>NC_089539.1:12296891-12621530 GCF_963924715.1 Thunnus thynnus | reverse complement strand
GCAAACGTGGGCTTTATAGATAATTGACAGACTTTCTGGGGAAGACCTTGTCTGATAAGAAGAGACGGCATACATCCCACTTTGGATGGAGCTGCTCTCATATCTAAAAATATGGCTGAGTTTATTAGTAGACCAAAACCATGACAACTCAGAGTTGAGACCAGGAGGCAGAGCTGCAGTCTTACACGCTTCTCTGCAGATACCCGCCCAAAAACCACATAAAAAACTGCCCCCCAACCACTTCAATCAATTAAATATAAAGTAAACAGAAGAGGAGTTACACATAAAAAACTAATAAAAATTAACACCACCACTAATTTATTTTGTCTTACTGAAACCTGGCTGTTTCATGAAGAATATGTTAGCCTTAATGAATCTACTCCCCCCAGACATATTAATACTCACATTCCTCGAGACACCGGCCAAGGAGGTGGGGTTGCAGCCATTTTCAACTCAAGCCTATTGATCAACCCTAGACCTAAACTTAATTATAACTCATTCAAAAGCCTTGTTCTTAATATCTCTCATCCAACCTGGAAAACATTACAGCCAATTCTATTTATCATAGTGTACCACCCTCCTGGCCCCTACTCTGAATTTTTATCTGAATTCTCTGAGTTTTTATCTAACTTAGTCCTTAGTACGGATCAAGTAATTATAGTAGGTGACTTTAATATTCATCTGGACGTCAATAATGATAGCCTTAGCACTGTGTTTATCTCATTATTAGACTCAATTGGCTTCTTCTCAGTGTGTAAATAAACCCACTCACTGTCTTAGTCACACCCTTGACTTTATTCTGACATATGGCATCAAAATTTACATTGAACATTTAATAGTCTTCACACAAAATCCTATTTTATCAGACCATTACTTAATAACTTTTGAATTCCCATTACTGGACTACATGCCATTAGAGAAAAATGTCTTCACAATGTGCTGTAGCTAAATTTAAGAGAGCAATTCCATCAGCATTGAATTCAATGCCATGTCTCAATACTACAGAGGACTTTTATGCTAACTTAAATCCCTCTCAAATTGATCATCTTGTTGATAATGCCAGAGGCTCACTGTGAATGACACTCAACTCCATTGCCCCTTTAATAAAGAAGATGATAAAACAAAAGAGGTTAGCTCCATGTCACAACTCCAAAACCTGCAAATTAAAGCAAACATCATGAAAACTTGAAAGGGTATGGAGTTCCACCAAACTGGAAGAATCTCACTTAGTCTGGCAAGATAGTCTTAAAACATATAGAAAGGCCCTCTGTAATGCTAGAGCTGACTATTATTCATCATTAATAGAGGAGAATAAACACAATAAACACCCTAGGTTCCTTTTTAGTAGTTTGGCCAGGTTGACAAAGAGTCATAACTCTATTGATCCATGTATTCCTATAGCTCTCAGCAGTAACAACTTCATGAGATTCTTTAATGATAAAATTCTAACTATTAGAGACAAAATTCATCACCTCCTGCCCTCAACAGCCACCAATTTATCCACAAACACAGGAACCTTAGAAACAGCTTTAAAACCTGATATATATTTAGAATGTTTTTCTCCAATCGACCTTCTTGAACTAACTTCAACGGTTTCTTCATCTAAACCATCATCCTGTCTCTTAGACCCCATCCTAGCTGGACTGCTTAATGAAGTCTTACCCTTAGTTAGCACTTCTTTATTAGATATGATCAATCTGTCTTTACTTACAGGCCATGTACCACAGTCCTTTAAAATAGCTTTAATTGAACCCCTTCTAAAAAAGCCTGCTCTTGATTCAGGCATTTTTAGCCTACTGTAGACCTATATCTAACCTTCCCTTTCTCTCTAAGATCCTTGAGAAAGCAGTCGCCAATTAGTTGGGTGACTTTCTACATAACAATAGTTTATTTGAGTATTTTCAGTCAGGATTTAAAGTGAATCATAGCACAGAGACAGCACTGGTGAAATGACTTCCTAATTGCATCGGACAAAGGATTTCTCTCTGAATTTGTCTTGTTAGATCTTAGTACTGCATTTGACACTATTGACCATCACATCCTATTACAGAGACTGGAACATTTAACTGGCATTAAAGGAACCGCATTAAGTGGGTTTAAGTCCTATTTATCAGATTGATTGATATGATTGATGATATAGCTACTCTAGATGGCATTGCCCTGGCCTCAAGCACCACCAAAAAGAATCTTATCTTTGATCTGGATATGTCCTTTAACTCCCACATATTCAAGGACTGCCTTTTTTTCACCTACGTAAAACTGCATAAGTCAGCACATCCTGTCTCAAAAAGATGCAGAAAAAGTAGTCCATGTATTTGTTACTTCTAAGCTGGATTATTGCAATCTCTTATCATCAGACTGTCCTAAGTCTCTAAAAACTGATGATGGAGAATGCAGCTGTAAGTGTACTGAGAAAAAATAGAAAAAGAGATCATATTTCTCCCATTTTAGCTTCACTGCACTGGCTCCCTGTAAAATCCAGAATAGAATTTAAAATCCTTCTCCTCACCTACGAAGCCCTTAATGGTCAGGCACCATCATATCTTTAAGAGCTCATAGTACCTATTACCCCACTAGAACACTGCACTCCCAGAATGCAGGCTTACTTGTGGTTCATAGAGTCTCTCATCTCACAGGTGACCTTTGGTTGCTGACTGACAGATGTCCAGCATGACGCCCACCGCTGCTGCTGCTATTATTATGAGTCATGTTTGCCCACTGCTACTGCTATTATTATTAGTCATATTTCTATTAATATTATTGTTGTTATTGCTGTGCTTCTCTGTGCTTCTCTGTGTGTCTCTCTCCCCTCTCCCCCTCCAAACGGCCGCCCACCTAGAGCCCGGTTCTGCTTGAGGTTTCTTCCCGTTAAAGGAGAGTTTTTCCTTCCCGTGGTCACCAAGTGCTTGCTCATGGGGGAATGTTGGGTCTCTGTAAATTACAGAGCGTGGTCTGGACCTGCTCTATGTGAAAAGTGCCCTGAGAAAACTTCTGTTGTGATTTGGCGCTATATAAATAAAATTGACTTGACTTGACTTGACATGTGACAATGATTTCAGCTCTCCCTATGCATCCCTCCAGGAAAAATTTGATTAAAAGGCAATGCAAAAATAGATTGGAAGACAGCTTGTTGGGGAGTTGACAGTGTGACCAACTCTTTGTTAAAAGCTTTTCATGACCCTAACTGCTCAGCACTGACCCTGACTCACTCCACAAAACCTGTCATCAGGAAAGTACTTTCAGTTAACTGACTACCAACTGACTTATTCTATTCATGCTATCTTCTTTTATGTTTTCTTTCTGTCTCTCTGTGAGGTTGCAACATACTTTCTAGACACTATATAGCTTCATTTTTGACTCCACACATATCCTTTTTCTGTCATAATGGTTAAATCACTATTGTATGATACTGTATTAGTTGGCAAAAGCGGTGTTCATGTATTGTTAACAAAAATGTTAGTGATTATTAATTAAACACTTGTTGGCAGCAGCACAAATGAGTTGACCTTAACTAAACATGTGACATTTGTCAAAGACAGATGAGAGGAAAAGGCTGAAAGAACAAACCTGAGAAGCTGTAGACGGCGAGCAACGGCAAGTTAGAAATACGAAAGCAGAATAAAGATAGGAAGATGATCTATTTAAGAAAGAGTTGAGGAGAGTGGAGACTCTATTAAACAGTTCACCTCACTTTACTTCTATTGTTCCAAACATCTCATTACTGGGAGATTCCTCTGATAAACATGAAGTAATGCATTTTATGTTTCCACCAGCAGCTTGTTTGGAAAAAAACACTGCAGGAGAGTTGGGTAGTTATATCATGAGCATGATAGAATTTCTGGTTGAAAAGGACAAAAAAAGAGCATCAGAAACTTCTTCAACAGAAAATTTAAGAAAAAAAGGTGTCAGAGTACTCACAACATTATTCTATTGCCATAACTGGTTACATGTAAGTGAAAAAATACAAGAGCAATAAGGGCTCGGTGTCAAATACTGTATGCTGCTAATTAAAAAGAATATAAAAAGCATTTTAACACGTTGCTGATATGAAAATGACACATTCATCTCCCTCTCATCGGTCTCTCAGCAATCAAAAAGGTGCCAATGTCCTCCGCCGCCGCCTCCGTATCATTCCCCCGACCTCATTCTCACTCCTCCCTCTTTTTCATCTATGTTCCTTTGCCGTCTCTCCCCACCTCTATTCCTCTCTTCGCTTATTTACACCTCTGTCCCAACACCACCTGCAGGTGTCCTGTCCCGTCTCTCCTAAAAGCTCCACACCCCGCCTCTATGCATCTCCCCTACCTGTCTCCATTCAGACAGAAAGCCCAGGAATTTGATTGCTTAACTTGACAAGCAGGTGAGCAAAACAAGTGTGTGACTGCAGAAAGCAGGTTATGTTGCGGTTACATTGTAATTACTGGTCCATTTTAAGAAAATGGATAAAAAAAAACCAAGTGTTTTCACCACTCAGAGCAGCTTTCATCCGTGTCATTTTGTTTACTGCTTTCTTACCTCCGACTTAACAAGCATTTGCATCACCTCCATTTTTTATTCAGGTTCTGTTTGAGTGGAGGCTTTCAATATCGCTGTCTGTCTTTGTGTGTCTCGCTGCATCTCAGTCTGGTTTGTTTTTGTCTGAACATTTGACAGAAACACAAAGAAAGAGCAACTGACTGAGGGGAAAAACAAAAAAACAATTGGGATCGTACTCACCACTTCACATGTCAATGGTCCACCTCACCATCGCTCTCCCAGCCTCTCCCACCCACCTCTCATCATAATGTCCCATTTTCCCCATGTCATTCTCACCAATTCTCACCCTCTCTCCCCCGGTCACATCTCCCTTAACAATCTCCCTTGTTCTGTCACACATTTTTGTTGCTCTGTTCCTGTGTGCCACTCTATCTCTCTCTCTATACCACATCGCTTTTGTAAGTGTGTCTTTCACACTCAAGTTGAAACCAAGAGCAAAGCGGGGTACATTTTCCACTGTTCACCTCATTTTCACTGAATTTTTCAACAAGTCCTCCAAACGAAATGACCAAGTAGGTCGTTTTTTCCATGCACTCCAAAACGACACGGAGGCACATTTTCTAATCTGGTGGCTCTGTCGTCAGTCATCTGCAGGACAACATCATTTGTCTGTGCTTTCCAGAACCGTTGCCCCTCCAGTGGCAAAGTCCAATGTATTGTTGAACCATCCATCCACCCGACATCCTCCACATGCAGACTTTGTCACTGTACGCTGACAAGATCCAATTTCCTACTTTCCTCTGGTCATAATTTCTACGGCCGTTAGATGGTATCTGTCACTTAAATGTAGATATAGGTTGTTTTTGCCCACTGACATTTATGAGCTATTGTGTTGTTTTTCTTGGGAGGACAGGCTTCAATTTTTAGGTACAGTTTTGCTTTTGTGACTTAAAAGGAATTTAAGAGATATTTTAAATCTGTGGAGAGTGGGAAAAGCCATACAGTAGACGCTGATACATAACTTTTTACCTTGAGAGGGTAAAGAGTAGAATGCATTGATAGTCTCACCCCCCTTCACCTTCAATCATATTCATTTGCCACACATCTTGATGACCTGTCTACCTGCTGACATGTAACCAAACATTGAAGTCAATTGCCTGATGAAGCAGACAATGAAAGCCAACATGCATTCTCATGTTAAGTGTTGGTGTGTTAGCAGCACAGACTGGCTGTTTTGTCATTTCCTGCTGCTTTGAACATGTTCTCGATGCCATCTGACTTCCTTGCACTTGACTGTCCGAATCCTTTTTTCTGTAATTGAGCCTCCCAGCCAAAGTATTTTACACGATTGTATAACCAGAGTGACAATAAACATCTTGAATCCTTGATAGCTAGTTCAGATGTTTGTGTAAAAGCAAAAATTAGCATGCATGTAGATCCAAGGACATGCCAACATTGCTGAAAAGCCACATTTAAGCAGACATTGAGATAGATTGGTCATGTATTACTGTATATATCCCATTTAGAGCTTTCTTTAGTGTCATAATTGTGTTTACAGCTTGCTTCCGCTGCCCCCAAGCAGCCAAAAAAGTCAGCTATTGCAGGTTTAATATTCATAAATAAGCCTCTATATACAAGAATCTACTTTCCATACAGTAAGCATCAGTTATCATGTGTATCAATGGCTGTAGCATGTGGAAGTTCAGACCTGGTTGTTGGATAAACTGAACACAGAGGGGTCTGGTGGACCGGTTGTGGACCTGCCGGTGTGTTTTTTTTTTCCTCCCCTCTCATCCCTTCCCTCCCCGGAACTTTCTACATCATTTTGCATCTCGCTCTCGTAACGATGACAGTAATGAAAAGTGATGGAGTTGCTGTCACACACTTGCGCATACCTTCCTTAAGTAGGCAGAAAAACTGTGGTTGGACACGCTTCCCAAGTCTAGCACACAGAGACAGACATAAACACACACATTGCATGCTGGTTGGATTACTTACAAGAATACTGGATGTATGTACTGAATATTTTTTCTACTCTGCAATGAGAGGTGAATTCATTATTGGGGTTTTTGGTCCACAAACTTATTCTAGTAGTTGGAAGAGTTGGCCCAAATTGAATCAGACTTATCTCAGTCACCGCAAATCATGTTTGATATTTACATCTGCAGCCATCGACAGCCAATGAGAGCGGAGCGTACAGTGAAGTGAGGGGGAGAAAGTTGAGACTGGCAGTGAGTTGCTACCAATTACTTGGAGCTTTGAATTTCTTAAAATTCAAAATGTCAAATCAAGAGTCAGCAGGAAAACCTCGGTTACCGCATGCTGCTGTCAAGTGTAATGTCCCGTTCATGTCCATGGGTATCTCATGTCAGCACATTTAAAACTGAGCTGTAGAAATCACTCAAACTACTTGCATGTGAAGTTCAAAGTATTAAAAACTTCCACAAGCATTTTCAGCAGAGAAATACACGTCTTCCAGAGCACCCTACAACCCTCCACTGCTTCATCGTTCCCTTCTTCGCTCTCATCTTGCCCCGGGACTGATGACTCGGTTTATTTTCTGTTATTTCCGGCCGTCTGTCTCAGTCCATCTGTCAGTCTCTTTCTGAGAGGGACAGTAATATGATTTCTACCATAGGACACAGCACTTTTTGACTGACTACGGGTTTCTGTCAATCTGTCTCTTTTAGTGAGGAGGACAGTAACACAATATTGTCCCAGGACACAAACACCCTCCTACCTGCTTCAAAGTCTCTCCATCTGCCTGTTTTAGTGCAGAGGTCATGGGACCTGTTCAAATTTTTCTTTTTTTTTTTTTACAGATGCGCGTTGACAGATAATCAAAATGCCACTTGTCATCTTGACAGATAAAAGATAATTGCTGCCCTGCAACTCAGTAACTCACATATAACTGAACCATTACCAGCAGCATTAACTTAAGGAAAGCAGTGCTTTACTGAGAGCACAGGCCACCAAATACGTCATTTAGGAAATCTAAAGCAGCCAGCTTGACATTGATTGGCAGGTGGTACCGAGCAACCAATCACAGGGCTGGAGGAACCCTGCAGGTAGTCAATAGTGTGAGTGGATCAGCACACAGCTGGCTGTATTACACAAGTGGCATTAAAGTTTCTGTAGTTGATCCGCAGAGCAAATTGAGAGTGCCTCTTGGTCTCTTTTCATATCCTGCAGTGTCTGACAACAGATGATTTTTTCTCTATAGGTTGTCCCCTTTGTTAAATCGTTGCTCTGTATGAGCAAATAGAATAGCGTCTGAGCAGCTCACTGCTGTGCTGTAAAAATCACAATTGGAGGTTAGCCAACATAGTGTATATCCTGATGTAGAAGTACTGTACAGTAGATCCACAGTATATGAGACTTAATGGCACTAGATAGTTTCCAGGCCATTCATGAGGCTCCTTTAAAGCAAAGGAAATATAAGTATATCCAGCAGGAATAGTCAACAAAATCAGCCCTGTTATGAAAACTGCAACAATTAGTCGATTAATCGGTTAGTTGATTGACAGAAAATTAATCGCCAACTATTGTGATTATTAAAGAAAAAATCCAAATTCTCAGATTCCAGCTTTTCAAATGTGAATATATCAATATCTGGTTTATTTAGTCTCCTGTGATGGTAAACTGAGTTTCTTTGGGTTGTGGACTGTTGTTTGGGACAAAAGAAGACATTTGAGGACGTCACCTTGGCCTTCAAGAAACTTTCAGACATTTTATAGTCCAAATGACTAATCGATCAATCAAGATAAGATAAGTTGTAGTAGAGTCAACAGCTGCCTGTCTCAGTGTCCGTCTGTCAGTCTACCAGTCAATCTGCAGGCACGTTTTTCTCTCTGCTTGTCTTGTCTTCCTGCATACAAACCTGCCTGTCTTTCTGTAAATCAGCATCCCACATCATCCGTATGACACAGCAAATTTTCCTCTGGACTGTGAAAAAACATAACAAAACAAGAGGTTGAAAAAAAAAAGGGGGGATGCACAACCGTGACCCTCTCACAATGACACGGGCTCCAAAAGAAAACACACACACAGACGCAGAAAGAGACGATATGCAGAACGACACCACTCTTCACTTCACATCACTTCTTTCTGATCTCTCTCCTTCTGGTACTTCCGTCCTCTACTTTCCACTTGTCTAGTTTTGTCCTCCTCTAATGTAGTTTATCTTCTAGTCTTTCCTACATTCAGATGCCCCTCTATTCTACATGACGACGTAAAAATTAAGAAACGAGTTTTTACAATAATCACGACACAAAATGCATAAAAGTTATATATAAACATACTTTTGTCAATATATGTCCCGCGTGGCCGAGGAAAGGCTGCTAGCGTGGATGCTGAAATCGCACTGACTGAAGTAATTACATGTCTGTTCTTTTGTATTCTCTTCCTCTTATGGATATCAAAAGATCAGAGGAAAGGCAGCATCTGTGTGCGCATGTGTCCGTGCGTGCGTGTGTGTGTGTATGTTTGAGGGCTTTGAAGCTCTCTGTTGGCAGCCAGCTGCATCCAAGCTCACACACACACACACACACGCACAAACTCGTTACTCTACTGTATATGTGTGCAAATATACAAATGCAGGTAGACAAATGATGCAAAGTACAAAGCAGACTTTTGTGTATGCACCTACTATAAAAGACACCTACAGTACTCATGTTGACACACACACACACACACACTTCTACGTGCATCATTCACACATAAACTCCCAGTTGAAAGAGGTTGAAAGCAGGGTTGCGGTGAGGTTAACAACATTTTAGAGTTGTCCACTATTATTCAGTGTATGCACTTTGACTGGCGGCCCACATCTCCTCTCTGTCTAATCTTCCTGTCTGCAGCCTTCCTGGCTTTTTTTTTTTTTTTTTTTTAATCTCTGTCACACTATCACACACAAATATTTACACACCGTTTTCTTCCACTTACACACAACTACAGTCTCTTTTCCTCCTCACAAACGTTCTTTTTTTCCTCTCTCTCGCTCTCTCTAGTTATATATTTCTGTCTCCTCCTTTGATCACTTGGTCCTTTTCATCTTTCCTGGTGCCACTTTCTCTTCTCACACTCTCTCTTTCCATTTCCATCATCATTACAAGGCAGCTGTCCTTTTACTGGACAAACTAACAGTCTTCTTCTGTAATTGTAAATGTAGGAGGTAAGGAGTTTGGGTAAAAGATGTTGTGTGATGGTAAAAGACAAGATGTAGGAAAAAGAGATTGTTTGATGAAGAGAGGAGGGGGGGGGGATTAAGGTTGATTGGAGGGAAAAAAAAATAGAGAAACCAGAGAAGTGAGAGAGGGAGGGTGAAAAGAGGAAGGGATGTTTAATTTATTCCCTCACCATTTCATTAAATATATATGAGCATTAGAGCAGGAAGAGATCATTCTGACTAGCACAATGGATCTACTGAGATCTCTCTCTCTCTCACACATATACACACACACACACACACACATACATTTCTCTGGCAGGGGAATCAACTATTAAAGTGTCTGTCGGTCATTACGCCTTATTCCCCCAGTGATGGATGTAACACTTTGTGGCGCTGCAAAATGTGCTTTGGAAATGTGTTTGGAATTGCTTTGTGGCACTGCTGAATGCTTTTGGAATGAGATCATAACAGGCTGAGAGCCACTGTAATACCATTGTGGAGCAAGTGGCGGGGCGCCGCTTCAATGTAAGTGACTGATTGGTGTGTGTGTGTGCGTGTGTGCGCGTGACTGACTGTTCAAGGTGCATTTCTTTGATTTGACAGTGGCATACGTGCACGATAAAGCCAATTGATGACTGTGTGTGTGTGTGGCAGAGAGAGAGTACACTCACATATGTATTCGTGTGTGTGACACCGACGACGCAGTGTGTGTGTGTGTTTGTCAACGCTGACAACCTCAATTCTGCGCTAAGTGGGAGTGTTATATGGTTTGTCACCTGCATTATGCTGTCAGCTGGAAACCTTGCATCTCAGGAAAATCTGATTTTCTCAGTTTACGCGGTTAAGGAAGCAGAGATTTAAAGCTGTGATTCTTCTTTAGGTTACAGCTGCTACATAGTAGAAGATTACTGGACCGGTTCAGAGCATTTGTCGCTTGATGATGATGATCTGGCGGCGCGAGGGTTTCGCAGATTTACTTTTAAACACACACCCCCCGTCATGCGGACTGATCTGAGCCGCACCGATAACACCCAACGTTTTTTGATATCTAAGACTCGTTTACGGAGGTCCTGAACAATTCCGTAGTGTACAAGAATCATCAGATTCAAAGCCGAAGGGAGGTGAGTTCACAGGAGCATCTGCACGTCTATTTTCATTTGTAACATCAGCAAAGTTTCTGGAGCTCTGCTGGATAATAAGATACAGTGTGAAGCGTGTGATAGTCTATTTTAAAAGGGTAAACCAGTATCACATAGTGCTGATGCACACACACACACATACACACACACACACAGAAAACTTGTAAGGAAAGAAGTAGAGCTGCAGTCATGTCTGCCCAAACCCTGCAGGCCCCCGGGCCATCCAGGATTAATCAATGGATCTCTGCCTCATTGATCCACCACATGGATGCCAGCCATGCATAGATGAGGCAGGTGTGATCCTTTGCCCTATAGGCCGAGCTCACTATATTTGAAGCTCTACAGCCGACACACACACACACACACACACGTTCATACACTCACATGCTACAGTTCAGAGCAGCTCATACTTAACACGAGCAGATCGTTTAAAAAAAAGTTGCGGTTCGGCTCATTAAGCGTTCGTTTTCACTTTGATCGTGGTGTTTTTAAGAACAATTTTTTAACATGATTAGAAACTCTTCTTTCATATGTTTCTCAAACTTTCCTTCACACTCCTCGCTCAGCCTCGACAGGGATTATTCAGACCCCCAAAAGAACAGCTGTCACTTTGATGGATGTGAGCTAACGGCGACTGTAGTTACTCTGCTTTTACTCTGAACAAAAAGGTACAAGGAGACCTTTTAAGTAATGCACAAATAATTGAGGACTACTGATAGCTGAGAGAGCTAACATCTCTTGTGTGATAGCTCTCGATGCCACATGGGATTATGCTTGCAAACAAACTACAAATGTTGTACCGAAATGCCGCTTAAAGTGAATATTGAATTAGCATGTGTAATTCAGGTTGGCCTTGAATACTGAAACACAGAGAGGAGAAAGTCACGCAAAAGAAAATCTTCGTGTGAAGGAGACGTGAGGAGGGATAAGAGGGGATGAAGCATCTCGAATGTTGGTTATTCAATGCATTAAGTTTAGGGGACACATGATGTACGTTTTCAAATTAATTTGTCACACACATATGAAAGTAGGTTATGTTCAGACTCAGGAAAGCTACAAACTGCAAATACGTTCACTGCATGTTTGCTTCACAGAATAGTGAGAGTGTGTATGGGAGAGGAATGTAAAATGTGTGTGACAGTCCTGTGTGTTGTAACATCTATATGGCATGTGAGCAAAAAAAAAAAAAAAAAAAAAACAAAACGCACACACAAACACACAACACAATATCCAGGGGGTCATACAAACATGACATCTGGAAGGAGATGCCCTTGGGTGAGCATGATTTCAGCCGGACTACCGCCTTCGACATGTCAGGGAGACAAATGTGTGTGCGCGCGTTTGTATTTCCCCAAAGATAACATCTTCCAACGAAAGAGCACAAATGTTCACTTGAAGGCAAAGGAAATCTGTTTCAGGAACGTGTTTTCAAGGATATGTGTGTATGTGTGTGTGTGTACGTGTGTGTGTGTTTATAGTGAGTTGAATGTAGCAGGCAGTTTGTATAGCTGACAGCGTGTAATTCATTACTATAAGACACCATTCTATATTTAAATGTGTTTTATCGAAAGTCAAGGCTTTTGCAGATACCATATCAGCATGTAATCATATCAACACTTCATTTAAATAGGACACTACAAAATATCCCACCTCTTTACACATTTATTGAGTCAATTTGTTTAAAAAAAAAAGCCCCATGACAGACCCTTTTACAAGATATACATTTTTACTGAAATGAAAGCTACTCAGCAGGTGAGGCCACTATACTTCAACATTAAACATCCAATAACTGAAGGACAAAATTTGTTATTAAATCATCATTACAAATCTTTTTTGTTTTGTTTCTTTTGTAGAAAAAAATATTTTTTAGTTAAATGTTATGAGTAACTTCTCCTGAATGCAGTAACCCATATCATGTAGTGTTACTAAGAGGGTTTCATTCAATCTCATTATAAATAAATAGCTTATATTGCATTAGAAAGAGGAATAATTATGCTACCATGGGTTTTTGCACAGTACGTAGTAAACATAATTATGTATCTGATGATTAATTTGTCTATTGTTGTGAGTCGGGCTGTTCTGATATTAAAATGGTTGTAAAAAATACACCACTCCCACACTCGTACGCACGACTTCAAGGTGACCTATTGAAAGCTGAAGAGAGATGGCCTCGGCCTCAGATGTTCTTAATGTTTTCTCATGGTCACAATTTTTGTGTGTGTGCGTGCGTGTGCATTAGAGCTAGAGAAAGAGATACTCAATCAGAGAGACAAATTCTGCACCTTTCTGAGCTCTTCCTATGCGTGTATGTATGAATTACACTCGTACACACGTGTACCAATGAATGCATTCGTACATCTGTGTGTTCCTAAGCGTACCTGCAAATGTTTGTGTGTGCGTGTGTGTGTTTGCACAGACAAGGTGCAGAATTGCGATAAAGTGGGATGAATCACCTGTGTGACTGACCTTTAACCACATACACATACACACACACACAAAGAAGTTGAGTACATGGCGCCGTTGGTATCATCCTTTGACCGCATCTCAGTGTGGACAGCAGAGTGAAGGTCAAAGACTGAAAGTGTACTGCGTGTTCTGTCAGATTCTACTGTGTCTTCTGTGCGTGCATGAATGATGAATGCACCCCTTTTTAATCACAGTCTGTGAAGTGTGTGTGTGTGTGTGTGTACAGGTGCACACCCTCCCTACGACCAGCACCCTTCACACTGGTTTACGCCCCGCTGTAATGTTGCCGGGCAGCTCGGCTCCACTGGGCACCGAGAAACCTTCTGAAGTCTCCTCCGCAGCACCTGCCCACAGACATGAATATTTATGAGAATATATCAGCAAACCGAAGATACTAATTATAATATTGTGCCGACTAAGCAAACCTAGCTCCTGTTCCCACCTGCCATCCTCATCTTCGAAATCTTTTGCCTCGCCAGCTTGGAATCAGGAAGTATCCTCCTGCTGCTTGCCATCAATATTTATGAACAAGTCAACAGACCAAGGAAACTATTTATTATAATAGTGTGCAGACCATTATACGGTTGCACAGTTATACAGTAGCTAGTGTCTCCAGCTGGCACCCACATGCTGAAAATCTTTCTCCTTGCCACTTTAAATTCAAGTAGCTACTGTAAGCCCGACCCAAAATAAAAACTTACTCTGAGGAATATACAGTACGCTCTACGGTGCTTTAACTTTTTCCCCATACCTTCTATTTATTCAATGAACCAGCTAGCATACATCCATGAGCATGCTATAGCTAAGTGGTGCGCTGCCAAAATGTTCTAGGTGGAACTCGTGCTCTAGAATTATTGTTCCTCACATTGGAGGAAGTGGATTATTAAACTATTTTGACAGTAATTGTTTGTCTGTACCGTGATGGTTCGGGACAAATACATGTAATATATATCAGTACAAAAAAAATCATATATTGGTTTGATTGGTAATACTATTGTCTTGTATCTCTACATTGTGGAACTTATTCTAAAGACAGTAGTGTGCAGAGCATGTCACTTCTGACTTTTGCTCATAGCAGCGTGAGGGTTTTCTGTGTGGAGAGTCAATATTCAGGCCCGAGGCCTCATTAAAGCATCTGTGTTCAGATCTCATGATGCATAAAAAGAAAGATAAACTTGAGAGGGTTTGAGAAAGTATTGCAAGCAGAATGGATCCAGCCTTTGACCGTATAGGAAAAGCATCACATCCTTTCTGCGAGTGAAACAGAATGCAATGTACAGGAGATGGTAAGAATGCCAAATACTTAAAAAGGTTACACGAAGGCCAAGACAAAGTTCCCACTCCCACGTTTCAAACACCTGCACATACACCCACACACACACACTCAAACACTCTGACATATGTCTTCCAGCACATTAGCCACATGCATGCATGCATATTCATGCATGTATACCTCAACTGCTCTGCATCACGCATAGCTCATCAGCGTGACTTGAGTTATTTTTAGAAAGACAACAGGGCTTACTGTGTTGTTGTTTTTTTTATTATTATTATTTTCCCCAATGTAGTGAATATTTTTTTGAAGCAAAAGTCCTTCACAAAGGAAGGAGAAACAGGGGCTTGAGGGAATGCTGTGTGAAGTACATCTGAGAAACAGATGGTGAGAATGCAAAAAACAAGACAGGAGGAAGAAGGATCAAATAGGAATGGATGCCCAAAGTTGTTTACTAATCCCTAATGTGAAAAAAAAATCATATAAAATATTAATTCGGAAAAGTGCATATTAAAGGAACGGAGTTTTGAGAAGGTGTCACTGTCTGACTTTCTGACTTACCCACATGAGGCGAAGTAGAATCACTTCAACAGTGAAATAAGCGTCATTATATGTATTACCAAATGTATGTGCTGATAAAGAATGGCTGTATGATATGGAATAAGATGATAATAAAGGTGAAAAAATGAATGCAAGAAGAGAAGGAGAATAGTGGAAGAAAGAGAAACAAAACCAGGTTAAAGTGACTGAACAGTGACGGGGAATAAATGTGTGAAAGGAAAATAGAAGCTAAATGAAGAGTTATTTATAAGAGGGCTTTTAAAAAGGCAATGCATAACAGCCTTGTTGAACTGTTGGTTAAGGCCACGTCTACATTTTTATCATAATCTGTGAGAATTTGCAAACACCGCTGTGTCATACCCTCCATGTGTGCAATGATGATGCTGTCACATTTCCAAATGCAACCTCTAATTCACCAGGTGTTGCTGCTGATGAGGAGAGATGTGACTTTTTTTTTTTTTTGGTCTCTGCAAAACCAGATCCTTTCTTTACAAATTAATTATCAAACTCTCGCGGCAGATTTGTCGCAGCTCGGCTATAAATGAATTCTTCTTCTTCTTGTATTTGAAAGTCAGGCGGTGTTCACAGGTACGGTGAAGTTTGTCTTTTTCACCTTTTTTCTTGTTCTTAACGCCAGCTGTCAATGTAACCTCCGAGCTGGCAGAGACGCAACGTCTCGCTCAAGGACACTTCAGTAGGATGAACACCAGCGGTCAATGAGTCTAGAGTACATCAGATTTGCGAGAAACAGAGGCGCTCATTTTCAGCCAGTTTGCCTTTTTGAAGGTCAATATTAGCTGCTTGAAAGGGGATTTAGTCTGGCATGAGATATCTCTGTCAATAACTTATTACTGATTCCTCTCATATCAGTGCCAAGATGGAAAGGGACCAAGCTTTTCAGGGCAGGAGTACTCATTTTGGGTCCGGTTTGGCTCTATGCGAGATGACAGCTCTCAGTTCGTTGCCAGGTCATAGCAACGAAGCGTTGTGATAATTTGAGGTCAGCGCTAAATTTTTGGGTCAAGTCGATATAATATATTGCAGCGTGGATTAAACCCTGAGACGGTTCTGTCATTATCGTACGACAAATGCCTGTCGGTTTAAGATTTCATCAGTGCCAGGGCCTGTCACTGTTTCCTAGAACAGCTGTGGATTTGCTGTACTTATTCATTCCGGGTATAGGTCAATGTGACATTTCTTAAAATCGATATGAAATGATGATGACAGACGCCTTAATGTGTGATCCCTAGATGAGCGCTATACTACAAGGAAACTTTTGTATGAGCTCAGGGCTTTAAGGACGCTTGGTTATTGGGACTGTAAGCTGACACGTACGTTTTATTCACCACAACAGCATATAAAGTTAAACTGAGAGAAAAATCAAAGAATACAAAGAAAAAATAAACATACTAGGCTTCCTTTAGGGATTTTGGGGGCTGAAAACACCTGCTTATTCCTAATAAATGATGACTGTTTTCTATGTTTTGGAATTCTTATTCATCTCTTTGAACAATAGCAAGAAGACAGAGAGACAGATAGTGAGGAGGAGGAGGAGGGGGGGGGGGGGAGTTCAAGGGAAAAGACAGAGACTGAGAGATACATAAAGAGACAGCGACAGGGGACTGAGTGACAAAGATCTTTGCCTGCAGCCTCACAGCTTGCAATCCTCTCGGCTTCCTACGGCTCTATCTGCTTCTTGGGAAGGAGCAGATAATGACAGAGGATGAGATACAAGAAAAAGACTATAAACGCTTCAGGATGGGTGATGGACAGAATACACACACACGCACACACATGCACAACACAACAGACATAGCTTGACCACGTCTATTATATTATCAAGGGCAGCAGCAGGTTTTTTTCATGATATTGTCTATCAGGATGGATCACGACACAAAGTGTTTTGTCATCCTCAACAACCACACACACACACACACAGCAAACATATATGAATACAAACATACAGCACAGATTTAAAACAGCTGTCAATGCAGAGTGACGCTCTGTAATACAGATGTTGCTGTCTAGCGCTGCAACACTAGACAGCAATACAAAACAATACAGGTGCTACTTTTGATAGAGGCTTTCGAAGAAGTCCGATGAATGATGAGGAGAAGAGGAGCGTGAAAAAGTGACGAGAACGCCAAGAAACGGATGGCGATGTGTAACATGTGAGGAAGGCGAGGAATGGCATATGGAAGACAGATATTTCTTAAAATAACTGAAATTAGATGTATTACTTTTTATGCAAAACTTGCCATAAGGCACTTTTTTTTAATGGATTGAAGGAGATGTTTCATAAGGTATGTAAAGCTGGCCCATATAGGTTAAATTAAATTTTGATATCAGCCTTTCAGCATTTTATCCACCTTTAAGAATGCATCTCTTTTATTACTTCCTCATGTATTATTTACTTCAAATGAAACTAGCGTCAGATTTAACTGACCTGGCTAAAACTAAAACCCATGAAAGTCAACGACGCAGTTGATGCCACAACTTTTGACCACAAGCACAATGTTCTGTACCAAATAGCAGGAGAAGCTATGGTTAATTTTGTAAAATGTGAGAAATGGAACTGTATTTTCCCCCAGCGTGGTGGTTCAAGGGGAGAGAGAGAGAGAGAGAGAGAGCTCAGCTGACACAGCGACAGGGTGATTGATGTGACAAGAAACAGACTCTTTGAGTGTCATACACAAACAACCACACATGTGTTTCAAAGGATAGGCATGGCTCTCTCCTCTACCAACACACACACAAACATGCAGTACAATGGCCCTTAGGTCTGGAGGCAGATCAGAGGTCGCTGCGTCATCGGAGCTGACTGTCAAACGCGGTGAAAAAAGAAATCTGCATAGAGCAGGAAAAAGTGAGATACAAACAGAGAGAGAGAGACAGAGGGATGGGATTATATAGTCAGCAACGGGGGAAATGGGAGAAAATAAAAAAAACACAGAACTTGCTCAGCGCCATCAACAAGCCCCCCCCCCCTTGATAATGTGCTTATTTTTGTGTTGCAGCTGAAAGCAAACAGAAGACCAAGAGGACGGCAAGACTGCGAGAGATAAAAAAAAAACGGAGCGGTACTGTAAGACTCCGGGCGAACATCTTCAGATGTAGTCAAGTAAACTGCGGAGCACAGTGGGGTGGACTTGCTTTCTGTCCTGTTTCTTCAGGCACACTGAGGCATGACGCCGCAAGATGCAAAATCCTTCTTGGAATTTCAATGACTGAAACTTTCTCTCAGTGTCTCACCCACACAAATCCTCTTACCCCATCTCTGCTAACAAACTGCCAATCTAACCACTTGTGATGCTCCTTCTCTCTCACAAAAATCCTCTAACTCCTACTCCTCTTTCTACCGGTTTTTGTCATCCATCTATCCATCCCATCTTCTACTTTCTCTTCTCCACTCAAAACCCACTTCGTGTGCAGGTTCTTTCCATCCATCCACTTCTTCTCTCCCATCTGAGCAACCCTCCCCTGCCCCCCTTACGCCTCTCGTCGCCCCCCTCGCAACCCCTTTTCAACCTCTCTCAACTCCTCTCAGCCTCTTTCCTCCCTGTCAGGGGCCATTAGTTCAGCCTGGCTGGTGATTCCCCCAGCAGAAACCCCTCTAACCTCAGTCTGCTCCAGGGAGGGGGCTGGAACACCTTTTAAAAAGCAGAAACTTCCTTCGCGGACCCACGCCGGTGCATCGTGCGAGACCTCTGTCTGACACGTTGCTGCTGCTGCTGCTGCTGCCGTCCGTCTTGTTTTTTCCCTGCCTCTGCCTCCGTTCTTTCTCGGTTCATCAGCACGGATATAAACATTAATACAACTTAGCACTGGGATTAAACATCAACATTTCCACATTAAACACGCTCTCATTCAGCATCTGAACTCAGTGCCAAGGGTCGATACAGGCAATGAAACTGTTTTTGCCTTTTACGCAATTTATCTCCACTGTTGCATGAAAGAAACTCTTCATTTGATATTTTTTCCTTCCCCTTCTTATTTCTACTTGAATTAACAAACCCAGAGCCATCATGGGAAGCTCCGTGAGTATAAAATTAATTTACAGTCACAAGACTCAGTCCCATCTGAAATGTCTGTTTGCTACTCAATTATTACTAAATAAAAGCAACCAGTTTATAAATTTTTACTGTGCGAATATGGCACTTAATGTCACAGCTTCAGAGTGCAGCCATTCTGAGTCATTCAACGTAAATATTGACTTTATTAATATTTACTTCAGTCGGATATTTTACTACATTTTTATGAGTCACATTTTGAAAATATTTAATCTGATCTGAGCTGATGCTACAAACTGAAACTACCTAAAACTGTTTGCATTGTAAGCAGATGTTTTAATAGAAAAATGTAACAAATGTGTCCAGTGGGCTCTGTGGACTCCCAGTGCTGTCAGCATCACTGAATGACTGGTGGTGAACTCGTCTAGACATGCGCGAGCTAAAAAGTGAAAATGGTCTCACCGAACAAAACACTGCCCTATTTTTTGTGTGTGTGTGTGTGTCTATGCGTGGTCATTAGTGTGACCTATCATGAACTCCGACAGAGAAATGTACGTTGAAAGAAGCAGACGAAATATAGCTTCAAGTTGTGTGTGTGTGTGTGTGTGTATATGTGTGTGCGTTTGTGGTCATTAGTGTGCAGAGATAGTCCTGAGAGGTTGTGCTGGGTCGTGGTTGAAACTCCACCGGCAGCGTAATGACATGACCTAATGATCTAGAGAGGATCGGAGGATGTTACTGACCTCTGGAGAGAGACAGAGGAAGGTGGAGGAAGAGGGGGAGAAAGGAGAGTCTGTAGCGTGTTTCTGTGCGTGTGTGTGTGTGTGTGTGTGCAACAGTACTGTGACACATACAGGTGGGGCTCACTAAATTATGCAAATCTCTAAAGGTGACAAGATGATTCAGCTTCATTAATGCTCTGTATATTCTAAACGCAAGGTCCACTTACTTAGCTGTTCCCTGAGATTTCGACCATATCTTACAGCTTTCTTCAGCAGGTGGAACTGGAACTGGGTTATGATCCGCCCCCTTATACAACCACCTGACCATCACATGACCAAACTACTAAGGTCATGTAAGGCTGGTGATGGTTGAAAGTTTCAGTGAATGAACCTTGCGTTTATCCACAAGGTCAAGAATGAATCTCCATGTTTCATTGGTGCTGAAACATTTAGTTGCTTGTAGGGAACATTTCAATCTCTTTGACATTTCATAGACTAAACGATTTATCAGTTAATCAATAAACATGATCGATAATGAGAAGAATTATCATAAACCATAAAGTTTCGGATGAGGAGTGTGACGTAAGTGCACCGAAATTAGTCTGGAGTTGTGTGGGAGTATTTAATTCGGGCTGAAGCGATGCTTGTCGAGTGACCTCTGAGGACGTGGATGTCTGAGTGCAAACAGCCGGCGGACTCTGATCAATAAGTGTGTTGTCTCAGCTAATTGAAGCTGACACTCATAATTGGGAGAGCCAACGGTAACACGCCTGCTGATACTGTTATTGATGAAAAGGCCAACAGCAACGTCATACACTCACTTTGATAAAAAAGGACAGTGCGGTTGCGGCACTATGCAGCAGTCGTTTTCTTTGATGAGGTCAATGCAGGTAAATGACACCACGCGTTATTGATTTCCTTTATTATGGTAAAATCAGTTACAAATTAGGAGATGTAGAAAAAGAAATGTGGATGACATGGAGGAATCTCTATGGATTTGCAGCTAATATTTTGAACATTCACTGAAAAATGATAGTGTTTCTTGTGTGTTTGGCTACGATTACAGAGCGCTTAAGGGTTAAGGCTATAGAGGTTGTCAGGATGGAAGGAGGAACAGTGAGTAAAAATGGATTCAGGCGAGGAAAGACAGAAGAGGGTAGATAAAAGAGATGCATATGGTCTTGGAGAGGTGAAAGAGGGGATAAAGGGACAGAGACAGAAGATAAACAGATGCGTCTGTGGAGAGTTAGGCTAAGCCGGCGGCTAGTACACAGTGTTATGATCGAGTACAAAATAACACCTCCTGTCCCCTGCATACTTGCGTGTGTGTGTGTGTTGCTTTCTTTCGTCATCTATCTTTTTCTTCGGGTTAGTGTCTCTTCCTCTCCTCTCCTCTCTCTGACTCCACCCCTTCTTATCCAAAAAGCTTCCCTTTTTCCCCCCCCCCCCTTTTCCCTCCGGTAACACTTACATCTTATTACATCTTATAATGGTCTTCTTTATTGGCTCGAGCTTAACCGCCAAACATTAAAAAGGCAACAGTGCATTATTGATCAAAATGGGAAAGCTTTCATTGTAAAAGCTATTTAGGGGGAAGCACTAAGAGTGATAGAAAAGAAATAAAATGAATTAGGGAAAGGTTTTGTCTTTGATGCAATTGAAGCCCAAAATAATCCCTGCTGCCTTAAGGTCTTATCTGTCTGCTGGACATCACATCACCTTGCCCACTTGAAGTTTGCTCTTGACACGCGAGTGGTGTAATCCTCCAACTGAAGGAGAGAAGTCTGCCTTCGGCGCAACATGTTATTACCACTTGGTGATCTGAATGCTAAGGGGGTTCTGGCTCATTGTCTCAGAGGGTTGCTATCTTTGGATTCCCGTCCTTATTCTAGTGTTTTATCTTCAGTCTTAATCTGCCGGGATGTAAGTGCACAAAAATGTTGTGTAAGCGTTTCATATAAATCTTGCTAATATGCACTTACACGGGTGTGGAAACATAATGTGGGGGAGAAAAACGCAGTGACATAACTTAAAATAGGCGCAAGACTTTTTTTTTTTGAAGTGACACTGAACTTTTGAAAGAATAAATTACACATTCTGCCTCTTATAGATGAAAAGTTACATTAATAAAAGAAAGAAAGTCTTGTTCAGTTCAATACACTTATGAGTTTTGCTGCTACAGCCTGTCATGGTCTCTTATGACTAGTAGCTGGTGGCTCATGTTAGCGAACTTTAGCTAGCTATTGCTGCATAACTGAAGTTACTGAGTCAATTTGCTGATTTTAGCATGTACCATTATCCTGTAATTGCTACTAGTGGCCACAGTGGCTGCTATTTTCTTAAGTCTATCTCAACACAGTATTATGATCATTTAAAGAGCTATTGGTCACTGTAATTAATGCTCCAACTAACTCATTATTTTCATTATTGTTTAATTTGACAATACAGTAAAAACAGAGAAGTGCTCCGAGAGCCCAAGCTGATGTTGTCAAATTACTTGTTTTGTCTAATCAAAAGTCCAAAATCTGTTTCTTTTTAAATTTTCATCAAATCTAATTTCAAAAATATTTCACTCAAAGCAGCAAAATTCTCCCATTTGAGAACCTGGAATCATCAAATGTTTGGTATTTTTGCTTGAAAAATGTTGAGTTATCAATCATCAAAACTGTTGATTAATTATCTGTCACTTGCCTAATCATCAGTCGACCAATCATTGCAGCTCTAATATTCCTATATGCTGTCCTTAAAGCAATATATTCCCAGTGCAACTCTTTTCCTGGCACAAACGAGCCAAACTTTATTCAGAGCCCATTTAGTTGTCAAACATAATCATCGCTACGTTTTCACATTCTCTCTCTCGATGATTTTGTGACAGAAAGCTATTTGTACACTGTGTTCCTTCATTGTGATATAGATCCTTTTTCTCTAAGTACATTATGTGATAGCATAAGTGCTAACATAGTATTTCCCTTCATTTGTTACACTGGAGTAAAGCCTTTGGATTTTTTTAACTACCGCTGTTATCTCACACCATTCATCTCTCATTACCTCATCTTCCTCTTTCTATTCCTCACTTAAGATACCTTCCTACTTTCTTTAAACATTGCCTCAACCCTCTTGACCTCCCCAATTTTCCCTTCCTCTAGTCTTTTGCTGTCAGACCGATCCATTTATTCCACTTTTCCCCTCTCTATCCTCTCTCTCTACTGATATCTCTTACCCTCTTTCTCCCTTTCAATATCTCTTCCAGCAGCATCTCCCTCCTCCAACAGCATTTCTATCCCTCCATCACTCTTCTCTCAGAGAGCACAGCCAATGATGCCTGCCGCCACGCAGAGGAAAAAACACATTTTCTGTCATATTGCCATGTCAGTGAAATTTAGGAGCCGTGTGTGTGTGTGTGTTTATCTGTGCGTGTGCGTGTGTGTCTCTCCGCTTCAAGGGTACTTTCATCATCAAATTCCATTTCCTTTGCAGACAAACACTTCTGCCGGCAGGCTGGCAGACAAGAGGGAATGAGAGAGTGAATGAGTGTGTACGTGCGTGTGTGTCGGTGTGTGCGTGTCGGCTACTCAGGGCAGGCATTAGGATGCATTGGCTCTTGTTTTGCTTTTATTTTTATTTGTTTGTTTTCCTCTCCTAAAGCTGAAGAGAGGAGCATTGAACACAATATTCGTATTGGATTTTCTCTCTTTTAAAATTGCTGTGAAGGGGTTTTACATGAGTGGGACACACTGCACACACACACACACAAATGGATAGTATAGTTATTGGAAAGACAATTACAGTACAATGTGGCAGTACAGTGAATACATTTCCACACATCGTGACGACACAACAGCCGCACTGCAGTATGACAAAACCCTCAGTGCTTCCCCACACACACACACACACACACACACACACCCACACACGTTCATTTCAACAGGCGGAAAATCTGCTCTTTATGAGCTGCATCCGGCTCCACCGAGTGTGTTTGTGTCTGCACCTCCTATGGCTTTTGACACAACTTCGTGGTTAGTGTGTGTGTGTGTGTGTGTGCACGCGCTACAAATACGGGGACAACCCTGTGGTGAATGACCAATAACTGACTGGTCACTGAGCTGGCAAAAGCTGGATATCCCCTTGGCACACCGCCCTCAGTGTGTGACACAGGAAGTACAGAGCCGACACAGGGGAACACCGCGGAGAGTAAACAGTTGGCACCCGATGATACACGGACACACACAGGCAATAAAAATCTGTTAAGCTGAAAATAATATTGGTGGAAATAGCTCTCTGTTTTCAATGACATTATTTCTTGCTTCTTAGTGAAACTAGGAAAAGATTTGGCCACACCGTGAATTCAAAATGTACAACCATCCGTAACAGAAGAGGATCTTCCAGTAGATCTACAGTCGGATCATGCAGAGCAGCCCTGCGGAGCCCTCTGCAGCGGGAGTACCTGAGCTCCACCAGAGATTCTTAATCACCTGTGGGGTGGGCCCCCCTCGAGAGGGGCGGCACAGAGAATGAGGGAAATTAATGAGGGGGAGATTGTGAAAGGGTATAATAGTGAGTCAGAACCTGAGCACTGCTTGCATGAATGAGGAGGGAGATGGGAGAACAGAGGCGAGAGAGAGTAAATAACACTAAATGTTGTTTCTGTCTCATTGTTTAACTTCATTTGTCATGACTTCAGTCTGTGGCTCCCAGATTTCGGACCCTGCTACATTTTCTGACAATTCCTATTGGTTAAAACGGTCCCAGGTGACATAGTAACCACAAGCTGCATGCCGTTCAATGTGAACGGTCTATAAATATGCTACTTTTACTATTGAGTGTTCGCTTGTGGCATTTCTTTTCTTGTTATCCAAAACAGTGAGTACTACACAGACTACAAACCGAGTATCACAGTTCCATTCATAAACAGCTAAATGAGGTCAGATTCTTTTTGAACAACAACCAGACGCTGTTTTATTTGTAGATAAGTGATAGAGAGAGACAAATTATCTATTTCACATCTACTTTTCTATTTTTGGTGACTGTTCACGTGACACGAGGTGATGGGAAATTATTATGAATCAAGAGATGCAGAGCAGCTTTTAAAAAAGGAGACTAGAAGTGCTGTGAATGGGTTACAAACATGTGCATATCAAGGATTTTTCTTTTTCTTTCCATTTTAGGTAACAGATTTCTTAGAAAATGGAAATATGAGCTAAATATGTCTGTACCGTACTAAAATACACTGAAAAGAAAATCAATGTAAGAGGAAAAAAAGGCAAACACTGTGATAATAACACATTTTACTTAAGAAGCAATTTTCTAGATACTCAAAGACACTTTACCTTACGCAGTAGGTACATAAAGAAAACTAAAACTAAAATGAACTCCTTAGAGAGGTATAAAAATTATAGAGGAGGGGGAGAAAAAAGGATTTGAAGCACGATATTGGCATGGGAGAAATGCACATATTCTTTTGGGCTAAATCACAAGAAGTGGTTTGGCACCGCTAGCCTGGCACAGAGTCGGTACACAGATGCCAGTGCTGCGTTTATAAGCCTGTAACAAACCACCCTAATTGTATATTTGTTAAAATAAAATCATATAAAGTAGGAAAAAAAAAAACTAATAAAGTTGTTCACAAAGATGGCAGCGGGGAGGGAATCGCTGAAGATTGGCTCTGACATATTGGCACCGGAGAGCCGGCGAAGAGTTGGCAGCGGTGCGCTTGTGCCCGTATAAACACGTCTAATTGCGTACCGGGTAAAGCGAAGTGATATAGAAAAACATGAACGTGTTCATAGTGAGAGGCAAGCATAACAAGGGGGAACAACTTGGCAAACATTCTGGGGTGATGCGTCTACAAGCGTTCAAGCACTTCTAATTAAATATTTTATAAAGAAAATCAATAAAAAGTACTAATAAGTGATTCCTTCTCAGACATCTAGGGGGATATTACAGAAATTGCAGACACCAGGGAGGGAAAACAGTTTGCTATGTTGTATGTGGAACTCTAATAAAAGCGTTCAATCAAAATAAAGTGAGGGAATATTTTATTTATAAACGGGTGGAAGAAATGGCCATTCACACAGAGCTGGTATTCCATTGCAGCCAGTCTACTGTCACTATGTTTTATTTGATCTAGTGTAATTTAATAAAGGGAGAAAATAAAGTTACCGCGACCCTGGTCCTGGATAAGTGGCAGAAAACGGATGGATGGATGGAGAATAAAGTTAGAACGGTTGTCTATTGTAGAGAAATAATAAAAGAGTAAGGCCAAGAAAGTCAAATAACTTGTAAACTAATAACTAAAATGTATCAAGGGCTCAAATAGTCAGTGAATTACCTAAAAGGTGAAGTTCCATTCACCGTATTAAAAATCATAATTCTACAAAGAGATGTGTGGAGGTGGGAACACGTGCTAACAGGTTGACACTGATTTGGCACTAGAATGGATGTGGGTCTGTTTGTGGGCATGTAGTGATGTCTTGAAAACTACATTCATTTTTGATGGATACTGATAAAATATGAATGTGAGAAAGTGAGAGTACTACATCCTAGAAAGCTGGAACTAGGAAGGAAAACCCAAAAAAAAAAAAAAAAAAATTGAAACGTGGACATGTCTAGAGAATGGAGTCTTCCTTTTTTTTTGCTGCTGACCTGCTCCAATGGGCCTCTCTGTGGGAGCCCATTTGCTCAATAGCACTGAAACAGGAGTTGTTTACCGGGGATTGAATGCTTTTCGTGCAGTTGCCACTTGGCAAGAGGCTTTACTAGGAGTACACAAAGAAGAAGCGTTGCCCAGTTGGAGCGATATTCCAGAGTTGGCAGGATGTTAGGATATAAACATCAATATCACCGCTGCTTCACATGATGCTCCTGGTAGAAACGACTGAATACACACAATACAACCTGCTCCTTCTATCCTTTTATGTATTAGAATTATTTCATTACATCTCAAAGGCTAAACTGAAATGAAAAAATTCATTGACAGGAAAAAAAAAAAAAAAGCACAAAAAGTGAGAGTGCATTTCACATTTCAGGGGGGAATATTGTTAGAGATACAATCAGTTACCGAAACAGACTTACAGCTTTGATGTGTACCAGAAAAAACTGTTGCACTTCTGCTTTTGCTGTAAAGGTATTAGCACCAAAGCTGAATGTATCAGGTTCAAGTCATTCTCTGGACTCAGGGAACACAATCTGGGATCTGTAGGAAATCACTAAGCACACTAACTACAATAAAAATAAGGCTGGAGATATACTTGCTTTTTTAACTACATGTTCGCAAAGACAACCGGCTGCACTGTGAACAGAATTGTTCACATACTTGCCTTTTAGTTTGCGTGTTACTGGAGGATTACACTAGAGGGCGCACTAGAGAACTAAGGATATAAATAGAACTTCTGGATTTGCATAATGTAAACAACAGACATGGCGACACTCAAGGAGGTTCCTATTTTGTTAATTCTGAGATCACGGCATAAAAAGTGACAGCGGTGCCATTATAGACGGTATGTAAGGTCCCTAAATCAGCCGGCTACTCTGACAAGTATATTTGTCACTGCACAGCGGCAACGACACATCGTACAGACACAGGTAATTGCGGACTTGGTCTATTACTGATGCTACTGATGCCTTGCTTACTGACCCCTGACCCTGCCACATCCCCATACCGCCCCTACAATTCCCTTAACGCTCATGTACGTGTTGCATCTTGCATACATGTGGACGTGCACGACCAACGCTCCGAACGGACGCAGGACATACAAGGCAGCCATCGTGCACATGCCAACACACGGTTAAAAGCAAGTATATATCCTACATCACAACCTGCAGTACACAAACACACACGCTGAGGATACAGTATAGAACATGCACCGAGGCACACATGCACATACACACAGAGCCTGTTGTTTACTCTGCTCTGGGTTTGAGTTTGCATGATTAAGCTGACAAAAGTGAGCGAGCACAACTTTGAAGATACCGAGCAAAGGGAGCCCCGCTGCCTGCTATAATCCACAGATAGCGTTCCTCTTGTGTCCTCGAAACATTTCTCGCTTTTAATTCTGTCCTTGCTTGCTCTCAAAACATGTCGTGCACATCTGACTCTGCCCTTTACATGCTTTTAAAACTTGATCACTCACTAGTTTTGTTAATAAAACGTCCACAATAGTTTTTTTTTTTTTTTTCATTTTTATTGTGACTGGCTTTACTTTAAATATGTCCAGAAATGTGAATCTGCTGCGTATTTGCAGTTGTGACTCTCCACTTCCCCTACGAGAATATTAATTTCCTCTCAGGAGAAGCTCCTCTGGGTTCTATACTCCATTACCAAACTGTCAGTATGCCATGGTGGGGAGAGTGCTGCTTTTAAAGGTGATGAGAGGAGCTGATGTGACCCACTGATAATGCAGATAATGGATTCTCCCTAATCCCACACCGTCTCCGTGTCCATCCCATAGTCCCACAAGGACACGGAAAAAGTACACCAGCACTCCCTCCTAGCATGCTGCACCTTGATGTGAGGCTGCAATTTCTGTCAGTTTTACACTCTTATAACTGTGTGTGCATGGAAACAGGTATTCGTCCATACTGTTATGCATCATTGTCTCTTCCACACACACACACCGATCACTGCATTGATTAAAGCTCTGTTCGGGAGGGTGAGATCATGTATCGTGACCCCCAAGCACCGCACAGGAAAAGAACGGAGAGGAGAGAGTAATCATGGCCGCAGAGACCACTGTGTATGTGTGTGTGTGTGTTTGCATGTAACTGAGAGAATAATCAAAAATATACAGAGGCCTCAGGATCGATTAAAGCTGAGGACCACATCCTGCATACTAAACCTGGAGACCCTAGGGGGCACACACACACACACACACATACATGTACGACCCCCAGTGCCCTGCAACTGAGATAACCAGGGTCATTGTCCTCCTTTGATAATATGGATTATCTGGGTAATAATAGAAACATAGAGATTGTGATAATAGTGCGCGTGCATGAGCGTGTTTGTTGTGAATCTCCTGCATTCTGACTCTTGTTTAGTCAATACAGTATTCATTAGCTCATTTAAATAAAGAATTTAAAATGTGTATGAGTCAAACTGCAAAAGTGATGAGACTTCCAGCAACTTTTTTTTTTCTCTTCCCTTTTGAATATGCAAAAGATGTTTCACACAAAGATGCACACACACACACACACACGCTGCAGTCCCTCACCCACAGCTAACCCTCAAAGTCTGTTTCCATCTCCCAGTGAGAATAACAGAGAAAGAAGAGAATGTTCTTGCCTTTTTCTTTTTTTTTTTTTTTTTTTTTATATTGGGAAAACAATCTGTCCTAATCTGCAGAGAGATGCTTCTCATCAACCCCTCTGTTCATTCATTCCCATCCCTTGTTCCCATCGGCGGAGCTCACCACCCACTCGTTCGCACACAAACACATATATACAACACACAAACACACACACACACACACTTCCGGATACTTAGACAGAGATAGTCTTTTATCTGTCTCTCTGAGCTCCTGGGGGTAGGTAGATATGTGTGTGTGTATGTGTGTGTCCTGCTGTGAATGTTTTTACTGTGTCACCAAACAGGAAGGAGGAAGTTCCCTCCAGTGGCTTTTATATCATCTCTTTAGACAAATAAAAACAGCACCATGGATATATTCACATAATGCAGAGCGAGTAGGAGAAGGACTGGCTGGAAAAGTTTGTATGTACCTCTACTGGTTTTGCTGAAAAACCGCAACGATGCTAAGCAACCGTTTTGGTAATACTGAAAAAAAAAAAAAAAGATTTGTTTTAAGCAAATGTGGCAAAAGCTCTCAGTGGTAGAACACAAACCTACTTCTGGTGGGTTCCCACAAGATGCATCCCTCTGAGACTCGGTCCCAGGACAACAGCTAAATTTTTATTCCCCTTGGGAGAAAGAAATAGGATTGTCTGGATAATCTAAAAGGTGTAGTATATAATGGTAATGTCACACTGCAATGAGGGCAGTAGGATGCCCTGCTGAAGTCTGCAAATGGAGTACGTCTTTGTAAGGAATGGTTTTAGATTGAAACTTTATTTAAGGAGAAGTTAGTACAGTTCCATAAATTCACACCAGAGGGCTGTCCTGTACACGTTCAATCGATTGTTGACAATTAGAGGAGTTAAGCTGAGTAGGGCTGTGTCTTAGTGCGAAGCATAAGAGAGGAGAAGCCTCCTAAACCATTTGGATGGTCTTCGGATTCAAGCTGTCATCACTCCATTACCGTAAAGTAGGTTTAATCTGAAAACTTCAGAAACCGGGCTGAAAAATACTTCAAATTCTATTTTGGAGGTGGAATGAGTCACATCGAGAACGTGAACAGACACCGTGAACAGGGTGGTACAATGTGACAGCAGTTTAATGATTTCTCCACGCACTCTCGCACACACACACACACACACACACACACACACACACACACACACACACACACAAGGGTTGGCACAGGTGTTTGTTATCAGTAAAGCTGTTACAAAATACTTCTGCCTTTCGAACTCCCAAGTAAACAAGAGTTGAAATTAATAGGTAGGAATGGAGACATACAGGCATGCACACACACACACACACTCACTCAGCTCACTTCTGTCTCACTGTCAGTGTCCAAAATCACACACATCTGTCTCCCTGTACTGCACACGTACACACACACACACACACCATCTCCTTGTGGCCAGTGGTTATAGATTTCCAAGCACTTGCCATCTCAGATAACCAACCAATCAATGAGGTCTCTTCAATTAGCCAAGCCCCAGCACACCTGGTAGTTCTGCTGCAAGATGTGTGTGTGTGTGTGTGTGTGTGAGTGTGTGTGTGTGTGTGTGTGTGTGTGTGTGAGCAGCAGGGTGATGGTGATGTGTGTTTTTGTGTCTATGTGTTACCCGATAGGTGCTCTCAGGGCAGAACTCAGTCCCGTATCTGATGTAGGCCCGAGCTAATTGAGTGGGTTCTGGCATTGCACACACACACACACACACACACACACACACACACACACATATAGCTTGCAGACAGCTTTTTGGATCTACTGTATATATACAATCCAGCATATTTCAAACACACTTTCATTCACACACAAGAGAATCCAGCGCTTGCATGCAGATTTATAAACCTGTGTGAGTCTTTTACCTCTAATTGCTTCGCACAATGATCGTTCTGGGAAATACACTAATAGATAAGGTACTACAACTAAAATACGTTTCACACACATGTCAGAGTTTGCTTCGGTGTACGTTACAGCAGGCCCAACATGTTTGAAACTAGGGCTATCAAAGTTAACGCCATAATAACGCAAGTTTGTTTGAACACCACTCATTTTTTTGACGCCATCAATGCAGGTTCCGTTATGATCGACAAGACCAAATACATTTGTAGTTACTGTCGATATGAACTGAGTTACCACCAGAGTACATCTAGTCTTAAATACCACTTGCTGGCTAAGCACACAGCTAATGGACATCATTACATTGTGTGATTTGCTTTTGAAGTGAGGGATCCAGGGAGTGATCTTTAATCAGTACTCAAGTAATGGAAAATTTAGCTGGCCAATGTGCCCAACTGTTGCCCGCTGAGCTTGAGTTTGCCATAAGTTCATTTTTAAAAAGCTAAATGCTGTACTTGTGAGGCTTTCTGACAATCTTTGTCATTGTTTTGTGTTGTTAATCAATTTCCAACAATAAATGCATATATTTGCATAAAGCAAGCATGTCGATAAGAGTGTTAACACAAATGTCCCTTTATGGTAAATATTAAACAGATAAAAAATGTGTGATTAAGTTGTGATTCATTTACAGTTAATTACGGACAGTGATGCGATTATTTGCAATTAAATGTTTTAATTGATTGACACGTGTTTTTTTTAAATCAGGCAGTTATGTGCAAATCCAAAATGTGCATTAAACTAGTTGGATAGTAAAAAAGTAAAAATGGCATACACAATCTTCCATGAAGACACCTTACATCAAATACAACTTATACCAAAGAGGAAAACAAATTTCTCAAGCCATCACAAATAAATCACAGACACAGTTTTACCATTTTGCTGCCAAGTCAAATAAGAGAGTTCTTAAAAAGGAGATGGTATGCTTGTTCCCATAACCAAAGAAAGAGAAGAGATTGAAAGATTATTCTTTTCTAGCAGCAGATGATGAGTATGGATGATGAGGTGAATACGCGCCAGCAGGTTTGATAATCTTCCAAAATGAGTGCCCGCTTTCATTAAAATTATTGTCCCATCCATCAGTCGTGTTTAACAAAGAATCCATCACACTGAAAAAGCAATAAAACACTCCCGACTCAATCAATGTGGTGTAATTTTTGCATGGAAACACTACGTTTCAGCATTTGTATTGTACATGTGCGGCATGATTACCGATAATTTTCCACAATCTGGGCTACCAGAAATGTGCAAAGTACAGCTACTGACTGTGTGCTTTCTGCCATTGTTCTTTAATGTCTCTGCTGTATATGTACAGCCATGATAAATGGGCCGATGGGATTATCTGCTGTCAACTTTAGAATATACAGTTAGCATTAGCATTGTGATAATGTTCTTGGATCCAGTAAATTGTCAGCGATTGAGGCCCAATGTAGGGCTTTTTTCCCCCCAAAAAAACATGTTGCCTATGAGAACGAGCCAATATAAATTTCAATATACTGCCTGTTTATACAAGCAGAGATATTCTGAAAGAAACCCATATACGGTTGAGACATGAGCACATAAAGGCAGTCCAGGTGGATATGCAACAGAAACACAGAAAGTTAGAACGTCTGTGCAGTTAGAAACTTACTGAAGACTTAAAACTAAAATAGTGAAAGTACATTTTATAGGGAAGAAAACTAAATTATACGTATTGTTTGAAGCGGTGGTGAGGAAACACACAAAGTGAGAAAGGGAGTCAAGAAAAGCCAGAAACGGAGATTCATTTATTGCAAAATTGACGATCAAAAAGCCACAGAGCAGATTGTGTCAAACAAAGTGAGCAGGGGGGGTGGGATATACTGTATATATCAAGAAGGTGGGCAGACACCAAGTCATTGATGGACAGGAAGAATTTCCATTAAGACAGACTACATTTGTCAAAAAAGTCGCTTAACTTCCAGGCAGAAATCACAGGCTGACAGTTGACAAATCCCTCCTTTCAAAACATGAACGGATTTACCGTCAGAATCTGTCCTATCCTTCATTCACATACACACTCACTCATACAGAGGAAGCTCTCATGCACACACACACACACACACACACACACCTAGATCTCCTCAGAGTACCAACTGCACTTAGACAGACCTGCTTAAAGCTCTCACTTTTATTCTTAGGCTCTGAGAAAAATGGCGCAAAAATAACTTTTTTTTTCTCAACTTACACACATACACACATTCTAAAGGGTGTAGCCAAGCCAATTAAAGGCAAGTAGACGTGAAGAGAATCAAAGACAGGAGATAATATTTATAACTTCAAAGTCTTTGGTGACAATATGACTTCTGCTGGAGAGGAGTGCAGCTGCCTCCCCTCTTTCCCCAGGTATGGAGGCTCTCTTTCAGCTTGTAATACAACAGAGTGTGGGACGTTTCAACAGAAGTGGCAATCCGTAATACACACACACACACACACGTGCACGCACACACATAATCAAAGAGATAGAGGTGGCGGTGAGGGAGCGAGGATGAAAGAGATGTTAAAGGAGTAGAGAGGACAGATTAGTGAAAAGAAGTGAGCAGGGAGAGAGACATCAGGAGCTGCAGGTACGCCTACTGCGGGAACTAATTTTGGCTTGACTGTGGAAAATAAAAACTCGAACACGTGTCCTCAGCGAGTGCACGTCTGGTCTAAAATATCACAATTTCTTTTTTTTTTTTTGTTGTTGTTGCCTTGTGGGACAGCGTCTCCGTTCCCTGTTCTGGCTGACCGCCTCTCTTTACCCCTCTGTGTTCGCGCCGTGCTAGATAAATCTTTATCTGCGCCAAGTGGTGAGAAAGTGTCAGGAAACAAATAATACAAAGCAACAGCAGGTAGATACACGTACTTGTATGCGGCGATGTGTTTCCGGGTGTGTTTTGTGGTTTAGGTTAGTTTGCCTTCTCTGCAGATATACTGCCACATTCAGTGATGATAAAAGAAGGAGAAAAAAAGAAAAGCTTGAACCAAAAGGGGTTTTTAAATTCCACAGTGCAGAAGTGAATAGACAGTCTCAACCCATGACTCTTGAGTGGAGGGCTGGGTGACATTTAGGGCTGCAACTAATGATTATTTTCATTACTGATTCATCTGCAGATTATTTTCTGGATTAGTCAATTAAAAGCCCTTAAATTGCTTGTTTCATCTGACCAACAGTCAAAAACCAATCATATTTGCTAACATGCATGATTATCTGTAGAAATATCAACTCTAAAAAGACCAATTAAGAACTTTTCCTACGTAAAACAGTAAACAAATAGTCTAAATTAACTATCTAGACAAAGAATAAGTGACCAGATATTTGATGCCAGCTTTGGATACTTGACTGTTGTCAATACTCGGCGATAAGGACACATTTGGGTAAGTACCAAAAAAAAGTATTAAAGGTTTGATTACACAGCCCTAGCCAAGTGTGCTGACAGAAAGGGGTGCCAAATCTAAAGCCCTCATGAATCAAGGCCAACACACACACACAAACACAAACACACACACACACACACACACACACACACACACACACGTGCAAACACAAAGCAGCTATATCCATCCACTAAGCCTACAGATCCCATTTAATGTGCTGGTAGATAAACTGTTCCACTCTCTATGAACTTGTGTGTGTGTGTGTGTGTGTGAGCGAGAGAGTATGCGTGTGTGTGTGTGTGTGTTAGTGTGTGTGTGTACTAATGATTAATCCAGTGTTACTAGTAGGAGGTGGTGATGCCCTGAGGCTGTACTTTCCTCTGATGAGATCTTGACAGCTAAGGTTTATTCCTCAGCATCTCTCTCTCAATTTCCCTCCCTCCCTCCCTCACTCACTCCTTTCCATTCCAGCTCCCTCATCGCTTCTTCTTCTTCTCTCTTGCTCATCTTTAATTGCTCTCCCTCTCTCTCTCTCTACATCTTCTTCCCTCTATCTCTTGTTCATCAGTTTAGTGCACTTCAATCCCCTCTTACCTCCACCCCTTCCACTCCTTCTATGCCTAAAACCATCCTCATCCAAATGAATCTCTTACCACCCTTCTCTCACCCACACTCTATCTGCTACTATTGGTTGTTGTCCACCTTAGGGTGCACCTTCAAGTCCTCTCATCCTTTTTATCTTCTCCTATCTCTCTTGAAATCTTCCTCCGTCCTCCCTCCCTCCCTCCCTCCCTCTCTCCTCCTACTCGCTCCATCTCATTTTCTGGCTCTCCCTCTTTGCAGGTGATTAGCAGTGTAGAGGTCAAAACATGTGAACCCTGCGAAATGAACAGCTTTACTTCTAACTCAGGCGTGCGAAAACGCACACACGCGCACACACACGCAGACACACACTTCACAATCTGGCAATACGGAAAAATAATTGTCTGCTTTCTTCCACTTGCCACCGTGAACTTGACAGCGACCTTTTTCTAAAGTAGAATGTGTAATCTTCACAATATCTCTAAGTACTTTGGTGCCTCTGTGTGCGTACACAGATACAGACACAGATAGTCGAATATAAAACAATCCCCTCACAAGCGTACTGAATGCAAACCTAGACGCGCAAAACCGCAGAGAGTTTGTTCAATCTCTCTCTGATATCAAGATGGAAATTTGACTATGCTTTCTCAAACCACGGTTGAAGATCGGAATAGGTCAAAGGCTTTTATACTGTTAGTTCTCCGACTGCTGGCTTAACAATATACGGTGATGTACAACAGTGATATCACAGCCTGTAAACTCATGCTCCGAAAAGTTACATAAATCCATTATGTCTTTCGATTTGACATTTTAAAAAGGTCATGTTTTAGGTGTTGATAAATTCATACAGCCTGGGAGTAGAATGCGATGTGGATAGACGTTCGAGGTGCGAGCGCACTCGAGCGTAACCGAGTCATTTTTGTCGTTTCAATTATGGTCATTTTGTGACCATAGGCACAAGGATCAAATTATGGGTATATATCGGTCAGTATCACTGTTGTTTTGCGCTCCAATTTTTTCATGATTTTCACTCTATACTCTGCCACATAATATGCGAGAGGGCTGCTTGTAGCGTATTATTGACAGGGTTCATATTTCTCTCTCTCTGTATTATGCAAATGTATATTTTAACCCTTACACACTGCTCAGGTCAAAAATAGAAATGTTTCATCTTGTGCAGCTGACTCACATTGTTATATTGTGTTCTGGGTTAAATCTGTCCTTAAAAATCATTCTAAGATGTTGTATTCTGCACATTCAATAACATTCATTGAAATCATTATGGCTGTTATTTTTCTCTCTGTTATATGTAAGATAGGACCATGATATAGTGCAAATGTTTCTTTTCTCCATAAACAAATAGTGTAAAGCCTAAATAATACTCTTTCTCTGCTCTCTGAAAGTTTAATTAAGGATTAATCACCCATTGATTAATGACTGATGAGGTAAATATGAATGAAAAATAGATTTGTAGTTGAGAAGTTGGGTATAGAAAGGATACTGTGAAGGGTCAGCATATGAACAGTATATAAAGGTTGAGTAAACATGGGTACAGAAATAGTAGGCTATCTATAATCTAACGTGCCATAAAGATCAATAAAGTATGTCCACTGTAGATAATTTGCTTAACTACTGACTGCTATATGCAATTAACCTTATCTTTGCAGGAAAACATTCATTTATGAAAACATGTAGCAGCTATAAGTGAGTAGCATTGTCTGAAAGAAAATATACATACCAAAGTAGAAATTGCTGGTATTGGTTGTGGTTTGTTTACAAGTCTCTCACTGAAAGCTACATAGATCACCTAGAATTTACAGTTACATTTTTTATTACCTACTGTTTCCACTTGATCAGATATTGTATGTTAAAGTGTTTGAATTAATGAATGATCTGTTGTGTGGACACATGTCTGACATTTGTGTCTCAGTTTGCATCATTTGACTCATCATTCTACCAAAAACACCGGTGTGCTCCTTTAAATAACTGACTTCAGTTTCGGGGTGGTACAGTGTATTGCATTAAAACAATTTCATCTTCTTTGCTTGATTTATTTTTGACAGTGAGTAAATGCGCACTGTAAAACAGATTCTCATACACCCTCTGGCCTCGCACTTACAGCATAAACTGAGCCAAAATTTCAACCATACATAATTGATGAGATCCTCACTCTCTCCATTTCTCTGTCACACTGTCTTTTTCAGTCTCACACACTTGCAGTCTCATTCTTACTCTTGACCACAAACACTTGACGTGGAGAAAGCCTCTCGTCCTCTCTCGCTCACACACACACACCCAACACCATCCTGTTAGCATCCCATCCACTTTTCTTCCAGCTAACGCAAGTAGCTGTGATGTGTTGACTTGGAGAGATAATCAACACTGGAACCCCCTCGAGACACTGCCCACATGTTAGCTGGCAACACTGCGATGGCCTTTCGTGTGTGTTTGTGTGTGTAACATATTTTTGCATGTTTGTGGATGATTGCAGATGCAGAGAGAGACAAAGGAAGAGAGAGTGTGTGTATGTGTGTGTGTACTACACACACACTTTGTGCACGTGTGCATAGTCCCTTCTGACAGGATGACACAGAAACAAGCACACAAATGTACTTCAACTCTCACCTCCATCCTGTGTAGCTGCATAAATAGAAACTGTAGATAGGATGCAAGCAGCTCTCAAGTCACCACGGCACAATGCACAACACGTTGAGGTAGAGAAACAGAATCATACACAAGTGCATCCTCTGAATCTCTGTTGAAACCTCCCGGTATTGTACACAGGGGTTGAGGTGGTGCTTCTTATTTTGCTATGAGTGCCCTCTTTATTTGAAACCTTTATCTATGTTTGTGCTCCACCTTCCATTCTTCTCGTTTCTCTTTTTTCCTCATTTTTGTCACAACCTTTGTCTTCCCCATGTGCCCTTATGGTCAACCCAAGGAAATACAACTCTGGGCAGACCAGATGCCACTCAAATGATCCTCTAATCAAGCTAAATGCCCCCCAACCAAGTACCGCTTGGAATGTAAGTGCCCCTCTTGTATGCCCAAGTTCCTTCCAAAAAGCCCAGGTGCCCCTTTGTCCATCAAAGTGTCTTTCATGTATGCCTAAGCCCCTCCCCTTGGGACAACCAGGTGCACCTATGGCACACCCAAGTTCCCCTCTGGTAAGCCCACACGTCCCCCTCTGGGACACTAAGATGCCCCTCTACAATGGCCGAGTGTCCCACTGGAAGCATCACCTATTAAAATGGAGCTAGTACAACAGTGGGGCCGCTGTGGCTCAGGAGGTAAAGCAGGTCATCCACTAATCAGAAGATCAGCAGTTCAATTCCCAGCTCCTCCAGTCCGCATGTTGTAGTGTCCTAGGGCAAGATACTGAACCCTAAATAGCTCCCAATGGCTGCGTCAGCTGTGTGTGAATGTGCATGTGAACGTAGATACTTAGATCCTAACCTGGCATGGCAGCCTCTGCCATCAGTGTATGAATGTGTGTGTGAATGGGTGAATGATGACATGTATTGTAAAAGCGGAAGTCGAAGACTAGAAAGGCGTTATATAAATGCAGTCCATTTACATGTAAGTGCAACTTTGGTAGACCCAAGTGTACCTCTATTATACCCCTGTGCCCTTCTCATACATCCAATATCCAATATCTAATATCCAACCCTAAACCTACATCTGCACAGGGTGTAGGTGACCTTCAACTTCTCTCTTCCTCCTGCATCCTTTCCTTCTCTCCATTCCCTCTTGTCCTATCTCTCCATAGTTCTCTCTCTTTCTCCATTTCAAATTTATTAGCTGTGACAAAAGAAGAGAACAAAAAAAGCCATCACTGTCATTCACACACGCACTGAATGGAAAAAACGTATATATCTCTGGGAGCGGGCGTTCTCATTTGCCAAAACAAGAAATGTACGACGAGTGAACGGAGGGGTAAAGGGAGAGAGGAAGACAAAGCGCGAGGTATAGAGGAGGACAGGAGAGAGGAAAATGAACAAGAAGAAAAAAACTTTTTATTTCTTGTTCCTCCGAAATGAATTTCAAGGCTCATCTGCTCTGGGTGATGTTGATGTTCACGGCCTAACAGCTTCAGATAAACACAGCCTCAGCTCTGAGAGGAGGACAGCCTGCCAATATCATCTGTAATATGGACATAGACAGAAATAGTGAGGGGAGTGGAAGACAAAGTAAACAGAGGAAATAGGGATCATGAGAAGAGGAGAGGAGAGGAGAACGAATATAGATTAAAAGAGAATTGAGGAGAGTCAAGTATACTACAGGGTGCGAGACAGGGCAGTTACGTACGAGAAGAAAACATCAGACCCTGACTCGGAAGGCCACCGTTTCCTGTTTCCTACCGACTGCCAACATTGGTTTCTTGTAACCATGACCACGATCATTCCCTGACTTTAACGATGTGGCTGATATGGCCGTCGGATCAAGAAAACACTTTAAGTCGTGCTAAAGGTCCGTTACACATAATGCATTTTGTCATTCAGTTTGGAGAACTTGTTGTCCAACTTCTGCCAAAGGAAGTCCTGTAATTAGAAGTTCAACCTATAGAACTACTAATTCCACGAGAAATGACAGACCACTTTAAAGGAGTAGTTCCACAATTTGGGGAATTCACTTTCTTGATGGGAGTTTTATGAGAAGATTAATACCACTCTCATGTCTGTATGGTAAATATGAAGCTACAGCCAGTAGCCGGTTAGCTTAAAGCATAAAGATTGGAAACCAAAGGCGGGGGTTAAAATGGGCCCGAACAATCCAAAACGGTGTTCTGACACCTTCAATTAATACGTAACTGACTGACTGACTCCACAGGAAGTGAAGACTGCAGAAGCACCGATTCAAAGACTAACTTTGCTGAAAATATGAAAAATATGAGCCAAAATATGACATATTCATGTCCTGGTTTGGTTGTGATGAATGAAACTCGGAAGACTCTTCTTTGTTAGAGCTGATATTCATCTGCTGGCCTTCAGTAAGTTTGTTCCTGACATTTATTCAGCTGTTTCTCTGCTGTGGAACTGGATGGACGGTAAGAGATAACATCGTCTTATCTCTGAATTTTTTGTCATATTCATAATGTAACATTGTTGATAATCTCTCCACACAACAACACTGGTAATATTAACTGGTATACATAATTGGTATAAATGACCGCACTGCTTTATTGTCTCTGATGTAGTCAGTCAATAAAGCCACACCAGAGTTTGATAACCAGGAGACACAGATGTGCACGATGTAATTGAATAAATAAATGATAATGATGACTCAGTGATATTTGAAGTGTGAGTTATATAAATGACTTGTGTGGGAATTCTGCACCTTGTTGTCTGAGCTGTCAGAAACGGATCTGAAATCTCTCCAGACTGATATTGACGCAAGACAGAAGAGTTCATTTATTTTTCCTTTTTTGGAATACACATGCACACTGAGATCTCACTAAGTTATTGACCTTTTACACTGAAATGTGTTGTTTTCATTTCATTTCTCTCATGATTACACCCTGCCCTCTAATCTTGTCTGTCTTCTGTGTTGTGATAACAGGCTGCAAGTTCAGTAAATCCAGATTTCTTCAGTTCTGCCTTTCTCTGTCTGAAACCCATTCAGCTGCTAAAGAACTATGAGGCAGCATATGGAGCAGCAGGACTGACGAATATGTTTGTGAATGTATAATGTATTTTATATCTGTGACTACATGTTTTCTTGATAAAAGCAGAGTCACAGACAGCAGGATGAAGCAGCTGCAGCTACAGAAACAGCAGATACCTGCTCAGCCTTCTCGTCATCACCTCTGACACTCAGCGGCGGTCTTCACTCGGGCCTCTGATCCTCCAGGTCTGATGGCTCCACAATGAGGATGAGGATAGCACACTGGGTGAGTATATAGTTTCAGTTCAGCATCATGCTTTTTCCACAGCTGATCCGTACTGAAAGGTTCTCAGCGATCACAGCGAACGGGTACGTCGATAATTCTGTGACATCATCAAGAGATTTGGGTCAGTGGACCTGATGCTGCTCGTCAAGTAAATATGCACTTGTGTTTATTTCATAGTGCAATGTTATTTTGTTAAAGCTGTTTTTAGTTAAGTCACGTTTATTTTGCTTGTCTGTGTTTTGTCTTGACTGTTAGTGTTGACTGCGAAAGAAGATTCTCTGAAATGAACAATATAGTAACGCCACTACGGACACGACTACAAAACAACAAGTTCTCAGCACTGACGTTTATTTCTTTGGTTGTGCCTCCTTTGGACCAGTGGGATCCAGAAAAATATGTCGAGAAATGGTGCTTAAAAGAAGGTCAGAGGATCACACAGCCTGTCCACAAAGAAAACAAGTCCACCAGAGCTCACAGTACAAATCAATTTCGGAGTTATTTTGAGGTGATTCATTTTTCCCGGCTGCACCACTACACCAGATCTTAGGGTTCCCCCACCAGCAAAATCCCACTTTAACCCCTGTCCAAAGCTAACAAAATACACCTACCAGCAAGCTGACTGGTTACCCCTTGGCTTTTGAACAGATTAAACAAATTAGATAATTTTAGTGATCTTTAAAAAGGTGCTGATAGGCAGAGTTTTTCTTTGCCTTTGGACAGAACGAGGCTAGCTTCTTCCAGTCTTCATGCTAACAGTTTCCTTAATGTAGCTTAATTTATGGGAGGTTTCCTTACACATGTGCTGGCTTGGCTTGACTCGGTTTGACTCGGCACATCAGTCCAGCGCGGCAGGGATTTTCATCTCCATTGCAACCAAGCGGCTAAACTGATTAATCGAGAAAATAACAATCAGATTAATTCATGAAAATCGTTAGTTGCAGCCCTTCGTGTGAGAGTGGTATCAATTTCTCATCTTGTTTTTGTAGTTTGGGCCATAGTTTGTTTCAGTGATAACAACACTGTTCTCATCAAGTTCATTCCTGACATCTAACACACTTAACACAAGCAGCCAAACGGTCAGAGAGGTTTTAAAGAAACAGCCAGGTCACCCAAACTTATTTGGATGAGAAATAAAGTAAATAGGTGAAATTATTACCCAAATTGTCTGTTGTAAACATCCATCATATTTACAGATCACTTAACTTGCCGTAGTTGTGAGCACGCACAGTTTGAGTTTGACCTCTTACCCTGAGGGAATGTGTCATAGTGATGTCAAGATCTAAGAATTCACTTTGTTGAATACAACATTATAATGACTGATAGAAACGATGGCCAAAACTAATAAAAACAAGACTTGAAATAGGCCTAAACCACAACTGTTCTTTAAAGATTTGAAAAACAGGACCTTCTCAAGTGAAACTAATCCTGTCAGAATACTGCAGTAGTGAAAAGTACCATATTGCTTGTTCTTAGGTTGGAAACAGAAATGCAGACAACTAGATGAATATGCCTCTATCTCACTTTGTTTTTTCTCTTTTCATCTTTCTGATTTCTGTCTTTCTTGCTCCTTCCCTCCTCCTCCCTATTATCTTATAAAAGCTCATATCATAATGGACAACACTAAACAACCCCTACACAACTTTCAGTTGGAGGCTCCTTCAGCAGGGACCGTTACAGGAGGTCATCCCTGCCCACCGCAACAACCATCTACATGACTCCCCTCTGTGCCGAGAAAAGAGACTCCTCCACTGGATGACAATGCACAATACACATTTTACATTTAATTTGCACTTTAATAGCAATAGCTATTAGCTTAGCTTTTTTATTTAGTACAGTACTTTTTGTATATGTGATAGATGCTGTAACACTTTCCTTTGAGGATAAATAAAGTTCTCTCTACCTGTCTATCTATCTATCTATCTGTCTATCTATCTATCTATCTATCTGGCTCAGATGGTTTCTAACAGAGACAGAAGTTAAAGTTTATCACTCAATCTACTTACCCCTCTAAAGCTTAACTACATGTCTGGGGCAACAATAAAGACAGAATGAAGACACCAGGAGCTGATAGGACTCAAGTGCCTGAAGGTTGAAGGCTCAATGCCACGCCGACTTAGGAACCAGTGAAGCAAGCATGTGTGTGTTAAAATCTGTATGAGATAGAAAACTGCAATATTGCAGGCCAATGTCAAATTCTGTGTGTGCGTGTGTGTGTGTGTGTGCGTTTTGTACTTGCACATCTGTCCTGGATTGGACTATATAACCATCACCCAATTTATTACTGAGTGACAGAAGTGAGGTTGCTTGAGTGGTGTGTGTGTGTGTGTGCAGGAGGTCTATATGCTAGTGTTTTTTGCGTCTGTGTATGGATGTGTTTCAGGGTCTTTGTGTGTGTGTGTGTGTATCTGTTTGTGTGTTGGCCTCGGTGGTGCCAGTCAGGCATGACAGGAGGAGAGAATTAAAAGCTGTGGGCGCCAAGAGACCTTCTCACATACCAATGGGGTGTGTGGGTGCGTGTGTGTGTTTGTGTGTGTGTGTGTGTGTCTGCAGAGACTGACCTTCTCTCCAGACTAGTGTCACAGACGGGTGGCTTTGGTACTGGCCCTTTGGCTTTATGGAGGCCTGCCTATGGGCAGCGTATACTACCGTCCAGCAGAGAGTTTAAATGCGAGTGTGTGTGTGTGTGTGTGTGTGTAGGTGTGTGTTTGTGTGTGTGTGTGTGCACGCCAACTCTATTAGAACAAGCTCTTCCCGTACCAAACCAACCCCACATGGATTACTTCCTTACTGTCTCACTCCCACAATATTTCTTATTCTAATCTCATGTTGTTCTGAGCTGAAATGTCAAAAACGTGATTTAAATCTGGAGTGCAGGACTTTTGTCTCCCCCCTCTGGTAGTGGGAGTAAAGAAGGATGCTTAGCTGTGAGTACAAAGACAGTAAAAACAGATATGTTTTAACAGTCCACCGGCCCAAAAACATATTTTTTGATGGCCCACCAGGATTTGTCCCAGTATGCCCAAACTGTTGCAGCTGTAAAACAGTGGATAAATTGTTTTGAGCGTCACACGACCCCGCGAAATGACTCGTTTCACTATCACAATTTGATCCATTCAGTCCGATAACCTTTGGAAAGTCCAGAAGAGCCACACGATTAACTGCCAAATAGCCACAGGGAACGTCGCACCTGACATGAGATTTAAAAACTCAGTGTACTGTGAAATACAGAGAGATTTATCTGGCAGGGATAGGCTTAATCAGCGCTGTGTGAACTCGTTCGGCAGAAGTTTTAAACTCTCCTCTTGTTAATAAAACTTTTGTTTAAATTCGGATCCGGGTGGGAAACAACATGGTAATCTGGTCTACGTTGCAGTATGAATCTGATGTAGGGAACAGACCCTATTCCCACAACTGTTGCCACCACCATACACAGATTTATCAGTCTTGACAGTCAGATAAGAGCATGTCCTTAACAGCTGAGTGAATCTAGAGGACAATACGCTGGTCAACAGGTAGACTACGATAAAGTGACATCAGCATCCAATCCCTGACTTGCTAATCTTTACTGCAATTGACGCAAAAAAAAGCCAAGAAACTAAGGAAAAACACAAAATTTGGGATAAGATGATGGATTGAAAGAGGGACTGTAAAGTACAAGTAAGCTCTGCACTGAAACCTGATGAACTTGATTTTAAAATAATTATCATCTCAGCACATAGACATAACGTTTGGACGGTCTGAAAACCAGTAATAAAAATCAAACACTTTTAAAATAATGAACAGATGGGCAGAAACTGGATTAAAAAAGCAAATTATTAGAATCCTTAAACACCACACGCTGTATTATTTTATCTCTCTGAATGTCAACACTAACTAATCAAGAACAGACCCGGTGAGTGAACGAACGAGCGAGGGAGCGGGCGTAGCATGTGAAAGCCGTTTCCCCTTGAGTCTTTACCTTCTGGTGAGGTTAAACTATACTGGAGGACGACTGATGAATTTTTTAAAAAGCATGTGTTGTCCCTCCTTCCTTTCCACACGTGCCACTTCCCTGCATCCACCCACTCATCCAGCGACCTATGAAGCGACGCTAGAGGCCAGAAATGAGTGTTATAAAAGGGAAACGTAGGCTAATGTTACAGTCTGTGCCAATTACCAAGTCTCTGAAGTCAGGGTCCGATTTGTGAAAACACAAAAAGGCGTTTTAAACGTTTGCGTTTCCATCTGTGTCATCTTACAACAGTCTGCTGCACCTAAATGAATAATAGACTTATCAGGCAATTAGTAAGAGCTCACTCACACACGGGCTTCTACTTATTGTTCATTGTCTGCTCATTGGATCTCATGCTCGATATGCATATGTTGATACAAGACACTTCTTGATTTTAAACTAACCCTCTCTGTGGTCGTGAGGCGGCTTCGCTTTGTATTCTGCTCCACTCATGCACAACCTCTCTTACATACATATGCACAGACCCGCTCTCAGTGCTCTCTCTCCTCTCCCTCTCCCTCTCCCTCACACACACACATACACACACATTTTCTCTCAGAGCCTCCATAGGCCCAATTAGACACCCATAATTACTGCCAGACAGGAATGAGAGGACGGAATAGAAAACAGCATCCATTTTTTAACCCAGACTAGATATTTCATTGCATTAACGTCCCTAAACATGACAGACAGCGAGAGAAGAGATGAGAGCGGAGGAGAGGGAAGAGACGTAGAGGGAGGAAAAAAGAAAGAAAGAGAGAGAGGAGCAAATTAGAAATGCGCGTGAGAGATAGAGGGAGGGAAAGAGTGCGTCGGAGGAGGCGGCAGATATTTAATGGGTGTTTATGTTGTTGAAGTAGTTAATTTAGAAGAAGCAACATAACCATTAAAAATTCATGCATCACACACACACACACGCATTAAAAAAAAAAGGAAATATTATGAATAATCCTTCAAACCTCATGGACTAATGCGAGTACAGCTACATTATGAGTAAGTGCACATACTGGCTGTGGAGATGTTGCGCTGGGACTTTCTATTTCTTTGAGTGCACGTCTAATTTTCTGTGTTTTTTTTTCTAGAAAACACAGCAACAGGGAGGAAGAGAGTTAGCGGCAAACACTTAAGCAAGAATGTCACCACCTCACCCTGAGAAAATTGGTGATTTTAAAAAAAAAAAAACAGCATAATTTCGACTAATTTGCCTCAAAATGAAACCAAGTGAGGCAGTAATGTGTGGGAACTGCTATTTCTCTGAAGTATCCCCAGAGAAACATTTAGTGCTTGTTGCGCAGCCAAAACACGGACAGACACGGAGCCAAATATTAAAATATCCAAAAATAGAGGAAATATAAACACTGAACATTTATCTGCTTTATAGATATAATTAGGCACCTTGCCAGGCTAATAAAGCGGTTGGAGTGACAGCCCTGAAACTAGAAGGTCATAGATTAACTGTTATGGTCAGTGTGTCTATCAATAGCTGTCCTTGAGCAAGATGTATTTTATGCAATTAGCGCTTTGACATTCCAGCTCCTCTGAACTATAAAAAAGTCCACGCCGTGCTGTCACCTTCATAATGTTATGACAGTATTTCCACCGTTACACTGTATCGTCTGATGGCTCACCCTCACAAGACCCATCAACGTGTCCAGAAGATCCAGGAATGTATCACATTTTATTTAATGTAAAAGAACTAGTGAAAATTGTTGGAAAAAAACATTAAGGATAAAGTTTGGGTGGACATCAGATGATAATAATGAAACGCTTTGTGAAAACTTCTTTGATTTACCGTTTATAGTTTCTTAATTACTCCTCGGATCCGTGGCTGCAGCATAATCAGCACTTCTATTGTGTTTTTTCTTCTCTACGGTGTTTATTCTGTCCTCACCACAAGCAGAGCTGGTTTATTGTAACATACTACTGCACCAGTAAGAAACAACAGGGGTGGTAAATACTAGTAAGAGCTGAAAACAATTACCGTCACCGATATCTAACAGGTGGGTGGTCTTTGTCTCATCTTTATGCCACTCTCTCTTTCCCTCTTTTTAAATGAGACGCCATGCCAAACTCCACTGTGAAATACTACAGATGGCCGTCGCCTTGTCTCACGACGACATGACTCGAGACATTTTCTGAATGCTCGGGGTAAATTCAGCATTCAGTGGATGAGATCCGCCAGGCAGCACTCATTTCCGTAAAATGTCAACTTGTATAAATTGGCTGCATAATCTCGGGTAGTCTTCTTCCGCTAAAATACAGCGTGTGGGCGGCGGCGAGAACTAGGAATCCATTTATTAAAAGTTGACATTTTACCAGAATGCTGGAAGTGTTGTTTGATGGAACGACAGTTTACCAGTGGACACTGACGATTAAGTTATGTACGGTTTTGATAAAGTCATTCCTTAAATCGTCATTTACTCTTAACTACTTCATTAATTCAATTTCTGATGCGTGTCTGGTGATTTGAAGAAGCAAAATCTAGCAATTTGACCATCTTGAGAAAAAAAAATATAACAGGCTCTGAACTGAAATTGGTTTGGGCTAAAATAAACTGAAACTGAACTGACACTATTATTCTCACACACAGAGAGCTCAGAGAATTGACTTGTTTTATATTCACTCTACTATTTTTTTAACATATGCAAACCTTCCTGGCAGAGGTTAGAATGAGGTGGCAGCTAATGTGAAATTGTAAGAGCAGTGAAATATGTTGGTTATGGCAACACACACACACAATCAAACACACACACACACACACACACACACACACACACACACACACACACACACACACACACACACACACACAATCAAACACACACACACACACACATGCATACTCAACCCTTGATTTCTCTGGCTGCCAAAAACTTGCTATGGCAGCAGAAACCTGACAAGGGCTCAACTTGACATGTCTTCCTTTCTCTTTCTTTTTCCTTCCGTTTCTCTTTTTGTTTTTCGGCATGTCTCTCTCAAAGGAGGATACACACACACACACACAAACACTGCGCTGCCTACCAAAGAAGCGTGTGAGCGCGTGTGTCCGTTTATTTCGACATTTCAATCCCTATATGTCTCTCAAATTTGTGTGTGTATAAGCACGTGTTGCTGTCTCTGATTGAGATGAGCGTCTGTTTATGTATGAGCACATTTCATCAGAGTGTGTGTGTGTGTATGTGTGTTTGTTATACCCTGAGAATCATACCTCAAGGCAGTCTGTTATCACCAATAGCCTGTTAAATTAATCAGTACCCCTCAGGCCTCTTGATCAGACCCCAGACACACACACACACACACACACACACACACACACCACTCATATCTTTCACAATATTGCAGAGGCATCACTCACTAAGTCAAACTGCCCCAACAGCACCCCATGGAGAAATACTGAGAACAGGTGAGAGATTTATAACGCACACACTCACACATAAACAAATGCATTCAGACACAAACACACAGGAATTGAAGCTTAACTTTGTAAAAAAAACAAAAAAAAACAGACTTACTGTTTATTATTTCGCTATGAATTGTTGAGCAAGAAAAGAAGAAAGAAGCATAAGACCAAACTTAGAAAGACAGGAAAGAGCCTCTACTGTATAGGCAAAAAATATCCAAGTGTGTGTAGACAGTTATCACGTGTTTCAGTATTCTTGTGTGTGTGTGTGATGTGTGTTTTTCTCTGTGGAGAACAGAAATACATGTCACTAGGTTAGTTATGAATACATTACCACTGCTACCAGCACAGAGGGGGAGGAAATTACTGTGGAGCCTGTGTGTGTGTGTGCGTGCACGTGTTTGTGTGCGCGCGCACACACACACTGCAGCAGTGTAAATCTAATTCCTATTTCCATAATGGCACCTCCGACTGAGAAACGCCCGTTCCTGTTCCCTCTCACTTTTTCACACACACACACACACACACACACACACAGACAGATATATGAAAGCACACAAATATATTTGCCCCCAAAGAGTCAAAAACAATTCAAATATCCTCACTCTCATAAAGTACATTGTTCAGTGTCACATACACAAAACACCTACAGTACCAATACACACACACAAACACACTGAGGAAAAGGCACAGCTGAATTGTACCTTTTGGTATACAAACATATACAATCTGTAAGTACACCTAACCCGACAATTATGTAACTTTTAAGCTGCATTTACCTTCTTTTGGCCACTAGGGGAGAAAAATACAAGCTGAAAGATTACTCTTGAGTAGAGATTTCAGCACTACTTGTGAATCCTTTCACATTAAAGTAATATAATTCACTATTAATATAAGAATTATTGATTGATGACAGTTTACAACAAAACATGTACCATTAAGAAAAGTCAGTGTGCAGACTTCTTTTCATTCTTCCTGTTTTCTCCCCAATATGGACTTCCGACTCCCACTACTGGAAAGCCGTGGGCGAAGACAGATACAGTGATGTAGATAAACAAATCACAAGGAGCTGCTAGTCTACAAACACGTGATCCCTCACCAGCCTCCCACCAGCCAACGCTGCCAAACGTGTTTCATGGGGCTGAGCCGAAAGCACAGCTGCCAGGAACTGAATCACCGTCTCTAGTTTTTACCTTGCACCATCTGGGCAACATAGTTAATGTGCTACCTTAAGAAACTTTAATGAGTGTACTTTAGATCAGCCTGAATTGGTACAAATTTGTGCCGTGAACTACCAGAAACAACTTGGTACTTTTATGGTGGATGGAAAAGTGTGCATCTGGTCTTAAGAGAGCTTATTATGTGCTTATCATGACGACTACATGTTTCACTATAAAATCCTCCTATACATTTGTTTCAGAGTGTGTACCTGTGCAGAGAAAAATCTCCCCTATACAGCTTTCCTCTTTGCTTCCCTCTGTGCTAATAGCAGACATTATTCACAGTAGACTTCACAGTAACGCCCTGTTGTTTACAAAGGCCATGTGGTTTAAAACTATTAAAACCAACTCTTCACTTAGGCATAATGGGCCTAGTCCATTAGTAGCACAATAGACACACGCATGCATATGCACAGACGGGCTTTAAAGTAGCCTCCAGGCTGTAACGACCATCCTTAGTTAGCAGGGAAGACGTTTGTACATTACAAGATGTACACCAACATGTGCAGCTTGACAGAGCTGTTAAAGCCAGACTGAATTTCTCCATCAGGGTGCCTTACATAGAGATGGAGTTTACCTGTTGATTGTCATAGCACAAGCACAACACCAGATGGAAGTACTTGCTTTATTGGTAGAGAGTGATGTGATTGTGGTGACACAGTATGCACCAGAAATGGCTTTGCTAGATTGCTAAATAACTAGAAGACGGCAGAGTATCTTTCAACTGGTTTCCTTCACCAACGCTACAGGCGACAGAAATGATAAAAAGGAACTACTAAGTAGACTAAGCAGGATGGTAATAACTTCTGCAGCCTGCATAGCTTCTATGTGATGCATGTTGCATGTTGGTGACAGCAGGCCCATCTAATAGAGCTAAGAGGTGATGGAGGTACTACAAAACCTTGAAACATGACTAGAATTCAGCCTGATTAATGCTTAAACGTGTTTGTATTACCCTGTTCAGAATAAACCACAGTGAATGGATCAACATATACACTACATTAGTGCTCAATTCAGATTATTTTCTGTAACACTATATTTCAAAATGTTTTTTTGTTTTTTTTCCATTGACCCACTGCCCCCGCAAAAATCAAGTGTGAATGCTAAAAACACTGGTTCAATTGTGAAGGGCAAAAATAATATTTTAAACAGTTGAGCGAACATGCAACCCTCACTGCGGGGAATAGACATGCCAACAAAACACTGCCACCCCACCCCCCAAACAAATATCTTCTTTTTAAAGCGTGAATTCCCTTTAAGCTAGCCAACAGAGCTGCCCCCAATGGGACGCACAGGAGTTCAAAGCATGTTTCTGTGTCTTTTGAAGACAGGCTTTTACTTCCTCTTTCCCCCTCTTAGCAGTCTTTTAGTAGCAGACTTGAGCTGACACTGAGCACCACCTTTAGCTCCCCGAACCAGAAATTGATTCTTTTTAGGTTATTCCCATAGCTTGTTCAATTGAGTTTTATGTGTGCGTCAAAAAGTAAATCGGGTTGCTGCGATTTTTTACAGCCCTTTTTTAAACATTTAGGCATGCTACTAACATAAATAAATCTTGTTTTCATCCTCAAAATAAATCATGTTTAGTTGACAGCGTTCACAGCAGCGGCGGCGCCGTTATGCGGAGGCAGAGAATGCAGAGAATATATGGAAACATGATGAAATATAGCCGGTGCTGCCAGTTACGGCGTATGCAGAAATCACAGCTTTCTCTCAAATTCTAATCTACATATTAGCTTTGACTTTTTGACCTTTGTCTTTGAGCGTATTAGTCCAAAACCTGAGGAAGCCCTTCATTCAGCTGTGTTTGTTTTATGTGTTTTATTCCTGAGGATCCGCAGCGACTTTCTCACAGAATAGTAGGGCTTAGATGTGCAGTGTTCTTATCTAGTAAGATAACCCTGAACACTTAACCTTCACTGGATTAATGAGTTTATGGCTCTTGAATAGGAAGTTTTCAGCTCTCCTAAAGTCCCTAAAAGTTCCCTGAGTCGTGAGCTGCAGTTTTAAAATAGATTTAAATAAAGATAAAGAGCACAGCACTTTTTTTTTTTTTGGATATTCAGGCGATATGATGTGATTTTATCATAGCGTTGCCTCCGTCTGCAGAGCCTCTGACACAAAACCGAGAAATAAAATGACAAAATGACAGCCGGCACTGTTTGGATTGCACCAGTTGGACCATTAAACAATAAACCCAGTGAAGATTCTGGAGCCGCACCAAGAGGTTTTACTTCTCTATATAACTATCCCATAACCACAACAAAACGGCAAAAGCGTGTGTCTGAGTGTCTCCCTGCTCGAGCGTGCATACATGTCTGCCTGTGTGTGTGTGTGTGTGTGTGTGTGTGTGTGTGTGTGTGTGTGTGTGTGTGTGTGTGTGTGTGTGTGTGTGCGTGCACCAAACACATTTTTCCGTGCATAAACCTTGGCAGGTGTCCAGCTCCACTTGGACAGAGCTCAGTGTGAGAAAGGGAAAGACTTGTCTTGTCTTAGTGGTTAAATCCCCTCTGAGACGGCGAGTGAAACACGCTCCGAGAGTTTTATGTATTGTTACGAAGCTGCTTTTTTTATGGAGTTAAGCAGGGGTAAGCACCCCCAAAAGGCTTTCTCAATCGCCTTGCCAACAGGTATTATGATACAAAGGCTTAAGTTTGCTGTCAGACCATCAGGAGAAATGCTATGTCAACTGTTTGCAGAGGATTAGGCGATTGCCATTAAATTAAATTAGCCATACTACATTAGGATTGGTTGAACAAAACACTCAATAAATTAGATAAGAAATCTATCTGTCCATTTATAAGTTGTACGCATGCAAATTCAATTATTGGCACAGAATTACGTACATTTCAATTCCAATTATGCAAATGCAATTTTAAATTGGCTCAACATGAACTCATCTGAGCAGTTAATAGAGTAATAACTTTAAAAGAAGAGGAGAAGTTTTTTTAATAGAATATCTTTTCCTTATTCTTTACAACATTTTCTGTGTATTCTACCTTTGTAGGGTTAGTATATATTGTTTCTGCGGGACATAAATATTAGACTGAAGCAGAAGATGATTTCTGCTTGAAGTAAACAACATCAGTCAATACAGTCTTGTCAGCACCACTCACATTTTCCCCAGAACTGACAGGAGTAGTTCAACCAAAAAATAAAAATGTTTTCTTATATACCCAGACAGGTTTGCACACTTCCATAATAGCCATACTTCCAAAGTAATGAGTGGCCAATAGTTTGTTTTAACATGTTGAAAGCTTATTGAAGCAAGGGATTGTGTGTTCTCTCATTATCTCCTTGATGTTATCCCTTAACTATGCTTCCAATTTTGAAATCCAGCTTTAGTCCAATAATACAAATAAAGACTGACTCAAAAAAATGGAAGGACAGGAGGAAAACCAACCTATGGTGTCTTATTTTACACTAGTTGGCTACTTAGCTCAACTTTCTTATTTTCAAGTTATGCTATGTTCTTATGTTGAAATGCAGGGCTGTGTAGAGACCTTTAGAGGGGCAGCAACATAATTTATAGCATAACCTGCTGAATTATAGCATCCCGTATTAAAACAGAATCTAACATGGAATATTACAACAAACCGTATCATACTATATCATTGTCCCCCACCAAGTATTTTCTTAGTATACAGAAATATATAAAGTGCCACAAAGCTTATAATCTGATACAGGAATACTAGAAAGACTGAACACTAAAAACATTCACAGATCTAAAAGTGTAGGTTCACATCAAGAAGTATTAATGCATGTAATGCACTCTTATCTATATGCATGACATACAAAATACAGTCTACAAGGCTGACATGTTAACCGTGTTATTCTAGTTACTTTTAGTATTTAAAAAGACTTAATCCTAGTTAAATTAAGCGTATTACTCAATATACAACTCAGCTTAAAAACAAACAATGAAGAAATTCTCACAAGCAAGCAGCCAGACCTACTGCACACTCATTCACAAATCACACAACATCAACAGGTGATTGAACAACTCAATTAAAAACTGGATCAATTCCAACTGAATCAGACTCTTTGCTTGAGTCCAGACAGCTCATTGTGACGTTAACTCTTCAACAGCTTCAGTGTCCAGCAAATTAATTACAGCACATTATATGATCTCTGCTGCATTCTTGTTAAGGAGATAACAAGCCACAGTGAAACATTTCACCATCAGAGAAGAAATTAGCGACCAGACAGAGAGAGAGAGAGGGTGTATCTGACTCACGTTATCTGATGTCTTCTTTCTTTCATGGAGATGAAGTATCCACGTCATAACGTCCCGCTGCATTTGTGGCTATTAGTCATCTTGTTTGTATGTTAACCAGTCTGATATTATTAGCAACGATGACAAACAAGCTAACTCTCCCGTTTGTTTCATTTAAATTATGTTGTTAAATTTCTATTGTTGACGAGAGGAGCTCACTTCAGAGTAGCAGCACGCCACCGTAGTCCCGCCGCCGGTCCATCCTGGATACATCCATGCCTGGACAGCAGAAATCCTTCTTTGAGTTTAGCGATGTGACCATCGCCATCTTGGATTTGGCCGTCGCCATGTTTGAGTTTTTGAGCCAGAAGTGACCATATTTGAACGAGAGGGCGGAGCTGACCATAGCGCTAGCTGTTAGCTTGGTTAGCACGGTGCATTTACAACCCATGGTTAACAGTGATAGTGATGGTGATAGTGCTAGTGCTAATGCTAATGCTAATTTTCGCTAGCGAAAAACAGGCCTAAAACCGTTAAAACAAAATGTACTCGCCGGAAAAACTGATCATCCGATTCATTAATGGGTCTTTTATTACAACCAAACGCTGAACAAGACTTTTTTAGGCGACCACAATGTTACAATTACCTTAAGTGAACTGAAAACACACTAAACTAGCAGCAGCTACACGCAATGGTTATGTTACGTAACCAACGCTGTCGCCGTGGTTGCGACTTATCAATCACAACGTAGCCACGCCCTAAAGCATACGCCGTCTATTTTACTCTAAATAGGGCCATAATTTACAAAATGAACATCATGCTGTATTGAAGAAGACTTGAAACCGGCAAGTGAGACCATAAACTCATTAGGAAACAGTTTACTGAGGTAATAAATCAAGAGAGAAGTAGGGTTATTTTCTCATAGACTTCCATGGAATCGGACTTCTTTTTGCAGCCAGTGGAGTCGCCCCCTGCCGGTCTTTAGATAGAATGCAGGTTTTTGGCACTTCCGCATTGGCTTCATTTTGCAGCCCCGGAGGTTGTTTATCTCCTTGCATCGTCTGAAAGCAGCCCGTGACAGAAGGCCTTCGATTGCGTCGTGGCCGGACGTGCATGGAGGCAGCTTTAATTGTTTTTGTTATATGTCAGTTAAATCTTAAATTGCAAGTGTTTAATTTGTTTATTTATTCATTTACACTAAAGATGTATTTATTTTATGTTTAAAGAGAAATACAGTATAAGCCTATCCTGTTGAAGACGAGAAGCTATGATTTCAAAGCGTACAATGCATGACTTTATTGAAAATTTTCGGGCCTACTGTTTTAATTTTCATCTAAAAATGATTCTAATCATAAATTATTTCATTTGTTAATTTATTCTTCTTTCGATTTATTTATTAGTTTTTATGTTTAAAGAAAAATAAAGTCGGCCTATTATGTTGAAGAGATGTCAGAATTTATATTAAACTGTTTCATTTGTTTATTCACTTACACATTGTTTTTAATGTTTAAAGTGATTTTTTTTTTAAAATGGCTATAAGAGCTTGATTTAAACAGAAATACATGTGTGCTGCCTGTGTCATTATTCCATCAATTCCATATGGTAGCCCAGCATTATATGTCCGCTATTCAAATAGGCCACAATTCAAATCTTGCATCATATGCAGCTGTCTTTCATTGATTTTTAAACGCTCAAAAATATGTTCCCATGACTCTGTTGCATTTGACTATGTTAATGTGGTTGAAATCATCACTGAAACTCATGCCAATGGATTTTCTGATTGCCAGATATGAAAAAAAGGAACAAATAGTCGAATCTTTGTATTGAAAAGCAAAATCTGATTTGACTGGCAAAATTCTGAGTCGGGTACAGCACTAGTAGTTGATGACATGGCAATCTGTGTTTTGGACTTCAAAGCATTGAAGTAAAAGCTTACAAGGAGTGTGTGCAAATAGCAGTACTCTACCAGCACAGTCCTGGTGGGAGGGACTTGTGTCTGGGGAAAATTCAAAAGCTGGTGAAGTAATTACTCAACATGTTGTTTAGTGTCAGAACACTTATGACACACTTTATAACACAGTTATGCTGCACAAGAAGTTTGGAGCTATTTAACCATCATTTTCTGGACTTTTAAACAATATGTCTCTAGAGGTAGGTAGAGCACAAAAAGTAATTTAAAGAAAAAGGGTGTTTATTAAGAAATAAATAGCCTTACAGACACCTGGTCAGGTGTAAAAGGTTTAAATTTCAGGCTCTGTGTGTGTGTTTAAAAGAGAGAGAACACAGGTGTTCAGCAGGGAGTCGTTGCTGTTAAGGATGCTCTTTGAAGGTTAACCCTGACTAAAGGAGAGGCTAAAGCATAGAGGGATTTGAAACAAACAATCACACCAGGAAACACTCCTATTTAACACCGGGCGACTGGGGGGCATCAGCACCTTCGTGGTTTGAAGAGCAAGCCTGTGATCAAAATGTCACCAGTCCAAATTTTCAGAGCAGCTGGTAGCATGTGGTTTGAAAGGACACGATGTCCCATAATATCAAAATCAAAAGGATCATCGCTCGACAGATTTGATCGTCCTAGTGTAAATGTTCTCTTTTACGCCACACATTTAATCACAGGTCTCACAAAAGTAATTGAACCTCCCGGTAACTCTGGACGATGCCAACAGGTTATTAACAGGTGTGATAACTGTGTGTTATTAACAGGTGTGATCGTTGGTGTGTTCACAAACAGCAGTCCGGCCTCCTTGTGTACACATGCAAATAACAAAAGCGTCACCTAAATTAGAAGTCTCACTGTTTTACAGCAGAATTTCCAAACTGGTCTTTTATGTATTTTTTCCTGGGCCTCAGCAAACCTTATGGTTTGTGCAATGACATCATATTATGTTGCCTTTGTTGTATTGTGATTGACAGTCTGTTGCAGAAGTGCAATAAGAAGTGCAATAAACTATAAATAATTACAAATAGAAACACCGGAGTGAACTTAATGTGACACAGTAGATATCCTATCAAAGATATTTATATCTAAGAACTGATATCTGGTAACTGTTGTGTGTATTCTCTGTTTGTGTGTGCGTTTTTTCTTTGATATCTGTCCTTCTTTAAAGTTTTCTGTCTATTATCCCACATGTGTGTGCATCTTCCTGCATTCATACTGCAATTGATCTGCGTCTCATTTTGCCTCCTCTCCTCTTTTCTCTCCACCTCTGCTTTACTCATCAGTTTACCTCCTCTTCTCACACCGCCCGGTGTGAAACTAATAGTACAGATTGTAATTAATTACGCGAGGTCATATGAAGCTGCTCAGCGCGCTCCTGACACTGTAATTTTTTAAAATTCGATTCGCAGTCACTGTTGTGAGATTCTCCACATCAGTCGTTGACACCAGGGATGGCTGCTTGTACTTTGTATCTCTGGCTTGGATATTGGCTCATTTATCCAACTAAGAAAACAAATCAACACGCTGCAGCAGACGGAGTTGTTTGTTAGTTTTGCTAATGTTTCCCTACAGACAGGTTAAGACTGCATGAGGTAATTTAATGAGTTGACAAGGCACCTATTTATGAGCTCTTAATATTTTGTAATGTAAAAATACTGCAGAAAAGATAATGATTCATCACCAGTTCTACAAACCATAAAAAGTATAAGGTCAGCCCAGAAAATGGACTTTACTGGAATGACTGGAAGACATTGGAAACAGTTTTTGTTTCCACATGTTCCTCTTGGTGCTTCCTGACGGACCAGAACATATCAACGCTTTTCTAAATGTCATCCTAATTATCATGGACGGCGTGCTGAAATATCAAAAATATACCAAAATACCAAAGCCTCGAGGTTTTTCCTCATCGTGTAACCCCTCAAAGTCTATCTTCCGCTCTCAGAGCCACATTAGAGCTGGAGAGAAGTCAACAGGAAGTCAGGCTGAGAGAGTGTTTGTGATTCACTGTGACTCACATCTGACTGACAGACAGACTGACAGTGGTGAAAACTTTGCTGACTTCAAAGAATAACTACTTCTATGCCTACCACTTCTAGTATTACCATTACTACGACATCCATTACTAATAGGCTTGTTAAGAAACTAATGCTACCTGCATTATAAGGCTTTTCTTTCATCTGTTCATCATCCATTTCTATATTGACAATTTTGTTGTAGCCCCTGATACCGAGTTAGAAAATGACAGAGAGAGAAAAAAAAGCACACAAGGAAGAGAGAGCAGGCAAGCATAAAAACTTAAACAGAAACTTACATTTATTTGCTCAGTATTTCATTTGAGTTACTTACTAAATTAAATACTTTTTAGTAATACTGAGTTACTGTCCTCACACAGATTTTATGTACTGCTGAACACTGAAAGGTGATGATACGTACATGAGGTCTCATGTACTTAATTCCAAATCAGTGGCCACAGAAAGTTAATTACCACAGAAATAGCCTATAATAACTTATAAAGATACACATTTATTACTCATCTCTTTTTGCCAAATACCACCAAATGTGCCAAGGCCCAGGGGTTGGATACCTCTACCCTAACCGACTAATCCTACACGTCCACGGTTCCTCCCTACAGGTGTTTTCACTTAATCCTCCTGATTAGACCTCCTCTCAGGACACTGTGTACAGACTGTAGCTGATTAATACTTTCCTAAAGCTTTGCTTATGCTAGCACTACAAGCTCACACAGAGGCTTTTTTGTCCGTAGCAGTTTTCTCTAAACACCGGGGGGCTCTACTGAAAAAATTATCACATGAAACAGCAAGACATTTGTTCACCATTCATTATACAGTCCAATATAATCTGTTGGCCATTTTATACTGTAGTGTTGTTTGAATGCCTAGTGAGAATTATGACATCCTATATATATAGTGGACTCAACTGACTGGTAGTGTACAATCGATTATCTGGGAGTCAACTACCATCATGCACTGTACAAAATGAGTTAGGTAGTGTCAAATTCATTTTTACAAGCCATATATGATTTCAGACACAGCCAATAGATGCACTTAACCTTTTTCACAGCATCATAAATAGCACAGGTAGAATAAATAACATCAGGAACAACTGCGTTACATTTAGGTAAGCCAGTTCCAGGATCCTGGTACATTATATGCTGGCTCACTGACATAGCTTACTGGGACAATTAATGAAAACGATGTTGTTAACATTATTAGTAACACATGTCTATTTCCAGCATGACTCCCAATTAAACCTGACCGAAAAAACTAACTGAAAACACCTGTGTAGGTGTGGGAGGCCTTTAGACAACTACCTACCAACCAAATCTTAAGTTATTAATGTTTTCTGATGCTTTACAAGGTTTGTTTACATCATTAATGTTTGCCAGGGCTAAATTTTGAAACTCCTCAACTATGTATGAATCTAATTTAGGATGAACTTGTTGAAAAATTACAGAATGCACCTTTTTTTTTTAAAAAAAGGGAGGGCTGTCAGTTCCATAAAAAGAATAATTAGTCCCCCAACTAAAATTTGGCTCTTTCTTTATCTATAGTACTGTTGTACATAGTATGAATGGTCAGTGAGGGAACAATATGTGAATTTTTGGACCCCAGACTGCAACACTTTGATTTTGCTACATGAAATGTTTGTAAAAACCTGATTTTAGGGGGGGGGGATTTGTATCAAGACAGCCTCATTAAACATAATAGTGCAAGAGAGGGCTGTGATGGAAGTGCAGGTGTTGGGTTCTTCTACATACTTGAAATGAGCAGATAATGACTGAATTGTTTAATCTATTCCTTTTTAAACATTTACTACCAATGATATAGCTCTGGACCATATAACAGTATATTGTCCTAATAAAAATAATATGAATGCACATAAAATAATAGCACTGTGTAACTGACTGCACTGCACACTTATATGCACCACCTATAAGCACTACAGCTGACCTTCCCTCCGACTGTAGAGGCAGGAAGACAAACGGTTTGGACTGTAATGGCTTCTGTTGGATTCACTAATGACAAAACTGGCCTTTTCACTGGATGCGCATCCTTTACTGTACACAAGACGCTCTGAATAAACACACATATACACACACACAGAAGGTTTCAGCTATTTTAAATAAAGAGAGGGAGAGAAAGTAATAAAGGAGAGGAATAGCTGAGTCACAGATCTGCTCCATTAACTAATAGCATGCATGTCCCCCCACCCTCCAATGTCCAGTACTAAGAAAGAAATGTGCAAATGAAAGGAAGAGTGAACGATGCTAATCAATACTTTAAGGTCCTTGCCACACCTGTACTTCACCTTATACATCTCTGCCTGCCTTTTACTCCCTCTCTCTTTTAGTTCCATTCACTTTTCTCCCCTTTCTGTTCACCCCCACCTTCCCTCCAGCGCTCCATTACCGCGGCTTCACACACACAAAAATAATTTGGGGTAGAGGACAGAGAGAGAGAGAGAGAGAGAGAGAGGCAGGGAGATGAAAAGGGTGAAAAAGTAAAAGAGAAGAAAAAAAGACAGAGGGTTGAGGACTAAGAGGAGTAATAAGTTTGGTGGAGAAGAGATAGAGCGGGAGGGTGTGAAAGAGAGAGATAGCGACAGAGGGAGGGGGGAAGAGGTGATGAAATAGCGAGACAGAGAAGAAAAGGAACCCTGGAGAGAAAGAGAGGGAGATGAAGGGATGCGGGTTGTGGAGGTGAAGTTGGATCCAGGGGTGGAAGAGATAAAATGAGGGTTTGATGGAGGGAGGTGAGAGGTCGCGCTCTCCTCTCTTCTGTCAGGGATGTGATTATTCCAAAATACACATCTCTATCTCTCTCTCTCTCTCTCTGCGCATCACTCACTCATCCCATCTCTTTCGCTCTCCCGGCGTGTTTTTTGTCCTCACTGATCCCCCCCCCCCCCCTTTTATCCCCGTCTTTCCTTTCTCTCTTACTCCCTCTATCACTCATCCCTCTCTTCCCTGTGTCCTCCCTTCCCTCACTCTTTTCTCTCACTCATCCTCTATACATAATTCAAGCTGAGATTCCAGCATGACGGGCGTGGCCATTAAAAATACATGGGGACGCTGCGCCGAGGCCGTTTAGTGCTGCCTTACCTCGGAAAAGAAGCGTCACTGGCTAGGGCAGCGAGGGCAGAGAGAGGGATGGGAAAGGGGGAAGGAAGAGGGAGGATGGGTGGTGAGATGAAGTAGCCGGGGCGAAAGAGTAAAAGCCAGGGAGGATGAGAAGAGAGGGGGGAAGGGGGAAAAGGTGGGAAAAGGGAGGAAATAAAGAACAAACAAAGTATAGGTATGGTTAACTTCCCATTCCCGTTCTCACGGACTGTTAAGAATCATCTTCTCAGTATTTATTTATTACCCACATTAACTTACAGTGATATATGTAAACTGGTATCTTTCTTATCCAATCACGTCAAGAAAAACTGAATTAAATGTCCCAGAATATAACATTAATTAGCTAATCATAACGCAACAATATATTCTCCATGATGTGTGGTCCTAAAAGGCAGTTGATGCAGTATAATGTCCTGCAGAGAGTTCATATCAGCACCCACAAAATGTTTCACATTGGTTTTACAAACCACGACACGTGTCCTCATTGTCCAAACTCAGCTAATGGCTATTTTCACACTTTCTGGCTCCAGTTCAGTCCTCTTTGTTGGAGTTCATGAAAATCATCCCCTCCATCTTTCTTCTGTGTGACCTCTCCGCACTTCTAAATCACAAAACAGCTCAAGAGGAGAGGAGAGGAGAGGAGAGGAGAGGAGAGGAGAGGAGAGGAGAGAGTGAAGGAGAGAAAGGGAGACTATTCCTGGCAGGCAATGAATATGGATTAAGGGAAAATAAGAAAGAATTTTTTTTTCTGTCTCTCTCCTCCTTGACCTCAAGCTTAGGGGGGTAATTGGCAAAACCCTGCAAGTAATGCACTCTCTCTCTCTCTGTCCCCCCACCCCTTCATCCCCCCCCCTCTCTCTCTCTCATACACACAAACACACATACGTCCAACCCTGTGTAAACAAATTTCACACAGAAATAAAACACAGACAACATAAAAAACACCATTATCCCATAAATAAGCTCCCATTTCCAATTTCATTCTCTGTCAATCAATAAATCAATGGTGTCAATCACAGCCATTTGAATAGACAAACAGATAGAGGGGGTAGAAATACTGTGTGTGAGAGAGAGAAAGAGAGAATGAGAAAGGGAAAAATTGTCATATCCAGCATATGTCATGTTCTATATAAATCTCCAAAGGAGGGCATCTATTTTAAAACACGAACACTGATACGCACACACACCCAGGCGTACACGCATCCTGTCAATGCCCCCTCACAAGATATTGTTGTTTTTTTTTTTCTCGCAGGGAGACCCTGGCTTTCTGCTAATGTTCTTTCCGTGTCTTCTCGCCTGTCTTTCATAAATAATATGCCGCTGCTATTAACATGGTCAGAAAAGGCTACAGGAGATGGCGAGCAAGAGAAGAAGAAAGCATCACAAGAAGAAAGATAGATTGAGGCACGCCAAGAGCAGGAAAGCAGGGATGTGGAAACGCCAAACACTTAACCTCTTTTTCCTCCTTCCTCCCACCTGTTCTCTCTGATCTAATGTAACATCGCTGCAAGATGTAAAAACACCCTCCTGCAACCCGTCTTTCTCCCTCGAGTCTCCCGCTGCTCTTCTACTGAACTCTTTTACTCTGACAATTACTGTTTTACTGCCTCCCCCTCTCTTTATCTATGGTCTTTACTGCACTCCGTCTTTCTGTCTGGTCATCTTTACTGCCTGTCTTCCTGCTCTTTTAGCCACCCCCGAGTCTCAATCCCTCTTCTTATCTGTCCTACTTTCGCTCATCCTGCTACTTTATTATTGGAATATGTTTTCAAATCTTGTTTTAACTTCCCTAAGTCGTCCCCAGCCTCGACATTGGAAATGCTGCTTGAAAGATAAATCAGATTTAATGAGGTGCTTTTTTTCCCCCTCAATTCTAAATATTAAAAATGAATTCAAATGCATTCCCCCCCCTCCCCATGTGCCAGTAACAGACTTGAGAAGTAATCCATGTGTCATTCAATTTTAAAGACCTCATGCTGTATTCTTTAGTTTTACACTGTGATACAGATTACACTGCATTTAAATCTCTATATATTCCCTTTTAAAATGTATCAAAACCTACTTAACAGCTAAGAGAGTTTGAACTTTAATAATGAACATGGTCCCCACCCGTGTCGCTCCACAGTACAGTGCTGAACTTATCACCAAAGTGCTCATTCTGTCACTTACAGTGGCAACCCATCCTTCGTACACAAAGCAATAAGATCATTTAGCAACCGCACAGATCAATAACAGTGACACCAGCGAAGAACCAATCCGATTATTTGTAAGAGTAGAAGCAAATCAAGAAGCAGCTCTACAGCACAGAGTCCTAACAAATGCTGTAACAAACAACAAGAACATTTTTTTTTTTTTTTTTTTTTTGTTATTAACAGACACATCTAGCAGACACAGTAGTGAGTCAATACTCCTGGACTGTTGGTAATAGATTCAACCGAACCTCTTTTTCCTGTTTCAAACACCAAATTTCACACCTGTGGAGTTTGTATCTGTTAAGGCTGTTCTAACGGGACTGAAAGATGACCCAAATAGTTTTGCCACATGTAACACACAGCGCTCTCACTGTGCAAATATGACACACACTCCTTACTTACAGCGTGACATAATCGTGAGTTGGTGTCTCACTGTCACTCTCTGACGGTCAAATGTAACAAAATAGAGCCAAAATACAGGAAACACACATGTAGACTAATAGTCACACACTTGTTAGCCACATAGATCTCACCAGCTGTGTTTTATTATTGGATTCCCTTCCAGTGGCGGTTCTGGTGTAATTTAAACCACAGGGGTCAGACTGGGGCCAGCGGTTGTTTTAGCAGGACCGGTTAACTTACTGAAACTAAGTGCTCATTTTAGCCGTGGCATGGTTCAACAGCCAAGTCACAGAAATAAGGTATTAAGTAGGACAAAGGGTCATTTTACCAGCAAATTCGGGTTTGTAATACCATTTCACTGCAGAGGAATACTCCAACGTTCATAACACTCAATTAGTAACCTGAAGGATGACATTTAGACGACTGATTAAAAAAATCCCCGAAAAAATGCATGACTGTGTCTAACCTTTAGCATACAAAAATATTCTGTACTACAAAGCCTTTACACCAACACAGGTACAGATCAGAATTAAATACTAAAAACAATCACACATTTGATTTAGAAAGTATTAATGCATGTAGAGTAGAGCTGAAACAATTAATATTTAGGCAATGAGTTAATCAATTTATCATTTTCCAAGCTTAATTCCAGCTTGTTTATCATGAGGACATGTTGATTGACTTCCTTGAGTTTAGGAATGTAAGTCAGACAAAAGTTTGGTCTTCAAGAAATTGTTTAGAAATCAACTAGCAGATGAATTGATCATGAAAATAATCATTTGTCGCAGCCCTACATAATACGTGCATAAAATACATGACTTAAACACTCGTTTCAATAAGCTTCAGCAGCTCCAGCATTTTAGTAATTAATTTAAGCTAATGACTGTTTGTACAACTCAGCTTGAAAACATCACAAGAATACAGAAATTCTTACAAGCGTGTAGCAGACCTTATGCACACATAAACAGGTGACTGAACTGCTGTAGAAATGCAAAACTGCTGTCTCTGAAACTGTCTATGTAGACTCCACACAGTTTCAATCCAAGTACTGTATATATAACGCCTTTAACAGCAGCAGCTACACAGCTATGAAAAGACATTTAACCATCATGACAGAAACCAGCAAGCAAAGACATAGATGCAGACAGACGGGGGGGTTTTATTTGACGTCGAAGCCCATATCCTTCCTCTCATTGACGTGAAATGGTTCATATCCAACAATATCCAGCAGCGACCCGCAGTTAATGTTGTGGTAATCTTGTATGTCCCTCGACAGACTTCTGTAGCTGCCAACTAAAACTGGTCCAACAACAACAAAGTAACAGGAAAACTAACATTAGCTATTTTTTTCTTTGACATTTAAATGGTGTTGACTTTATTTTTGTGCATTTTGAGGCCAGATTGGCTTCACAGTTCACTCATATGTTTCTTTTCCAGTTAGCTGTCCGTCCACAGTTTTGAATAAAGCATTGACATTGACCTCATTTGATGGTGTAATACTAACTTCTCAATCAGCGTCACCATTTGAGGAATCTCGATAAAAAGTGAAGAATAATAACTGAATGAATGTTAAAATAAAAATAGCTGTGATAGCTATGTTTTTATTCATTGACAGAGTCTTTGCTTCCTGTGAGAGAACGTCATTTTAAGTGCCACAATTGTCACAGTTCCCTTGAATACATAAGTTCAATAAAGCCTGCAATGAGCTTTATTCACAGGGCAGCAACCGTTTACTAACAACAGGCGTCGCAGTGGTGAATTTCTCATATTTGGAATGAAACTCCTCAGTTCTAGAAAGCGGTTTCCACCCTGCGAGTCTTCCCTCAATCTCATTTTCTTTCCTTGTCGAGCTCATTTATTTCAAATGAGAGAATCCATTACAGCGGCATCATCCCAACGCAGACACACTGTCTTCCGAAGTGAAGTGGTGAAATCATGCGTGCTGAAAACATTTCATCAGGGAGCCAAAGTTACAACAGAAATTCGTGTTGTAATGACGAGCCAAGTCTCATCCTGGTGTTTGAACCACGTATCCTTTCACAGACCCAGGTGCACTGTCTGCACCGTGATTAAGTCCTTAATATACATGCAAGTGTAGCATTAAGAGCAGCACACAAATGGAAGATACTGACAAATATCATGGATGCTTTTTTCCTTTTTTTGCAGTCCACAACTCTACACAAAACTCTACATTTTTTATACTGTTCCTTCTGCAGGCAATATATGTTTTCACACTTTATCATATGGGGGACATTGTGTCTCGCCAAACCGAGGTGTGACTAATAGCACTAATAAAGTCTGGGTTCTGGTATTGTGTGTGCTGGCTCCACTCACACGGCTTCCTGGCAAAGCTACCTAAATTACCAAAGGGTGTTGGCTCAGTGGAAGCATTGGCAACTCACAGAAAAACCCAAAGCCCCCCCAGGGCTTAGTGCAGCCCTTTATGTGTAGAGTTATGCTCGTGTTCACATGGGTTTTTCTTCCACTCCAAAGAAAACATGCATGTTAGGTATTAGGAGTACTCCTGCCTGGAGTTGAACCCCCAGGCGCTGAACTATGGCTGCCAACTGCTCCTTAATATTTAGGGTGGATCAAGTAAACAGGGAGGAACCAGCCTGTCTTACAGTGGACATTTTGACTTGTAACTAACCATTAAGATGTTCCATGCACCCATTAAAAAATGTCATCAGTCACACTTGTGTTTGACCTATAAAGTATAACATGACATTTGTGTGACAGAGTCATCATTTAACATTATTAGTTACACCTGTAAGTTTCTGCTATAGGAAAAGGTCTGCACTGTCCAGCCGTGATGTGATGTGTGAAACCGTTACCTGTGTGTATTGGCTTCACTTGTCCCTTATCTGGGGGCTTCCATTCAGGCACAAACCTGATGAAAGGAAGCGGTGAGATAGAATCTCATTCCACTTTACAGTAATGTACTCTATACAATGCTCTCCTCCTCTTCATACACACACACGCAGATAATGCTCACACCGGTCTCTATCTCTTTTTTTACTCTCTCCATCTCTCTCAAACACACACACACGTTCATTCAATTAATGCATTTCAGGACAAGCCTCTCTTCCAAGTACGCACACATTCATGGTCAAGTGGGCACAAATAAATCTACACATTAACACGTACAGTCAGCAGTTTCATTAAACACCATTGTAATGACCTCATGTTTCTCATCAGAGAACTCGATTAAACTTTAAATTGAATTCCTATCACATCACATAACGTATGTGTGTATGTATGTTGCGACCGCGTGTGTGAATGTGTGGTAGATTTTGAACTTGAGGTTCATCATTTTTGGTTTTTACACTTTTTCTCTGGTAAATATCCCAAATTTTTCAAATAAGCAGATCAATTTAGACCAATTTCCACTTTTTTATCTTATATATCATGCACCCAAGAGTTTCCTGCTGCAGGAAGATCAGTTATACTGAAGTAATGTTCAGCTTTACGTTCACATATTTTACCGGTTAATACCTGTAAAAACTGGTTACTGTTGCTATTTTATGTGTCCTGCTTGTTATTTTCATACCCGGTTCAAAGGATTTGCACTACACAGCTGCTAACAAATCCAATTAAGTCGGCATTCACACATTACATATGGCTCTTGTAAATGAATCATCTCCAGGCAACACTCAACAAATGAAAGTAATAAATAATTTCAGAAGGACAATTAAGTCTCCCTTCATTAACCATTTGCTCATTAAGTCTGCCTTCGTTAGTTGAGGTTGGATGATCGTGTCCTGCGCGTCTGTGGCGACCGTGATATTTCCCTGCTGCAGACGATTTGGAGTGAAGCAATGCAACACACGAGGCGCGCTCAGTCACAAACAAGGAGTGCTGGCACGCGCAAGTCGGCACAAAATGGAGACCCACTCATGTCCTAATGAGTTTTCCTACTTGCTGTTCAGTGTGCTCTGTGGCTTCATTATCATCCCCCTCTTAATGCATAATGCCTCCATGAAAGAAATCAACGCCACATCATTATAGTCTAGAGGATGCCACGGTCTCTCCTGCTCGCTTTGTCTTTTTTAGCTTTTTCGCCTTTTTTTTTTTTATCTTTCTCTTGTGCCTTTATCCCTCTGTCTTTCTCCTTCTGTGTCATTGTCCTGTCGTCTTTATTTCTGACCCCCGGACTCTTATTAAATCCCTTCTCTTTTACTCTGTTGCTTTGCCTCTTTCTCTTCTATTCTATGCAGCTTCTATTTCTTTTCTCGCAATGTCTCCTTCACACAGTTTCTCCTCTCTGCTGTTTCTCCTGTCATTATTCCATCAAACGGTCTGCAGGATTAGGACAGGACTATAGCCCAAACTCTGCCTGACCTTGAGGATAATAGCAAATCCGTCGCAATCGCGTCTGAATTGGCGTCTGAATAAAAAGCACAGCATATCCTCTTAATTGTATGTTGATGCAGCTGTTGTCATCCTTGTGAAGCTTAAATGCCAAATTAATTTGTAATTCAGAGGATGTTCCTGCGCCTGAAAAACAGTTTGTTCTAGTATGGCTTTTTTTTTTTTTTAAATGGCTTCTCACATTTCTCAGCACAACAGTCAATCCAACATCTGAAATGCCCTAATACAACCAAAACACTTCATATACGTCTCAGGATCAGCTCTTGTGCTATAACATTTGTCTCCCAACAAGAAAACTCATAACAAAATGACCTAAAAACACCACCAACTAATAGTATTGCTAAGTTCACATCACATCTCATATCCTCTGTTGCAATACACATAGGGAAGAATCATTTTGCATGCCAGATCCATCCCTGGCAATACATTTCCTGCAGATATGTCCTGGAGTCCAGAATTCATTGCATCCAGAAGAGACCACAGATCATGTAGACATTGGTTATACCGTTTGACACATATTTCTCTATACTCAGTTCACTTTTTCAGAATGGTACACATAGCTCAACAGTTAATCTCACATCTGAAATGCTGTTTTTTTGGAGAGTGCACAAAATGAAGCTAGAGTAATTCCAGTTATGCAAAACACACATGTGTGTATACCATACTATAAACTACTATAAACAGTTTGTGATCATGTGACTGGTGGTCATAAACTTTCCACCTCCATGAGGAGAAGAGTTCCTCTGTGGGGTTGAGGAATGGAGGGTGAGGCAGAAGGAAAAGTGACAGCATCTCGGGATGAGAACGGTGAAACTCGTTATCCCACACGTTTACAACATGTTCTGGATTCACCTCATCTGACCCCTCTCCAAGTCTTTCACAGAGGTCATCAAGGAATGAAATGAGGCGCTGAGTGTTGTATGTCCCCATTCGGAGTTCATGCATTATCATCTCCTTTTTTTTTAGATGTAGCAGAGTGCAGCAAATTGCAGTCTCTTTTTATAGAACATGTGCTTTTACAGCTTTTAAAATAGTATGTAAACATGCAAAATGGACTGTAAATACGCAGCGTTTTGGTGGTGGTTGTGTTTGAGTGTGAAAAGAGTGCATGAAATGTATGCATTGAATGCATTTTGTGTCAAAGCAATCAAAAATGATCCATGCAGTCAGCACAATGTTTATTCTACATTGTGCCGACTGTGTTGAGAAAAAAATGAGCTCAGTATAGAGAAATTCATGTGAACAATTGTAAAAAAAACAACAAAAAAAGCCTGTAAGTGCGTAAAAAGCCGCAGTCCACTGTATGTTCCAAGGGTTTGAGCAAACATTTGCTCTTGCTAATTTGCTTAACAGCAAAGTGTGTGATTTTACTTGCATGGGCATGTGTGCGCTCTGTTTGAAGACATGCCGTGTACACATAAAAGAAAGATTCATACATCTATGTACTGTGCAGACTACAGTCTAACTAAGTGCCTCCTGGGAGTTGGGATGTTCATGTCACACAATGTATGGTGCAGAAATCCACCAGAAACAACAGAGAGAGACATCCCCGGGGAAGCAATCACGGCGGCGGTAATACACAGGCAGATGAATATATCACATAGGCAGAGGAGAGGAGAGGAGAGGAGAGGAGAGGAGAGAAGAGGAGAGGAGAGGAGAGGAGAGGAGAGGAGAGGAGAGGAGAGGAGGCTGAATTATGGAAGCAATTGGGAAGGCTCGACCGCGGCTGCTCTTCTTCATACATGTGCATGCATACGTCTATCCACACATATACGCATATGTAAGATGTACTTCACTGACATGCTAAACCTTGAGTTATGGTGAACACACAGCTTAAGCGGCAGCTCGAGCACAGCTGGACATATGTGAGACAGTGTGGGAAGGAGCGTGGGAAAGACTTCTGCTTCTGACCTTGGCCTTGGAACACACAACTTCATAAAAACCACCAGCAGAGACACAGATAATAAGTTGTCTCCTCAAAGGAAACAAGAGGGTGTGTGTGTGTGAGTGTGTGTGAGTGTGTGTGTTTGAAAGCCTCAAGCGGAATCAAGTGGAACTGAAGCTGATTGAATGAAGGGGAGAGACTCCAGTGTGTGTGTATGTGTGTGTGTGTGCATAATAGCAGTGTTTCCTAAATTCCCTGAGGCAAAGTCATTCCATTTGCGCTCAACGGGGGACAGCCACCACTTATCAATTTATGAATTGAATTTCATTTTTGGCTTCCGACACACAGCATGCGGGTGTCACTGGGTGAAAGGCGCCTTTCACTTCATTGTACGACCGTGAGGACTTCCTGGGAACGGCGCAGACAAAAGACACATACACACACACACACACAATCCATTAGCGATAGCACTGATGTGAAGGCAGCTATCACCTCTTTTCTATTAAAAAAAAAAAGAGTTCAGTTTTTATTAGTGCCTGCAATTGATAGAGTTAACTTACAGGTCTGGTATCTATATGTGTTATTAGGTTTTCCAGTGCAAAGATGAGATTGTAGCTGTAGCCAAGGTTTGCCTCAAGGTGGTTTAAGAGGTGATCAAAAGTCTCAGGGGCTCACCGATCCATAATGTCGCTGTAATTACCGACCATGAACAAACACAATCAATATTCAAGGGTGAAACAGTTACTCTTTCAGGAAGAGTGGTTAAAGAGATGAATACAGACAAAATATAAAAAAAAGACAACATGTTAGCGATGGCAAGGATGTTTCAGATAAAGTATGTGCACTCCATGTTGAACTTGCAATCTGTGAAACTCCCAGGCATGACCTACCCGCTCTTCCTCCTATGAATCCACAGCATCCTCATTAATTAAATTCCCCATAGATCCAAGGAGCAATGCACACTGAAAACACAATGTTTGACTATGAACTCATTAGACAGTGTTGCAGCTGCTGTATCACACATCCTGAAACAGCTGCAGCGATGACTATTTAAAGGATAATTCTGTTTATTAGCACTTGAGACATATTTTAGTAGTTTAAGCCGTCAACATCAGCAAACAAACAAAACTAGGAAGCAAGAATCGCAAAAAGCTAGATGATCATACAGGTTTTAAACAAGCCTAAAGTTAGCAAAACTTATGTGGAAGAAAACACATATGTGAACAGTAAAATGAGCAGTGAGGGATTATTTTGGGTGCCTTTTCTTATGGTTTTACCATTTGTCCTATCTTTTTAGCCCCTGACCATGTAAAACAAAGCTACAGTATGTCTACTCGCTACTCGCCTTTTTTCCTTTTTTTATTTGAATATTTAAAAAAAAAACTGAAAACCTTAAATTATTCAGTAATTCACACATAAAAGCAGAGATCAGAGGCAAGTCTGGACCCCTCAGATATATCTTCTGACCCGACGAACCGCTACATTATCTGGCTAAACTGTTGGTTTGTCTACAACCTCTGCGAGCGTATGACCCCTCATTTCTTGCTCCGTCAGACTCGGTGGTGAAATTGACAGTTTTACTGCGTTTAGATGACAGCCATTTTTTGCTCTATTCTTTTTATATACAAAACTCCTTTGGAATTTCCTCTGAAATATGCTGCCGCCGCGGCTCGCTTTCCACCCACGAGGATTAACAAAGTTTCATCTTATTATATCTTATGTCATCCCCTCTGTCCTCTCCGTATCACTCCACAAAGCAGAGACGGTTTAAAGATAATCTTCAAAAGAGGAGCCGGTGACAAAAGAAATACCAACAACTTTTGTTCGACTCGATTTCTCTCAGCTGTGATTGTCAGCACGAGGCTCCTTCCACGGCTGAGCACGAGGAGGGAACATATCAATAAATAAAAATAGCGGCTGTTTTCTTCAGGATTTGGATGTGGAATTTTCACACAATCTGTTGTTTGAATCTCTTTTGTCTGCTGCTAGATTAAAAGACACACACACACACACACACACACACACACACACATACACAAACACACCCCTCTCTTGGCTGTATTTGCTTTCTGAGCCCCTTGTGTTGAGTGGGCGACTGGCTGTGACTGCCACTGTCAGATTAGCCTGTTTAAAAAAGACATATGTTTATAGCAGTGTGTGTGTGTGTGTGTGTGTGTATGTGTGTGTGTGTGTACATGTGTATCCTCCATACTATTTTCAGACTGTGACGCATGCTGCATTATTCATGTTAAACCATGCAGAGAAAGATACCGTCTTGTGTCATATAATACCACCGCCACAGGCCTCTGGTTGATATCATCACACACACACACACACACACACATACCTACACACACACACACACACACATACACTAAATTCTTAAGACTCACGTACACACACACACACAAACAATTGTTGGAAAACTTACCCAAACATACAGTATATCGGTGAACGCGCGCAAGATTCACTCCCACACTGACATGCAATCCACACACATGTAGACACATGTGCAAACGGTGTGTGTGTGTGTACACAACACACTAAATCGTATTAGGCAAATGAGAACGAGGCAGCGCGGAGCCAGAAAGGCGCTCTGTTCGAGTGCTGTTGCTGTGACAGATCCTGGCATAAATCATGTTTAGTTGTTGTTGTTTAATATGCAAATCTTCCATTCAAAGCGCAAGCTAGTTGTTAACAAGTGCGTTCAAACACACACACACACACACATATGCACAAACTCCCATATGCTCTCATGCACACACATAGGGTATAGATTTCTGAACAGAGGGAGGCACAGAATGTGTGGCCACAAAGACACACACACACACATTATGAAAGAGCGTGGGATAGATGTGGATGTGAAATGCCATGGGCGTCATTACTGGGCTCATATTTCATAATCATACGGCTATCCATCAGCCCTGTTCAGCTAATGATGACAACGCCAACACACACACACACACACACACACACACACGCCTAGAGAGACACAAGTATTCTATCACAGATACGAGTGCCTCTGCAAGGACACAAACACGAGCAGCACAAAGAGAAGAAACACTGTCGCATGCATACACATGAGCACTCATAAGGATGCTCAATTAGGCCCACACATGTAGTAGGAAACACACTTGCACAGAGAAATGTCCTAACAGGCGCAACACACTCGCGCGCACACAAGCGCACGCCGCAGTGAATGAAGTGGCTGTTGACAGATTTCAGCAGTAATTGATACCCGTGTTTGGCAGCCATTTTTATTTGGCTCAACCACAAGCCAGGAATGATCTAAGCTCCACAGCACGCGCACACACACACACACACAAAAGCCTTCCTTACAAGCATGACTTGACACATCTTGACACATCTCCTCTCTCACAAACACACACACATCAGAACATGGGAGATTAAAATCACACTTTAGGCTTCTCAAAGCAAATGCACGGGCAAAAACGTAATCTCTCACTCCTTTTTTTTCTTCTCTCTGTTGAAAACTCCAGGAAGACTGACTACATTTTAATTGGTTGTCATCACTGAACTTTATCTTGCCAGCAATGATGAGTGAGGGGAGGCGGGTGAACGTGCCTTACGTGGCAATCATTCAGAAGAGGAGAGGAGAGGAGAGGAGAGGAGAGTTGAGGTGAGGTTAAAGAGTCAAATCTTACCTTAAACAGACGCAGGATGTTGGCCACCATGATGGACACTGAGCTCGCCGCGGCTCCTATCACCCCTACAATTTTATCCGGCTTGGTGAAGATTGGAGGGTCTCCGTTAGCGCAGCGGACGTCAGAGCCGTCCCTCTCTATCAAGGCCTGCACAAAAGTCAAGGACTGCTCCAGCGCGTACGTGTCCCTGGAGCAGGTATCCAAGATCCGGGCCCCCAGCGTGATGTTGGGCAGCAGCTCGGGGTCCTTGTTGATCAGGTCGATGGCGAACATCATGGCCTCCAAACGGTGGATACCCTTCTCCTTCTTCAGCTCCCCACAAGGGGTGCCGCGGTCCCCCCGCGAGTGGACGGGAAACAATCCGCCGAGGATGATGTCGCCATCCAGTCGGATGGAGTGGGCGTACTCTGGCGCTGCCTGGGGGTCTGTCGGGATCCGCTGAGGGGAGGCGACGGGTAGGAGCCAAGTGTAAGAAGTCGCCACGAGCAGGAAGATGACAGAAGGAGACTGGGGGTAAGAAGTCGGGTTCCACTGAGGTTCCATGATCAGCGATTGAGACAAAGGTAATCTTAGAGGAGGGTTAGGTATTCCAAAACTGAAGATGCGCTTTTGGGAATATTAAAGATGAAAGCCTTCCTATTGGTCAACAAGGGAGGGGTAAAGGACCCCAGAGGTGGAGCTAGCTGAGCCCCAGGAACGAATCATATTCCAAAAGAGACAGCGTTACAAAGAGAGTGGTTGCGTGGAAGTGTGGCAGTGACGTAGCAGAAATCTAGTCAGGGAGTAGATCCTGTAATCCGCAAGTCACATCTTCAGAAGAGCCTGTTGGGAAGAGACAGAGAGAGGATGCCTCAGTGCCAATGAGATGCAGGGATGTACGGTCCACATGACAAACATGTGTAAACCAATCACGGGCAAGGCAAGAAATGTAACCGAGCATACAAATAACAAGTTTAAAATACGCACACCTACATGCTCATTCGGCTGCACAAGCGCACACTCACATAGGCATGGTGTTTCCAGTAGACCTGTCAAAAATTGCACTACCATTCTATAATTGAAAAACCCAAATCTGTCAGCTTGTAATCACCTCTACACACACACACACACACACACACACACACACACACACACACACACTCATCTCTTGGCATATCAATGAGTGGAACAGCTGTTAAAATGACAGCAGTGAACCTTGGCGAGCTCCTCGGGCTGTTCGCACGAAGGCGCACGCTACCTGCTGCAGTGGAGATGAGGAAGAGCGAGAGTGAAATGAACAGAGCGAGGAAGAGGAGGAGGAGGAGGAGGAGGAGGAGGAGGAGGGAGGGAGAGATGGTGGGAGACAGACAGAGGAGAAGGAGGAGAGACAGAAAGTCAAAGCATGTGAGACAGTGGGGAGAGAAACAGAGACAGCAGTGAAAAGACAGGGAGAGAGATGCCTTGGAGCAAGTGTGTTGCATCATTCAAACACCTGCTGTTTCTGGTGCAGCTAAATGAACATATTAAATCCACTACACTCTACACACACACACACACACACACACACACACAGAACTTGAAATCTCAACAGGTAGATTTAATGTTGAACATTGTTTCTTCATGTTTACAGTATTAAATGTTGATATGACACTTCTGCGTCACCCACCGCAGGGAGGTTGCACCTCGATCCCTGGCAGTTATAATGTCATGTTCTACCCACTGAGCTGCACATTAAGCAGCCATATCCTTGAGAAGTGCTATAACTTGGTTTGGGCCGGGACTGAAAATTGCTCGTGACAAACTGGTTGGCTCCAACATGATACGACTGCTAATGTGCTTTCATTAGCCAAGACCCCGGGGATTTATTTTCTCATTTAGCTCCCCTGATCTGAAATCCCTGATTTTATTTTTTGCATGGAAGCTGTTTAGGGGGAGGAGGAAATTGATCTCTAAATAAGTATTTAAAGGCGGGTTAATTGTTGCCTCTTCCTCACCTTTTTCCCCAGAAACGTAGTTAACAAATAGAGTGTCTGAGTGTATTTGCTATCAAGGGATATTTAGCCCGTCTTAGTAAAGATGCAAAGCTCCTAGAAACTGAAATTTGAACAGAGAATTACATCAGATATTGCATTAAATTCAGCACCATATAATGCTGTTCAAGGCTGTTTGGTCAGTATTCATTTTATGATATCATTTTTAGATATTTAGGCCATCACTCTGAAACACCTCTCTTTATTATAGGTGTCCTGCTAACCTCAATACACACAAGCTTAGCTATTGAGATGGCCCATATCACACAGTTTAGCCTATTAATTAGCTTTGTTGTTCATTACATTGCTTATTTTCCCTTTCAGAATCATTTTCCAACACATATAGACTACTGTGTAATATCCTAACCAGCACCTCTTTAGCTTAGCTTAGCATAAAGACTAGAAAGAGGGGGCGAAAGTGAGCCTGGCTCTGCCCAAAGGTAACAAAATCTGCCTGTGAGCACCTCTAAAGCTAACTAATTAACGCATTTTATCTAGTTTGTTTAATCTGTACAAATTTGAAGTTTTACAGGGGGTTGTGTGTTGGACTATTTCTTGGCTGGAAGCAGTGACTTCCTGAAGTCTTTTCATAACTGTGAGGTTGCGAGGAAATAGTCCAGCATAAATTAAACGAATGAGAAATAATGTGTTAATCAGTGAGCTTTACTATGTGTTTAGACAGAATGAGAAAGAGGATTCTGGACACAGCGTGATTATATACAAAGTCGATGGAAAGACCCGATTGGACGCGAATTCGCCCGGAGCAGCGCTAATTGACACAAAGACATGTCTCCATGAGTTGAAAGTGTTTCAACTTGGGCGAAAAATATACACATATCGCAGAGCTTTATGAATCTAGCTTACTTCAAAAACATACAGAGCTCATCTAACTGTTAGCGAAAAAGCAAATGAGAAGATGTGTCCACGTATTGATCCCGAAGATGCACTCAGCTTCCATTTTCTAACATTTAAATGTGGAATTGAGCCCACTTATAAAACTATACTCAAGGCTGGAATACCAACCAGGCAAAGCGGACGACTGCCCCTGGGCCCTCGACCCTCAGGGGCCCCAAAGGCTCCAGGTTCAACGTGTGGCTAATTAGTTTGTGGTAATATCAGCCATAGCAGATGTGTTTGTCAATACTATATGCATCATTAAATCACATTATAAACTGATATGATAAGGGCCTTGAGGCAACACCTGCATTATTACTCGCTCTCACGGCTCATTTTTTCTGTCCGGTCCTGCCTATATGATGCTGAATTAGGTAAAACTGATGATTTTAAAAGGAAACAACAACAAAAATAGACTATCTATATTATAAGTAAAGCAGCATTTACAAAACTTTAACTTTTCTAAATATTCACCAGCCCTGCTTGATTTCACCCACAGGGGCCTCAAACAGGTTGCGAGGCTCAGATCTAAACACAGCATCAACTGCTCTCTCGATGAATCCATTTATAATTCGATTCTGTTCCAATTAATTCATCAGTTTCTCTCCACTCTAAATGGAATTAGGTCAAAGCCACTCATACACAGCCAAGCCCCCGCTATGATTAAAAACCCTGCTTTGGTTAGCCAGCTCTGATTCATCTGCTAACACCATGTATTCTACTCCCCGCAATATTGTTTATTCAACACTTTTTCCTTGGATTCAAGCTCCACTTCCCTCAGGCGCAGAAAGGGTCCAAATGAAGCTTGAGGCCCCTTTAATTAAGCTTTAATACATACAAATAAATATATATATACAATATAGAGAGACAAAGTCTCTCCCCTTCCACTGGACCACCATGGGACCTTATTTCAGAAAAAAATATACACAGTAGTGACAGGCAAGAGACCAAAAAATAAATTTTTGATCCCGTTTGAATTGTGCTATGAATTACACATATGATGTTTATCAATTCAGAAGTGTCTCCACAAGCTTCCCAGAGCCGCTGGAGCTAACATTGACACGATGCCTGTGTGTTTCATAGCGGGATGGAGTCACATGAGCAACGTGTCTTGCTAATTTTTTTGCTTCCCAGCTGATAAGAGGACCAGGAGTCGCTGAATAAAATGGCGACAACCATGTTGGTGTTGGTGACGTATATTTTGTGCGAGATGAGAGATGTCGTTCACTGAGCAGTTTCACACAAAGCTAAATGGTACTTTACTGTTTTTACACTTAAGTTTTTTAAACAGGGAACTTTATGTGGTGATATAAATTGACAAACATCTTATGTGTAATTAATGGCGCAATTCAAACAGGATAAAAAATGTGTCTCTCGCTGTTGATTACCATACATATTTTTTCTGAAATAAGTTCCATGGGGGACAGGGAAATAGGGGGGACTTCGCCTCTCTCTATGACTGCGATTCATTGTCTGAATATAGTCTAATAAGATCCAGTAAAGCTCACAGACTCAGCTTCTATTGATCATCTCCCTTGCTTTTGCTACATATTTCATCTTTGTGGTGCTCTGAATATTTGGCAAATTGTATCTCAAACTGGGAGCGACCACATGGACTTAAGCTGGCCTGATGCAAGATGTAACTACATGCAAATGTCTCAAGAGGGAACCCCCCCCCCCCAAAAAAAAAAATCAGATCGGGGCAATGTGTGAATGTCTTTGCTCCGTTCTCGTGACTAAGCTGAGGCCCCGAGGTTATTAAAAGTTTCATTTCTCATTCGCACCCACGCTCATTGAGAAGGAGCGAAAAGAAGTGACACCCCTGCCTGCATGTTGTATTACACATGCTATTCTTAACAAGTTACCACCTGATCTGAACTCTTTTATGCTCCCATGAGAGTCCTTGTCCTTTAGGACGCTTCACAAAAGGCTCAAAACCAGATTTCTTCTCCCAGATGGACGCCTAAAAGCAGGCCTCAGACATTGCTCTGCTGGTTAGTGGCTCAAAGATGAAGAGGGTTAGACCCCAAGAGGCTGCAACTGGCTCATCACTCTTTTTAATTTACACCCACGGCTGGCTGTCTAGGTGAGTGTTGCCCACTCCTTATACTCTGGTTTTTTATCTTCTCCTCCTTTCCTCTTTCATTCCTATCTTCTCCCTCTCTTCACCCTCTCTCCTCAACTCCTTCACCCCTCCTCATCCTTTCTTTTGCCTTCTCTACCTTCCACTTTGCCTTTATTTCTACCTTCCTTTGCTTCTCCTCCTCTCCCTCCTTCTCTCCCTCTCTCTCTCTCTGCTCTAACAAATCGCCTTCTGCAGGCCTTCACTTCTCTCTGGGGAGCGCACTGCTCTTTTCAGAAAGTGATAGCTTTTCATGCCGCCCTGTCCTCTCTCCCCTAGCCTTCTCCTCCTCGTCCTCTCTATCTCTCTCTCTCTCTCTCTCTCTCTCCATAAGTAGGTGTTTCTCAGAGTCTCTCGTTCAAGAATTTTTTCTCTCTACCTGTTCCCTAACCTTCCCCGATCTCACAGCTCCCACTTTCCAGCAGCATTCTCAAACTATATGACATTTGATTTTGTGAGATCATGAGCCAAAGATGCATTCGGATGGTGATATCCCCCTGAGTACAACTCCCTCCTCCCACACACACACACACATACATACACACACACACACAATCTGGATTCACCCTCCATTCAGTGTTATGGGCTTACCCAGACTGAAAATAAATAAATATTAAATGTGCAGGCGCACACATGCATATCATATCATTTTCAAATAATCTGCCATGTCAAAACACTTTCACCCTGTCATCTTTAAACATATCTCTGAACACATCCTGATTGTCCCCATATATGGATAAACGCATAAAGCCACAGCTCAAATTGCCACGAGACGCCTCATTTTTAAATAACATATGCCTCTGACGTGATAAAGTCATGTGTCTGGTGATAAAAGCCCACAGCCCACAGGTTCAGAAACACGACTATATGAGATCAAAGTCTATGGGTGTATGCTCATTATGCAGCCCTATAGGCTTCTGCACAGCGGTGGTGGTATTCAGATTGCACCCTAATTAAGACAGTGCCATGCACAGAAGAATCTCTTCAGGGGGAGAAAAATTACTTATTTTCCTCATCTGATCTGTGTTTTTTTAAACACTCCATACCCACGCATTATTGAGTGAAACATATCTCTTCCCATGTGCTGCTAAGACATTTTACTCACCTCTCTATCGCACAGAATCCATGTGAAATGAAAAATGATGATCAATAAAAATCACAGAAGAAATAAGCAGCAGGACAAGTCGGTAGTAAACAAGACAACAGCCTAAATAAGACAAGATTGCCCCCGAAATCCATCACCAGAGGAATGTGAGGATGCCACAAGAGAGAGAGAGAGAGGGAGAGGGAGAGGGAGAGAGAGAGAGAGAGAGAGAGAGAGACGCAAAACACCCGCTGAGAAAAAAAAAGAGGCAACAGCATTTCAGTGTGAATGGAGAAAACGGGATGATAGTATATGAGATACCTCAGAAAATCTAATTCATCCGACAGTGTGTGAAGGTGTGAGAAGAACCGTCTCCAGCCTCTTTTCCCGCGGACTCCTCGGGGGTCCTTGCCCGCCTCAGGCAACTTCCTTGCGGAGCTCAGCAGTTTTCCTTCACCCCCCCCCCCCTGCCCAAAAAAATATCAGTCCTCCTGGAGAGTGGTGAGTTTATTTCTCCCTCCACCACCACCACTACCACACAACAGCAAAATTAAAAAGAAAACGAGACCATCCGCAAGCTGGAGAGAAGAATACAGGATATAGCTATGAAGCCGATGTGGAGGTTTTTTCAATAGAAAAAAGTGCTCCGTCGTGACCAGAAGAGCTTCTTTAATACAAGAGAAAATGCAATTATTAACCCCGCACTTGTTAAAGGAGACAATAGAGGGAGGCTGGCTGTAATGAAGTCGATTCCCAAGAATGAGTCTGAGATACAGAAAGAGAGAGAGAGAGATTCACACAGGGAGAGAAGAGAGAGAGAGAGAGAGAGAGAGAGAGAGAGACATTCACACACAGAGAGAAGAGAGAGAGAGACATTCACAGAGAGAGAGAGAGAAGAGAGAGAGAGAGAGAGAGAGAGAGAGGTGCAGAGGAATTCATCATACGCGGAATCTGTCAGTCATGATCAATAATGTTGGTAAAACCCACCTGATTTTTATCCATAGTCCTCTCTTTAAGCTCATCGCGCGTGGACCCTTCCCGTGAAGTGCTCCACAGACGCGCGCGCGTTCACACATACATACATACACACATACACACACACGTACACTCCTCTACCGCTCCTCGGTGCTGAAAGGGACAGCGGCAGCGCGCGACTTCCACAGCCAAATGAAGCGCAAAAACACTCCGCGCGAGAGACGTGTGTGTGTGTGTGTTTTCAGGTAACCCGCCCGCACCAAATCATCGTCTAACTGCATCAGTGTGGTCCGGCAGTCCGTTCAATCAAGTTTACTACCAATCAATCGGATCGATAGTTTGCACAATAGAGGGCTTTGGTTATTTCAACACATTAATAAGTCATCAAAAATACGCTCACACAGGCGTTGCGCCGCACTCTTAATTGCCTGAACTTCAATCCATTTTTACTGCGCCCATTGATTCCCCCCCTTGTAAAACCAAAGCGCCGTGGCTCTTTGCGGTGAATGGGATTAAATAAATGAACCGCATCCCATCTGCTGTGTAATAACAATTTGATAAGCTGTGTGTGTGGAGTGAGGAACCAGGCAATCGAAACAGACCAGGGTGTTCTCTCATGTGACAATGTGGAAGATGTGCGCAACATGTCCAATTTGTGGCTTTAGCGCTGCGGCGACGTGTAGGGACGCGGAGCAATGGCGCCATCTCGTGGCGAATATGCTGTCATTGCAACAGAGGAATAGGAGGCGGTGGTCTTTCAACTGTTGTGAACCAAAAAAAGCCAATGCAAGAATTGTCCTTTGTGGCACACAAGGGGGTTTTAAAATTTGGGGAAATCAGAGCTGCTAATGCTGGACCAAAGGACTACCTGCAGTGGCATCTGGTATTTGGACTATCAGGGTCATTTGAGGTCTCCAGGGTCCCCAGAACAATGATATGACTGAAGAGTCCAGCATCCTTTCAAAGGAGATATTTACCTAATAAATACAGAGGTGTGGTTTAATTGATAAAGCTGGTGATATTCTATATATTTGTTATTGGCAACAATAACAATGAAAAGACCAAAACCAATGGTGCATTAGTCCAAATCGTGATACTTTTCAACTTACCTGACTTATCTCTGGCACTAAGCCCCAAACCCATTTGTTCCAACCAGAAACAGGTTACGAAAATATCCTTTCATTTTTAAAAAGGCCAAACTATTTCCGAAACAGCTGGCTTCTCTGGTTTTTGGCAAACATTACTTAAAGCTTAAGTAAATAGTGTAATTGTTGGGGATTATTTGCAGCTTTGGATTTGGTGAACCGTACGGATTTATGGCAGCAGACAACACCAGTTAGTAGGATCAGTTTATTGTTTGTTCGTAAGCTGTTTTGGAGTCCAACATATCACAGGAATATATCCTGCACTGGTCTTTCTCACTATACGTGTGTCTTACTGACGTCATCAAGATGAATCCTGGTATCGTTCCTGGAGACATGAAAAGAAATGACGTTTTGTGCCACAGGAAATAACACGGGAAGGGAAATGAAAAATCTCACAAATATAAGTGAAACTGTAAATACCCGAAAAAGCAATTCCTGAGAAGGCAAATGAAATCTCCTCTCTGCAAATGCAGTAAACAAATATGATTGATTGATTGAAGCTTATGACTCATATCTGAGGACAAAAACGGAGCCACACACAACTCCCCTGCGAGGTTTTGAAGCAGTACATTTTTTATTTAGTACATAAGTGGTTGGTTTTAACATTCTTGTCACATTTGAAAGGCTTCTCTAACTCCTCTCAGGTTCTCTAGAAGGTGAGCTTAATAACATATTACAACTGACGATGAAGGAAATGACAAGATGTAAAGGAGAAAAAAAAAAAGGCTTAAGAATCTCTTGAGGTTTGATTCCTGTTCTCCTCCTGACACATTCCAACAAAAAACAAAAAACATGTCCTTCAAAAGGAATGAGATACAAAAAAAAAAAGACAACTAATCCTGGAACAATGCAAAGTTGCCTCAGTATTAAACATTGACAGAGTAGTAACTAGTCAGACATGTTTGAAGCATATGGTCAACCAACAGTTAAGTACAAGTCAATAACTATTGTGACTATTATAACTATTATTTATACCATCCGTGTGGGATGAATCAATACACGTTTTCAAGACCTTGTTGCACTAGCGTTTTCAGTTATAAAAATAGAGTTTGGTCTTTCCTTTTTTCTGGTTTTGTTCCATTTCATGGCTTTCTGTTTGAACATTAAGACATATCTACATTTGGTCTTCCTCCGTTCCTTTCCTCCCTCCTCCTGTCATGTGCCAGTGTTTCAAAGACTACCTCGGGGTGTGTCCAACAAGCGCAGCCCCCCTCAAGTTTGAGTACATGAAAGCACATTTTGAATGGAACTGATGCAGCATTTAGTGTAGTTCAAATAAATGGCGATTATACGGGTTTAAAAATAAAATAGTTTAAAAGTTGATTTAAGGAGCCCCTGCATATTTTGTTAATGGAACAAAAACTTGAATGTAAACTTCTACGTTAGGAGAATTAAATGATGTTTCTTACTCAGGCATGTAGCTTTCCTTTTTATGTGTGTGTGTTTACATCTCCCATATTTTGGCCCATTATGATCATGACTAGCACCACCAACAGTAGATTACAGCAGTAAGTGGAGTACAGTGCAGTGATGCTGTGTTGCAACTGCTTTCTGAAAGTTTGTAACAAGCAAGATGACAAAATTATGTCGCTAGACGCAGAAATTGAAGTTTTCCAGTTAATGGTTTGTAATGTCTGAAGCAGTACGGCTGTTACAGTAAAACCAAAAGCTGCCTGTCTGCAAAAATGTGCATTCACACATTACCACTCAATCAATGGGCAGGGCTATCTTTCCTGCTCACTGTTAATTGGATTCTCATGCATTAACACAAATGATCTGCCATGTAGGCCTTAATGATTGTATTAATTTGATAGTTTGAATGTTTCGCCAGTGGTAGCATACTGTACCTTAGAGTTAACAGTTGAACTGAGCTGTTATGTCCCAAAATAATCCATATTTAAAGGAAAATTAATGTAACATAGACGTATTATCATTGTGCTACCACATATTGTTTTATATCATCATAATTAGTGCCTTTTGTAGGATTTTGATTATTCTGTGAGCAAAGGTGACACTTTGCTTCATTTCAGAGCATAACTCCTTTAGTCCTAGCAAACCTACACAGAACTGATGGCCATAGCGGCGCTCCGGTGGCTCACTGTGTAGAGTGTGTACCACGTATCATTACCGCAGTGGCGCGGGTTCAATTGCGACCAGCACCCTTGGCTGTCGCTGTCGAAAAAAGCAGAAATGCCAAGAAAATAATCGATTAAAAAAAAAAAAAAAAAAAAAAAAAGACTGATGACCATAGTCTGGCGGGTTTTTTTTTTACAACCAGTCTATTGCTGAGGCTGATCACCTGTCTGATATATGAAGGTAAAAGAGGATACGGTCAAAGTAAAGGAAATACCTTTCACAAGCATGCAATCAGTCCAGCAGAAAAGAACAGAAAATAAGTGATATACGAAACAGCAGTTTTTAAAGAAAACTGCAAAATGCACTTTTGGTTTTCTCTTATTTTGACCATACCCTGTAATTTATGAACTTTTTGATCCTCTTTTATAAGACTGCTGTTGGTCAGACAGTAAAGCAAATACAACAGGTGACTAAATCAGACTATGGACTGCTAGCATGACGAATGTTACAGTGCAGCGATCTGTTTGCTCCTCTGTGTCAACAGGAAGCTCTTACACGAGAAGATGAAAGTGATTTTCCACTCTAAGGCAAGAATCTACCCTTCTGAAGAATTACAGGAAGGAAAACACTTGTCTATGTCAGGGGAAAAGTAGGGGATGAATATGTATATTCTGTTGATATTCTGTTGTATTCTTCACTCTCAGCACACTATTTAAGGTGAGATTATACATACAGTACAAGTTGAAAATTAATTGGTTTGAAATGCTAATAGCTAAGGACCCAAGGTTTTCTGCATCGGTGTGGGATTGTTAAGGGTCAAATTCTGCTTTTTCTTATCGGGAAAAAAAAACAAAAAATGTTTGTTTCCAGTCAGTTTTTTGGAGGACACAATCCAGTTCTGATTCCCTCCTTCTTTCACACTCGTGCACGCATGCACACACACACACACACACACACACACACACACAGACAGACAGACAGACAGAGACACACACACACACATCCATAGTATGTCTTCATCCTTTTTGTTAACTTTGTTTACCAAGAGCAAAGCAGTACAAGTCAGTCATCTGTGTATGGATCTATATTTACATACTGTAGTAAGTAAATACAGATATATACAGTAGTAGTGAATCTACTTTTCACTACAGTCTCTCCGTGGATAGCAGCGCCACCGTCCGGCCAGTTTGTGCACTACAGCTGGCTGGCTTCATAATGAAACTATACAAAAATCTCCAATAATATATTTGGTTCTTAAGCAAAAAGGTGGAAAATCCTTCATACTTCCTTCGTTCCTCTATCATGCTCCATTGTTCCTTTTTGTTTGTTTCCTTCATCTCTTGTCTGTGCTTGTTCCATCCGTCTGTTTTTTTTTCCGATTGAAAAGTTTTCTCTTCTTCATTGTTAGTGGCTCGCTCGCCCATCATCCCCTGTGGACCTGTGGGAAGAGAGAGAGAGATTAGAATGATGAGGAAAGAGGAGAACAAAAGAAAGAACAGAGTAAGTGAGAGGAAGGATCAAGAGAGAGAAGCAGGAGGGAAGAACGAGGTAATGATAAGCAAGAAGCAGAAAATAACAGTTAGACAAGAGGAAGATTTCTAATGAGGAGAGAGACACACAGAGAAATCAGCCAGAGGGAGAACGTAGCAAACAGCTGGTAAACGTGCTGAGCGGTCAATTAAAGGCTGCAGAATGACGGTGGTTTCTCATCTCTGCCCGAGGGAATGGTCTTCTGCACAAACATAAGCACACACAAACACACACACCTCTCTTGGCAAAAAAGGAAACTCATATATCAGAAGCCAACACACATACACACACACACACACACACACACAGACATTCACAAATTTGCTCAAGTACACACCACACAGCAGCGCGTCTTTGTGGTTTCTGAATATGCAGCAGCAGCCGAGAGAGAAGGAGAGAAGAAACAAGAAAGGAAGAAATCCAGTGCAACTCACAGGAAGGGAGAAAAAAGCAAAAAGAAATGCAAAATGAGAGCAGGAGGAAGAAGACAGCGATGAAGTGGCAGAGTCCTTGTGCTGTAGGTAAACCCTTTGAATTCTTACACTGTGTTGTTTCACCAGACCAGGGATTTGGAGCGGGTGCTGACTCCTTTCCTCCTGTTGGCTGCTGCCGTTGCTGCGTTACGATGGCTTCGCTTATGAGACTCCAGGTACAACTGATGAAAATAAATTGAAAGAAAAGATAATTTACATATAAGTTTAAGAAGTAAGTTTTACATGGAGTTAAACTACTTGTTTGGATACCTTTAATATTGCACTGCAGGCAGAATGCAGATAATGAGAACACCTGATTCTGGTTGGATGTAAATAAAGGATGTCATTATTCAGCTAATGTGTCTTGATAATAGGGCTGCAACTAAATTATATTGATTATAAATTAATCTACAGATAATTTGCTTGATTACTAAACAAGTGTTTGTTCTCTACAACATCAGAAAATAGTGAAAAATGCCTCTTGAAATTTCCAAGAGTCCAAGGTGACATCTTTAAATGTCTTTCTTTGTCAGACCAACAGTCCAAATCACAAACATATTCAAATTACAATAATATCAAAACTAATAAAAGCAACAAACCCTCACATTTGAAGAGATGGAAAAAGCTAGGAAAGGATTAATAGATTATCAAAATAGTTGCCAATTAACTTTCTGTTGATCAACTAATCCACTAATCCACTAATCTGTACTTGATACAAATTGTGTTTGGCCAGATGTATGCAGCTAAAAACTAAAGATAATAATTTATCAAAGTAAATAAGAATTACTCCTTCCTACCCTGTTATTTCCTAATGTCTTACATATACAGTTTATAACACATCCTAATCAGTGGTTTGGATGCAAATATGATGTTAGCTTTTGACACTGCGCTTTCAAAGTATTTTCAGCATGACAGTTATGAGGAAGAGGGAGAGTGAGACAAATACTTAAGTGGAGGAACCATGAAAAAAACATCTATTATATGGGATTCCTACAATGACTTCTCTCGCATAGATTCAGTAAACTGTGTGTTTTTTTCTAAGAAATTAGGGAGCGAGCGACCAGCTTACTCAATCGATGTTAATAAATGTCAAATGTCACATAAATCAAGCAATCTAAGGCAGGCTCTTTGTGTAGAGTCTTCATCAGGGCATACAGTGTGATGAATAAGATAGTTATCCATCACATTATATGCCCTGACGGTGACTTGTAGTTCTTTTTAACCTTTGTAACTTGTATTATTCTTTATTGGGAAAAGCCTACAAGGTGTTTCTCTGAAAGAAAATTGATGTCATGAATTTAAAATCCAATACCTTCTTAGCAAAGGCCCGTCCACACTGGTCGCAGGCGTGCAGGGAGAAATTCTTGGTCACCCTGACTTCAGTGGAGGACGTCCCGGTGCTGCTGCTCTCTGACTGGGTGTCATGCCGCCGGGTGTGTGGAGTTTGGTTGCTGGGTAAGGTGGAGGAAGAGGAGGAGTTGCGCTGGTGTGTGTGTTTATCGCTGCGGCGGGTCATTGGTGGGGTGACGGGGCGGTGCTGATGGGTTTGTTGTCTCTCCTGCTTACGGGTTACAGGAGGGGACGGGGTGAACGTTGCGGACGAGAGGTCCTGCTGTTTCCGAGTGACGGGAGCTGGCGGCGGTGCGGAGGAAGAAGAGGAGGAGGTCAAGGCTGATCCGGCGGTTGGGGCGGTTGTGGAGCACTCTTGCTTGCGAGTGACAGGAGGTGAGGGAGAGGAGGAAGAGGACGATGAGGTGTGGCGTCCGTTCACTTCCTCCTTGACGGTGCCGCTTGCTCGCTTAGGGTTCGTGTTGTTGAGGACGACCTCAGCTAGCCTCTTCACTGCCCTGCTCTCCAGCTTGGGCATGATCTTGGCTAGGTACCCAGATGACTTCTTATGGACCACAGTCACATGGCGCAGGACGTCACGTTTGCGACGTGACTCATAGCGGCAGAGAGGGCAGCGGTAGAACTTAATGAAGATGTCGTTGCCATCCGTGTGCAGCTCAATGTGCTTAGATAAGTTCTGACGTGAGCTGAACTGTCGCTTGCACAGCTTACAGAAGAGCTGCTTGAAGTCAAAACCCACAGACAGTTTAGTCATTTTGTTGACCATTCCCCCGCTGCACGTGTTGCCCGCACGCGAGGTGGATGAGGATAAGGGTGATGTCAGCTTTGGGCTCGATGGGGCTTCCTCCTCCTTCACTTTCATGGCGTTGTGTGCCACAGAAACACCTTTACTTGTGCCAGTGCTGTCACTGGGAGACGGGGCCGGGCTGCTGTCAATGTCCTCATCGTCATCTTCTTCTGAGGGTTCAACCGCTTCCTCTTTCACTCGGATGTTGTTGCTGGGGCCCAAGCTGGCGCTGCTGCTGTTAGGAGTGGCTGCTGTAGTAGTGGAGGTTGTCGTGGTAGCAGACCTGTTACTTTTGATGCTGTAGATCTTGTGGACAATACGCATGTGCCTCTTCAACATGAGCTGAAATACAGACCAAAACAAAAGACAGTTTCCATATTAATTTAATCAACTGCTAAATATTGTTTCTAATACTTTCTGGTTTTATTCCCTTTCCCTATATGGATTTCCCACAGTTGGATTAATCTAAAGATAACAGTGGGGCAACAAAGCAAACCTGAGAGCTATAGTTCCTCTTGCAAAGCGTGCAGCGACATGAAGCCGGGTTCGCCTGTGGAGAGGCTGGAAGTGGACTCTGAGGTTTGGCTTGGTTTTGGTTTGAAGGCGTTGTTTTAGAGTTCACAGGGGTGGACTTGGAGTGGTGGCCACGTGTCGGAGAGGAATTGTTGCTCTTCCTGGGGGGTGTGACCTCCAGAGAGAAGGGCTGGCCAGGTCGTGAGGAAATGCTGGGTGTGATGGTGTCCCTACGCAGACCACGGTGCACCTCATCATAATGGCGGCGTACGTTGGCTTTGGTAGCAAAGGTTTTGAGGCACACTGGGCAGGATTTTCCAGTAGGTGTGCTCAGAGTCCTTTGCCGACCTTCATGACAACAAGAGAAATTGTCATTTTATGTTTACTTTGAAAAGACCAATGTGAAAACAAAAATACTACAAAAAGGACCAACTAACAGCAAATAAACACTTCTATAGAGTTCACCCTATTTATAAAAATGGACCACTAATAAAAAGAATTGTCATCTTTTCTCAACTCATGCATAACCAAAATTTGCACCGCCCCAACATCCAATGTGCAAGCACAGAAATGAGAACTGTTATACTGAAAGACAGTTTTGTTTTTGTTTATTTCAGGCGGTTTCTCTTGGAAAGTCTATGCCGTAACTTTTCAGTCAACTCTCACCTTTCACCATAGAGAGCAGGCTTGTGGGAACTGTCCGTGTCTCTGTGAACTTTCGGAGCTCCTCGAGTTTAGTCTGGTGCATTTTGCGGCAGTGACGCCTAATGCTGCGGCGTGAGTTAAAGTCTTGACCGCACAGACAACAGGAGATTGTCACATCCTCAACCTGGATGGTAAAAACAAAGACAGTCAGTTAGCATATGAAAATATGATGCATCTCAACAATGACAGGTATTTTTAAAATGAGTTTAAAGATGTACATACACTGACTTCCACCCTACTTTACTTTTTTCACTTATGATTCCTGACCTGCCAAGCCACCTACCCCACTAGTGGATCCCTCATCTTCAGGCTGTGGCGTCTCCTCTTTAGCTGCCTCTTCAGCCTCCCATCTTCTCTGTCCCTGGTTGTGTCCTGGGCTTTCTGGCCCTCCTGGCTGGCTGGCCTGATTGTTGTCAACATCCTCCACTGGTTCTCCCTCCCACACTACCGGGCTCTCTCTAGCACTGTGAAGCATGTTGACACATACGGTCAGAGACTATGGGAGGATGGAAGTAGTTGAAAACCCCAGTGAGAGGCTAGAGTGACTGGATCAGTATAAAACACAAAGTCAAGTCTGCACCCTGTGTAGATGAAAAATGTAGTGTTGCTCTGTGAAAGAGAGAAATGTAAATACTAAGGAGATAATTTACATTTTAAAGGTTATACTACCTGGTTGTGTGCGATGGATATCTAGCCAGCTCCTCCTCTGTGGTGAGGTACTGAAAAACTGCCTTGGTGGTGGTCTGGATGGGCTCCAGTCGGACCACATAGTCTGGCCGGTCGACTCTGGGATAGATGGCATCCAACAAATCCTTAATAGCTACACTCTGTCTGTCATCACCCGGTGAACCTAGAAAGGAACAACCCAAAAAAAAACAACCACTGTAATTTGTACAAGGTTATCATAAGAGTTTCTGATTAATGCCACTTATGTCTATTATTTTAATGGCTGCTGGGATTTCAGTCTTTCTAAACAGGCAGAACTCAGCCCAGTTCACTTTTCTTTGGGATGCTCTAATCTCCCAGGTTCCCTGAACTACCCATAGCCTGCTTTACACTAGTGTAGTATTTGAAAGGTGGAGGGGGCTACAGTACATAGTTGGACTGGCTATAAGGAGCACCGGGAGAAATCCCAGTGGGCCGGTCGCTCTGTGGGCCGCTTGAGCAGCTCATTATACAAAAGCAAGAGCGAGAGAGATGCGTCTTCGGCCCACTTCAGTTATGCAGAGTCATGTTTTACTGATGTCTAAATAGATAAAAGCCCAAAAATCTAAACAGACAACATCATCTCACAGAAGCCAGCCACCCATTCTCTTCAATTTTCTTTTGTGTTACTGAACAAATTTTAAAAGCTCACAGAAGACATAAAATGGAAAAGTGCTTAATATAGTTAGAATGAGGACGGGTTTGGGTAACTCTGTCTATGAACTGAAAAGATGAAGGTTGCAAAATATTTTCTGTTTGAATGCTTTCAGTTTGGCACATTTTTTTAAATTCACACAGAGTGTCTTTTACAGTGTCTATACACTACCAGTAACTACACGGTACTGTAATTATTTTGCCTCCTTGATGCGTATATTCCACTTTTTTGGAAATGTACAAGTTTCTTTAATTAAATTATTTACAATGGGAGATAAAGAAGAGATTGAGAAAGAGCTATTAAATTTCAGGCACTTTAGAAATGAACTACAAATCATCATACTGCCATCGGAGATTGTATAGCTCCACTGTCAGGTGGATGGTGAAAAATTGACTGTTTATAAAGAAAAACACTCAATTTATCCAGTAACCACACAATTAATGCCCAGAGTCTCAATGGTGAGAAATAGACACAAATTAACTCATTTATCAAAATAACAATACAATACACTTTCAGAAACTGGTAATGCAGTCTTGATTGAGAAAAATTGGTGCGCAGAACAACTTAATTAAGACCACAAGCAGATGAAAAGAAGGTTGTGATGTGAAAGTTCTTTTTTTTTTACAAAAGCAATCATTACAGTGGATAAAACTGAGCAAAACATAATTGACCGTTTGTGTTAAGATTTATTTCTCTTAAAAGGAAGGGAGAGGCCAAGAGAACTGGAGTCTCATCATTTTCATGAGTCTCCTACAACTTTTAAAACACTTCTAAGCGGTCTCTGAGACATAGAGTGGCTAATGAGAAGTAGATAAAACAAAAATGCTGCGAGATCAAAGTCAATTTCCTTCGTGATATGAGAGCAGAAGAGATACTGTACTCTGAGTAAAGGAAATGATGGATGGATTTAACATGTTACAACATGCATTTGAGTATGTGTGTGTGTGTGTGCGTGCATGTGTGTACACAGAGGAGATGAGAGGAGAATAATGAGCAGGAGGCAGATGGTGCTAAAGAGAGAGAAGACATCTCGGAGCGACAGAATGTAAAGTAAAATGTGGAGGAGCCTTAGGAGAGGTTGAAGTAATCAATGATTCTGTGCATCGGTGTCTGTGTGTGCGTGTGTGTGCAAACTAAACTGGGTGTGTCTAGTTCGAGCCAGTTTGATTCCTGCCTCGTTCAGGGAGTCTCTGTTTGTTTGTGTGATCTGTACAAGTTTGCATTTGCATAACCTGATAATGCATGAAAGCTCTGGCCCCAGCTCTTGGAGTTTGTGTTTTACCTGTTCTATTGATTTTATTATTGATTTTTGGGGGATTCTTTTTTTTACATTTATGTCTTTTTGTGCTTTAATTCCAGCACTTATCATTTTTAAGAACAGGTTATGTATAAATATTCTAGCCATGTTTATATGTGTATGCGCGTCTGCATGCTAATGTGTTGGGACACTAACCGTCGGACTCAGGCAGCCGTGATAAGCAGTAGTACTCTTTATGCGTGATGAGGTTGGGCAGGCCTCTGAACAGACTGCGACAGAGTTTACACTCGAAGATCGTGTCCACCTCCCTCAGCAGCATGTGCTTCAGCTGGCTGGTGCCTGCAAGCCAAAGAGAAGCAGTGATTACCTTTATTGATTTCAGCGAGAATGAGAAGACATGCACAGTGTGAAGACAGCATATGGTAAAATGCCATCAAACCCAATCATGGCTCCATTACAGAGACGCTTTGCAGTAGGAAGCACACAGAGTCACATTGCTCTGATGCCCCATCTAGTGACCCCCGAGACCCGATGGCTCCAGGTTACCATGGCAATTAAAGACATGCTCTTTGCATGGAGTTGTATGTACAATTCACTGCAAAAATCTAAATTAAATTAATGCATTAAGGTGCAATTCATTGAAAAGGAGTCTTCAACATTGTATTGTAGTGTTGAGCCTAGTGTTTCAGGCTGCACAATTCAAAAACACAAATGTATAAGCAGCAATATCTTGCTAAAATACCTCAAATCTGAAAAAAAAAACTCTCTGTAAACTAAAGGAATGTATATGATCTCATCAATATTACTAAAAAAACAGGAGATGAGGACAGGTAGGTAAATAGAGAAGATTTGCCTCATCTTAATGAAAATGTTTTGTACATTTCACCAACTTTTGCGTCATGGCTGTCAACATGGTGACTCATTCAGTGAACTGAATTCTGTTTGTAGAAGTATTCAGTGCTTTGTTTGATATCTGACTCATATTTGTACACAACATGACAAAAACACTGATTTCTCTGTTGAATATGTTACTCACGCAAACAAACACACACACAAACAAACACACACACACACTTCATGCAAAATTAGCTGGTGAACTCTTAGGCTGACTCACACCTGAAAGGCACTAGCTGTACAATTGGCTCTCACACAAAAACACACTCACACAGTCACCTTTCCATCACTTCAGAGGACATTACATTGACCTACACTCATTTCCTGCAGATTTAAACTAACCTTGACCATAAACCAAGTTTTCAACCTAAAATCTAATGATCTACATTACTGGGACTTGCTTTTTTGTCATTAAAGTGGATGCACAAATGGAAGCTGTGCTGTGTGCTCTAACACACACATACAACATGCATTTTTGTTTCCTCCCGTGTTGTCTTCTCCCTCTTGAATTGTATACCCAAAGCATCTATTGCCCTTTTTCCACCGGCTCAGTATAGATGCAGCCGTGATGTGTTGTGGCATGATTGTATGCCCCAACCTGACTGGTAACGCTGGTCTGATAAAATCTGGTCTACATCTAGATTTGGATAGTCCTCTACATTTTTTTAGGCAAAACAATAGATAAAGTCTCTCAAAATCTAATCAAAAAGTCCATTTAATTCACATATACTGTAGGGCAAGCACTCTCTAGTTTTCGTTGGTGGTTCAGTTTTAATATATCAAGGGAGAAAATGTAAAAGAAGATGCAGCCATTGCTGCTTCGCGGCACAGCATGGAGCAAACAATCAACTCACAAATGCAAAATAAAGGCAGGAAGATATGACAAGACACGGTAAATAAGAAATGAATAAATGACAATGTGAAATCAAACGCAGACAAACCTGAACGGAAGCATTCAATTATCTGCTGAATTCCAGATTTGGAGGTCTGCAGAGGCTGCTGGAGCAGAGGAGGGTCTCCAGGCTCCACGCAGTGACCTAGAGAGAAAAAAAGAGAGAGATTGTATTTTATCAAAGCGAGTATATAATTACATCAGAGTATGATAGTCTTTGAGAAATACACCATCACCTGGGAATACTGGGGACCCGTTAAGACATAAAGTATATCGCAGTGTCCTTAAAGGGCACACACAATCAGAGTCAGACAATGAGGTCTGTATGGGACAGTGATCCACTGTGACCTCATTACACACACACACACTCTCATACACACACATGTTTAAGGATGCCTATGAGGACACAGGCCATAACAGGAAAAATCAAATGATATCTCTCAGTGATGCTTGCTCAGAGGACTCAAAGGAAAAAAATGCAGTGGGGGGGGGGAGCAGATGACAAATTTTTGTGCTTAGTCCAACAGTGGTCGGAGCCAGCACAGCATCGGATACTTCAGCCTGAGTTTCACACAGTGACACTTTATCAGCCAAAGCAGGAACGTGACCAGGAGGATATTTATTGATGTGTATTGGAAAGTGTTCCAGATCACCGGGGAGTGCAGGGTCAGCGAGAGCACAGCAATCCTGATGCTAGTAGGGATTCGGTGTTTTGCTTGATTTACTGGCCTGTTCTTATTCTACAGTATTTTTTCTTTATTACTTTTAATCATTAGATTGTCGCAGGAATGCTATTAGGGGCACTAAGGCAGCCATCTTTCACCCATCCACCCTTCTCATTATTCTTTTCAACAAATTCTACTAATGCACTCATTGTAACACAATGTAGCACAATATATTGAATGTGAAGTCTATGCGATTTAGATCAGAGAGACTTTTTTTTTTACTTCAAATCTGTGTTAAATCTATTTTCTAAACAAAACAGGTTGGTTTTTCCTCTGCCAAATCTGACAATACTGACTATAATCCTGCAGAGAACAGACTCATTCTGCTTTCCTAAAACACAGAGGAGGTCCAAAGCACATGCTTCTACCCTGGAAAAGAGTGAAACAATGAAAAAAAACAATAACAATATAATAAGCCTGTAAAGTATTAATTTCACTCATTAATCTCAACTTTATTTTTTGTTTGTATAAACCATGAAATATAAAACAGAAGTGAGGCATTGCTTCCTGCATTATTGATGCAAGATGGCCGTGTGCTCTCACTGTACCTGATTTCATTCTTTTTTTTTTCCCCCCCAATAACTTTTTACATCAGTACAATCCTAACTTTTCATGGTAATGGGCATAACAACAGAGGAGGTAAACAACCACAGAGCAGACCAATTACACTGACAAATGCCACTGCAGACCCTGTAATCACTTTTGTTGCTTAAGTCTAATTTCTCACATCATATTGATGTGAAAGAAGGTGACAGGTAGAACATCATTTCTGCTGCAACAAAAAGAGCATTTTGTAACAGCGATGACAGGGACAAAGCTCTAAATAAAACATTATCAATGTCTCCAGCTGTGACAAATGTCCACAGTTTGGCCGGGTTTTGCAAAGTGAAGCGTGCATTTGAATCGCAGCCCAGAAAAAATTTATGTTTGCCAAGATGCACTGTTATCAATCAGAAAAATAACTCATGACAATAGATATACATGTTAGATGTGTTTTTGTTTGATTTTTTAAACCACACAGCCTTTCTGGTTGTTTGTGGTTTTGTTATGTCTAAGTTATTTCTAGTCAGATAACAAGACTAGAGGCAGAAACCTTGAATGTTTAAAGTTGGCCTTGTTGGCACACAAACACACACACATATTACATTGTAAGTAGTGCGAAGTGGCAGATGTGTGTGTGTGTGTGTGTCCGTGAGACACAGACCGAAGGAAAGACAGAAAGTAAAAAAGGCCAGCAGACAGAGGGACACACCCAGAAAGACACACACAGAAAGAAAGCTAGACATGTGACTGACAACTGTGTGAGAGGTTTTGACAGAGAGAGAAGGAGAGCATGTATTAATGTGTGACAGAATGTGTTTTCCTCTTCCCCATCCCCCCACACCTCTCCCAGGCAAACTGCTATAATCCCAGCAGGGCAGGTCAATGCCCCCCCCCCCTGACCTCCACACCCCCCCCTTACAAGAAGGTCGAAGATCAACCAATCAACATCAGTTGACACAAACAGCTTCTTTTTACTATGAGTGGTGCAACTGTTTTCTTAGCAAGTTAGAAATTAACTCACAGTAGCAGACTTTACATTTAGATCAATAAATCTGCGTCTGTTTTTGAAGGAAGCAGAAAAGTTAAGGAGATGAAAAGGCAGAGAGAAACATGGGCGACGGAGCTGAAATGATGGAGGGAAAGAAGGAAACAAACATGTCAGCACTATGCATAAACTCTAACATCATAACGGCAGCTTTTATGGCCATGTAGTACATTTTACAATCCAGTATCAACGTGTTAGCTTGGCTTTAGGGTCATTAAACATGCTGGCTGTCAACTTAAGTAATAAACCCAAATTGGCAGTACTGCGTGCTTGTGGTTTCAGGAGATCAACCTGAGCTGTCGCCCAACTTGGGGCCAGGAAATTTCTGTGGATGAAACAATTCCATCTCAGAAAGAAACTATTAGAAAATCTTTTTATACACGCAATATAGTTTGTTTTTTTTCATATAAAATGTTCTACATTCTATATTTTCATGACTCCCAGGCTGTGCATGTTACATGTAATTTGCTACAAACCAAAAACTCCAAGAAACAGACATATGGACATTTCTTGAGTCCTTTCTTGAGAATACTGGTGGATAAACGATTTCTTTTCCAAGTTAAAGCAGTTGAAGTTTTAATCCTATTCTTACTGGGTACAACCTTTTTGAAACTTTTGGGTCAGTTAGGACCAATTTCATATTGTGAGTGACTGGTTGCTTCATTTAATGCCAACCCAACCATCAGTCAAAGTGGGAGAAATATAAGTTAGTGGTATATAGTAATAGTAATATATTAACTTTGAAATAAAAAAATCATAAGGCTAACCAGCAGTGCTGACCTAATGCAGTGCTATTGGCACTGAAGCTAAATAGGAAGGTGACAGACAGTTTTAGCTTGTAGGTGGATGAATCAAAGCAGCAGGAGGGAAGCAAACTTTACCCACCTGTGTTATGACCATGGCAGCTGGCGCTGGACTGTTGAAGCTGCTCCTCAGTCTGGCAGCTCTGGTCTCTGGTCTTAGTGGTAGTGCTCCTGTTGGAATCAGATGGCTCCAGTAGAGGGGGGATGGGCTTCCATAGAGGCTTGCCCTTGGGCTGCGCAGCAGAATCTCCCTTTTCCTGGATGTCCATTGGAGTTTCTGTCTGATCCCAGTTCTCAGACAGCTCCTCAGCTGAGGCCGAAGTCTGGAGTTGGGTTTGATCAGAGGACTCTTCCACTCCATGGGGCTTCGCCTCTGGTGAGGGCTGGGTGTCTGACTGGAGCTGGCCTTCCTCCATCTCCGTCTGACCACCACTCTGTGGGACCAAAACCAGAAATGAAAATGGAAGCTCAAGAAAAATTCAACAAAGGGGAGGAAAAAAATTACTATTACTTAATTGTATTAAGTAAAATTAAGGAAGAGGGACAAGAACAATCTGTTTCATAATACTTAAAAGAAAAAAACATATCTTGATTTTTCACTTCAGGAAATTACTAACTTACTTACTTAAAACGACATTTGTAACAAGTAAATCTGTACAAGAAATGGTTACCTGACTGACTGACTATTGCACTAGAAATACTAAAAAAAAAAACACACACAAGGAAACTTGATTAGAAATGAAGCACTAATGGAATAAACTCTAAACTAAACAATAACCATCAGTAATAAAATTAGTTTTTGGTGCTCATATTGCTGGACAGAATGAGGGGAAATAGTGTGTGTGTGTGTGTGTGTGTGTGGCTGTCATGTCTCCTGAGCTTTCAGAGATTTTACAGGGGAACATTAACCTTTCTGCACACACACACACCCTTCAAGCAGATAAGTGACTCCAAACCAACCCTTGAGTGTGTGCACATACATCTGTCTGTGTGTTGTGTGTGTATGTAGCTCTGTCTCTTGACCAGACCTCCTTTCCTCTCTAAGTCCCCAATCTTCTCTCCCGTTCCGCCCACCAATTTATCCTCATTTTCTCTCTCTGTCTGTGTCTGTCTCCCTCACTCCGCGTGTCCCTGCTGCCCTTGAAGAGGGACAAATGACTCCACTATTCAGGCACATTATAGCACATCACTGCAGGACAAGTGGGCCACTTGGATACTCTGTTATCCCCATGCACACACGCTAACACACTCTGCATACTGCAGCATAATCAAATGACCAAAAAATAGCTTAATAGTGTTACACATGTCATCACAAGCCATCTGTGCAGGACATCACACACACACACATACACACACACATAACCTATTACAGCCATAGAGGACTGTTTTTATCTCAACCAGTGGGTCATGCCCTCTAGGAAAGTGTGAGGAGATGGGAGAAAAAAAAAGTTATTAAAAACTAAACTTCTATATGACTGTGGCCAGAAAAAACACCATGTAAAAAGAAATAGCATTAAGTTAACAATTTAACAGTCAATCAATCACTGAACTATTCATGAATCAATTTCATATTTCATTGGGAAGAGGTGAGCTTATATCAGGAGAAAGGGGACTGATTAGAGTAGGTGGACAAGGTGTGAATTTCCACTCTGTGCTCTATAAAACTAAGTGTAATGAATAGTTTGATCAGTGCATTAGACAAGGAAACATGGATGAAAGAGAGGTGGATTATAATTATTATGATTGATTATTTAACATGATATATCATCCATATTCATATCTAAATATATCAAACTATTCTCTTTATTTGTTGTTTCTATTATATTACAGTTCAAAATGCGTTGCGTATAAAAAAGTAAGACATTTAGGGTAGGTTTGCAGGACAGGGATAAAGTTTAGTGCTGGACTAAATAAAGCTCCATGGAGATATCCAGTGAAAAACGTCAAAAGTCCAGGACTAGGCTTTGTCTTTGTCCAGAAAACTGGTCACAGATTGTTTTTCCGACCACCTACTAATGAGCTAAGTATACATGTGGGTGGTTGGAATTAGTGGTTTCTTATGCTAATAGAGAGCAAAGTGCCTGGTAAAGTAGGATAATGGCATTCAGATGATACCTTTTTAGTAACATTATATGTGTTAAGTGGGATATACTGGTCAGCTGAGCATCAAGTTGATGGTGATGTTAAAATGACAAAGTGCACAGGGGGTCAAGTTGTGTCTTAACATAAAGGAAGTGTGTTTTCCACAATCTGACGATGAAGTGCAGTAAGACTGGACAATAACATCCAGGCATTGATGGGGTTTTTTTTTCAGTACCTCTCTGCGGAGACAGTGAGTGCTCTTCCTCCCAGTTGACTTCTGGGCCTTCACCATGCTGCCAAGACTGGCCTGCTGCACCACACGTTCACTACCAGCACACAGCTGTAACCTGCAACAACACTCCACATGAGCCAAGGGCTGCACTGCATGAAGCACCATTTCTTCTGGATGTATATACAGTAAATGCTTATTTGTGTGCATCAGTTTTTACCTGCTGTCACCTGCAACAACATCACTTTAATTAAAAGACAGTCTGTCTGTACATTTCATGTAGCTGCACTCTAACTGAATGTACACACAACCCATTGGCTGCATCAATACTTTCATACTTACAGTTAAGAGAATAATAATGGTCATACAGTATAAGGCAACAATTAAGTAATGCCCCACATAGATCCTTTTTGACAATAGCAATACTAACAGACATGCATATCTTTGTGCAATAGAGAAGATATTATAGAACTATGTAGCAAACCTAAACTTCAAAGATTGGAAATATTGTGCAGACATGGGTGAGTGTCCGTGCATGTTGGTCAGCACGTACGTCATATTCCAATACAATGATTTGCTTACTGCAGGTAACTGTGGGAAAGTTTTAGTTTGCTCTGTTACTTTTTCCATGCTGTATTTCTGTAATTTTGCTATTTTTGTCTATTCTGTACACGCCATCTATTGCACGTCTGTCATGGAAGTTTGGGGAGTTTTGGGGAGTTTTCCCTGGTCCGAATTGTGGGTCTAACAATAGAAGGTGTTGTATTGCTGTACAGATTGTAAAGCCCCCAGAAGCAAATCTGTGATTTGTGATATTGGACTATACAAAATAAAAATTGCCTTGTATTAATTATATTTTAAACACCCATAAATGCAACAACCAGATCTATTTTTGTTTAAAAAGATAAAATTGATAAGTTAGATGAAATGGAGAACTATCACTAAAATCAACAGCAACATTTCTATGCGATGTTGACGCATGCATAATGCATCAGAAGACACACAGCAAACATTACAGCTTTGTGTGTTTTTTTTCTGGTTGTAGAGTGCTGAGAAACCACAAGGCCAAACCCTGGACCTAAATATAAAACAGAAGTGAATATTTTAAGGTCACAGTAACGTTTCGTACACATTTCCCACAATATTAATTCAGCTGGCAGGACAATTAAACTCATGTTACCTGCACCATTACTTTGCATGAGGCACACTGTCTCTGTGTGCATGTAAAACGAGTGCTCTGGCTTCCCTAACACAGCTTATGCTGATGGATATATGCTTTTCCCACAACACCTTACAGAGCCAGGCACACTTTTACTGCATATATACTGCATGTGGATCAGCATTTAAAAACACATGTAACAAGTATTGTATATGTAACTATTGATAAGTAAAAAAAAATGCATGAAATTATATTCTTTATTTCATTTTAATATTGACTTTTTTATTATAGCATCAATGGTGGAATAACATTTGTTGTTGCCCTCTAGTGGTGATCTAAGTTAAAACAGTTTGGTCCAACTCGGCCTCATGCACCTGACACCACACTGCTCCATTCCACCAGCTCGGTATAATATGTATCATATGCACTGAGAAATGCAGAGCAGCCTCAATGTTGTCTACTTTGTTCTCCTTTGATATATCTACTCTATACAATACGTGCAGCCTTATTTGTAACCAATATAAAAAAAACAACAACTATTACCTATAAACTTCAAAATATGGACATGCTTTGGTTCTTTTTTTGTCTGTAAATTAGCTTAAATCATTGCAAGAGTGGAACAGTGACCTGGTAAGATGAAGAGCTGCAAATGATAGTTGCTTAATGCAGTTTGGGTGCGACATGCCACGGGTGTCCCAAATGTATGGACTGACTTATGCACAAGCAGACAACACTTAGCAGACTGTAAGACACCTAACAACTGGACAGAACATGAGAGTATGATGGTAAAGCATTGCTATCTGATTGAAATTAAATCACATCTCATCCTAACATCTTCCTAGGGCTGACAAACATATGTTTATCCTGTGACTTTATGATAACTATCATAGTGGGTAGTGAGTACACTGGCTAACCGCTAGAAAAGATGTTCTTATGGGGAACCTAAAATTTCATATATCAGAGAATCTGAGAGAAACAGAAAAGATGCTTCTATTTAATTCATGGTTTAAGAAACTGATCTGCACAGCCTGAGCCTACACCAACACTGACAGTGTGTTTGCCCACATGTGTAAATTTGTAGTTCCACTGAAACTCCAGCAGAGGGAGACAAAGCTTGTACTTAAAATGTTTTTCTATTTGAAAAGTTTTGTAGTCTAGTGATGTCTCCAAAAAACAAGACATCGGTTACAGAGCAACATAGAAAAGAGGCCACAGAAGGGTTGACCCAACATAACACATATCTTAATAAAAAAATGATGTGATTTGGGTTTCATTCGGGCACATAAATGGAGTCCTGCTTGGTATTTAAAGTATTCAAAACAAGAGCCACAGGTGAGATGGTTATATTTCGAAACATGAACAACTTCATTAACCAGATTGTCTGCCTTAACAATGTCAACAAGAAGCCACTGTGTGAGAGACAAAGGTCAGATTGCTCTTAAGGTCTTGTAATGGGAAATTAAATACCTTTCAAGGTAACAGCTGTGTAAATCGTGTTATCACACAGGTATGGGCCTGAATACAGAGGTATCACTGTGATTAGAGAGGGTGTTGCGTGAAATTAAAAGCAAAACAAAGCTTCTGCTCCTGTGTTTAGTGATCTGTCTGTCAGAACATATCTATGGGTCGCACATCTTCTTCACTAAAGTCATTTGAAGGAAATTGTGTTTTGGTTTTCACAGCTTCTCTATTGACTGAAGTTGACGATTTTAGTTAGTGTTCAACATGATCTTCAGTCATAGTAGCAAGGCAATTAGACTGGAAAAAGTAATTTCTATTTAAACTGTCAATCAAGTTGAAACAACAATATTTTTGCATAATTTTAATAATGTTTGCAGTAATATTCAGGAAAGCCAGGAGTAGATTTTTAAAGTCTTGCCGAGTATGAAAACACTCACCATCACACAATTAACAACTGGCCTTTGCAGAGCACAGCCACAGGCAAATACACTGTAATCAATTTAACCAGCTCAAACTACAGGATCATGACTTTTCCTAAACTGAAGTCAAAATTTTGAACATGTTTGATATTACTGTAGACAGTTATAGGCACAAATACACAAGAGATCATCAGACTCCTTGTACTACCAGATGTAAGCCGACTGTAATGATTTGCCTGTTTTGCACAGACCAGTGCAGACTGTGTAGACAAATCAGGTTTATAATCACGTTTTCAAACTGCATAGTTTGTTCCTGAATTTAGACAAAAACGTTTCCAGATTTCCAGGCCTCTGTAAGAACCCTGGCGAGTCCTTTTATCCTCAAACTCCGGTTGACATTTCTGAACTCCTACTTTTGACAATGAACCAATTAAGAACTGCGCAATAAAGCAGAGGCGACTTGCTGTGATGCTGCTTTTAGCTTTTACAGACGAGCCAAACTGCAGTCAAATAGACAGGGGAACATCAGTCTGTCAGGAGTAGAATACAAAACCAGTCCAAATCAAATATGGGTAAAGAAGTTGTGTTTATCCTTCCTAGGTTTTTCTAGGGGCTGACATGATGAAGATGAAGTAGTAAGCTACAGGTGGAGTATAATTGGGGGACTTTATTCCTAAACCTTTTCTGAACACATGATGTTTTCCTTGTTGAAATTTAGCTGTCATGAAGACAGAATTCATTTGAAACAGAGCTGTTAGATAAAAATAAGTTATAATCAACCAGAATTAAGAGAATCCATATTAATGCATTTGCCACCTTTCCAGGTTCTATTTTTATCAGGGGGAAAGATTAACACTCGCCATTAACTATAATGGGAAATTGGGACCAGAAAGTCAGTCCAGCCTAGCAACTACTGAAGCCAGAAAACAACCTCATTTAAAAGGTCCAATTCCATCATTCAAGAAAGTTATGTTAATTTTAGTTGGTATAATACTTAAACTCAAGTGTACTCATCCCTCCCTTACCCCTCTCTTCTCATAGTAAAAGAGTAAATCTGTGTGTAGTTTGCATGTTCTCCCTGATTATTGGTGTGATTTTCCCTCCACAGTCTAAAGACATCTAACTGTGGTGAAGGCTCTACACTGGAATTAGTTGTGATTGTGAGCTTGAGAGAAATTGACAGTCTATCTTTGCTCATCTGTTAGCTCTGGGGCCCTTTCACCTAATGCATGCTGGGATGCATCCTAGCACCCTGCCAACCTGAATAGAAATAAGCAGGGAAGGGGAAACACATACAGATCAGTAATTTTAGACAATTGATTACCTTGAATACATGAAAAACTGCCGATGAAAAGCTCTATGCATTAGGGGAAAATCTCAGTTAAACTGAGCTTTTACAGAGGTGAATGACTCTGTATAGGTCACAGTCACAACACAAAAGTTACTTTACTGCCTCAATTTACATCTACGGTCTATGTTTTATAGGGTAATCAACAACTAAATTTCTCTTAGGATTCTGAGTCTCATTTAAAGCGTGCTATGGCATCTAGACGGTTGCAAATCCCAATCCAGGACCAACAGCAGCCTAATTACTTCTGTTAAGAAGTCTTTCAGAAAAACCTGCCAGTGTGGACTCGGGCTTAAAAACCCCAGTGTAGCATAACTATCTTGACATATACAGACCACTTTCTTCACTTACTCCTAAACAGGCTATATGTAGTACAAGGGCTTAAACAAGACACACACATGCACAAATAACACACTGGCACCAGGGATTCTCCCGTTTCCGTGGCAACAGACAGACGTAGTTGTGAAGTGACTTCTACTCTGACTCAGGTAATGAGAGCAAAGGTGTCCTGGGGCTCTTCGGTCCAGCCTCCAAATCTACACTTCACTTACTGCTTACTGCTGTAGGCTTCCAATGTTGCCAGATCATTAATTAAAGTTTTACTCCGTTTCTGTGTGGTTTTCTAGTTATTCTAGATAAACTAAATGTCAAAATGTGCCTAAGTCTTCTGTGGACAATGGAATATCCATTATATTCTGCTCCATGCTTAAACTTACTCTTGTATAGGTGTTAAATAAGAATCAAGCAAACAGAAATTACTGATATCCTGACCGCTGATTTTAAACATCAACACATCCACTTTGACCTCTCATCTCACAGACAAGAGAGGCCTACAGCAGTCCTGGATGTCCCATGATGCACTTTTTGAGAAAGAAAATTATTGCCTGATCTCCACAAGCTGAGAGACCCATTTCACACGATCAATAAAAAAATATTATCTGAAAATGACATTTCCTTCCTCACCTCCCAGTAGAATACTTGATAGACAACTGTTGCAGATCAGCATAACACTGCAACAATTGCTAATACGGCAGAAAAAATATGAATATGAACCTCTGTTAAAAAATGAAATGAGGAGATGTGACCAAAATACTTAAGTGCATTGAAAAAGAATCCGAATTTGATATCTCAAAAATTCTGATAATAAGGCATCATATTCTCCTCTCCCATAGAAAACATTCACAGTCCTGTCATGTTTGAAAAGTTGAGTTTTACATAAAAGCCATTTTCAGCGAAAAACACCACCTGACATTTCTTACAAATGATACTCAACATCCATTGCTGTAATATAGTGCAATATTTCACAAATGCACCTGATGATATCTTCTCTCATGTTACATATTTTATAAGCAAATATGTTTAAGTTCTATCTTCAGTGATAAATCATAGTGATTTTTGTTTGTACCAGACAGCAATCAGTTTATCAAAGCTTTTCCCATATGGGAACAACTCTTATTTTTGGAGACAAATCCTCATTTGCTCTTTCAGGGGGAACAGATGAGCTAAATCCAAGTCAAAAGAGCAAAACTTTCTCATCTGTCACGCAGTCAGACTTCAGCTTCTTTGCTGCTCAACCAATAAAGAAACATTAGTCTGTCATGTTTCACCCTATAAGAATGTGTGTATGTAAGCATATATGTATGACAACAAATGTCTACATGCAGCACAGTCCTATTGACTCTACAACCAGCCACTGCTTTCTCATAGTTATTTCTGATGGCTGTACGGAGGCGGTATGACAGGACTTCCTCCTAATGGAGGGACTCCACACTCTCGGACATGATGCTGACTGCTGGCTGTGTCGACACACCAGTAATATCACCTGACCACAAGAGAGGATGTGCACAATGATGTGGCCTACTGACAGAGTTCCCCAGTGGTTAAAAACGTACCTTTTCACCTGTTCTTTAGGGCATTTTCAACACACAGTATCACTGAATGATAAAGTTCATGTGCTGTGATTTCTGGTTCTCCTAATGTTGTCAATCTAGGAAATTAAGCTCACTGTACTCTGTCAGTGTTCAGTCACACATGATAAAAATGCCAATGTTTTAGCATTTTGTACATACACACACTGACATTTTAGAAACTGTAGTAAACTGAAATATAAAAATAGATGGTGTAAGTTCTGCTTACATGTGCTCGTATGTAAAATCTTCAACTCAGCATTAAAAGCATGTGTCACAAAAAACATGCTACAGCTTAACGGAGAGCAAGGTGAAGTCTTGACGCATATCCATCTCATCTTAAACAAATTTACCCTGCATTCACTGAAATTACATTATGGCTTCTCTGTGCCAAACAAACAAACAAAAAAACAACCAGATTAGCTGTTTCCAATAGCGGGCATTTTTAAAAACTTTCATCCAATCAATTGGCTGCCTCATGTTCTGAAAAGGCTTCACTATCCCAATTCTCAATTTTGTGCACACCAATATGAGTTTGGCAGGACTGAGGTCTGACTTCCTGAGATAAACCACAGTGCGAATGACATACAAATGTCAAACAACACTTGAAAAAGTTATGCATGCTTAACTTAGATGACTACCTGTAAAAACATAAATGTAACCATAAATAAAATGGGTGGACTTAACCACTTCAGGAGAGTTTTCAGTGGCACCACACTGACTTTTAAAGGCAACTGTTTAATCTCACTGTTGGGGACTGTAATGTCCTATGTGGCAACATATAAATAGGCATGTGCCCATGAAAAGACATGTGATCTCACTTACAAACACATACCAGTTGGTCCTTATTAGGATAACTCCCAAACATTAATCACTGTGGCGACAAATCATTTTCCACACATACGTGATTGCAAATGGAGAAATATCTGAGAGGTGAAAACCAACACACAAATTACACAGATTTTTTTTACACCAACTTATAAAAATACCATTCAGTCTACCAACACCAACATTTCAGTTTCTGCCCAGATTTCATTGCCCAACAAAGTTTACTGGACTGAAACATATGCTGTTTCAAGGTCTGCAATAAGCTCTACTTGTGTTTTGCTGTGATAACTTTCATCACCCAATCAAGCCAGAACACGCCCTGTGGCAGCACACAGTGTACACAACAATTGGATTTGGCTAAAATTGACACTGGATCCTCAAAACCAGATGTCAAAGTAAATCCTGCATTGTACACTACAGGCACACAGACTCATTAAAGCCATGTAAAGAGATGCAGCAGCAGCAGAGTGTGGAAGAGGGACACGAACATAGATTTAAATAAATATAGCCATGGGAGATGCATAATGGGCATTTTCAGGCCAGGTGTGGATGCGTAGCATATGAGTCTCTAAAACCACATGTAAACGTATAATTGAACACTGGCACTGAACAGTGAATGGTGATGTCAACATGAAACAGCAAGGCAAAAATCCTTGAAAAAAGATGAAAAAACAATCATCTAATCCCATCCTATCTATGCTGAGGGAAGACTGTAACGATAACAACCTATTGAAGAGATCCTCTGTACATCGTCACTGCCTTTTATAACACAAAATACAGAAAGTAGGCCTTTGTTGACAGCTCGAGCTGTGCTGGAAACTCATGGCGTTCACCTTCACCACTGACACAGCAAGACATCTGTTTAGCTAAGACAGGTATACTTAATAGCTGGTTCGTGGCTTCCGTTAACATATCTGTCCACAGAATCACTGCATAACTAGCTAACTTGAGTATTGACTACCTGACACTGATTTTCTGGCTGTACAATCACTGACTGACTTTGCTAGCTGATTTGCAGGATGTATTAATGACTGAATGGATATCTTGCCACCTGACTGGCTGTATGAGTGGCAAGGTAATGGGTTTGTTGACTGACCAAACTTGCACATTGGTTTGACGAGCTGACTCAGTGACTGAATAGAGTGACACATCATTAAACTGACTGAATCATACAGTGACATCATTAAACTGTTGCACTTAAAAGCCACTCTGGTAAAGGCCAATGATACCTGGAACACTTTTTATCAGGGAACAGAGACAGTAATAATAATGTGTGGGACAATATGGAAAAATATATATTATGTTATAGAAATAATATCTGTCATAAGGCTATGCAACTTTTTTGTGGAAATATACGAGGCAATTCTGTCAACTTCAGGCCAATCTTTTTTCTTCTCCATTTTATTTTTGTTCTGTATAACCCACTTTGTTATCTGTTCTAATGTCCTAGTTACTCATTCATATTCATCCTCAAGGTTAGACTGGCCATCTCTATTGAGCTATTCAGGTACAGTGTTGTAGCTTTCAGAGGTGGTGATGGTAATTAGGCCTAATCTGAATTGATGTTTGATGAACTTTACCACGTGCGTACAGCAGAATCATCCCTGCATCTAAACGTGGACCGCAGGTCCTCGGTCAATATGCAATGGCAAAATAATTTTCCAGTTGAACAATCACATACTAAACAGCCACATGCAGGTTCAAAGTTGTACCATGCTGTGCAGTAATTTGGGAACCTTAAACTATCAAAGATAAAAATAGTCCATAGCAGCAGGGTTGTCTGATTAGGGTGAATATCTGCCTAAAGGAACATGTTCTAGGGTGCAAGTATTGGTCTCTTTGCCCTGATTTGTTTAACACCTGCACCCTTAACAATACTTGATAGCACAGTGTGATAAACAAAGCACGCTAAGTGGACACTATCATTTGTCTTTAAGTACATGTAAACATAGCCGAAGCCTGGCGATATCACCAAAGCATCTTCAGTCAAGATTATTTTAAATGTCAATATAAACACACACTAAAATCCTATGTATCTGCACACTATTCTAACATTTCAACCTATTAAAATATTGCCAAGATGCTGCAGCATTCAACTGTTTTAGTCATATTAGATCCTCTAAAAGCCATAAACCTACTTTTATATTGTAATACTTACTACCTGCTTGCTACGATTATATCATTAGAGGTCTACATCATCAGATATCATTGATAAAAATATAAATCACATCTGTTGCCAACACCATGGGCCTGACTGAATCTGCACTTTCTAGTTTCAGAGTTTCAGGACTTTCTGCCTTGTGAATAAGTTCTCTGAGCTCTGGTGGGTGAAACCACGCACGGTGCCCAAAAGCGCAGCAGCAACAAATAAAACGTTCCTGGATAAACGCCCTGCTCATCTCCAAACCAGAAACGCGTGGCGCGCTATGGATGTAACAAAAACCGACGCGAGTGTTTATCCAATGTCCGAATCGTAATCCAACCTTATTCTGTGCGCTGTTAATAAAGCTTTACGGCCATATCATCACGATCTGGTGGAAAAGACATTTATCCACACATGAGCGACTGCACAATAGCCACATGCACCGAGCACCATGAGGGAAGCACCAGACGGATCTCCTCTCCGGCTGGCCTGTCGAGCCCTTAAGCAGGTTTCACCAGTGTGTGTGTGTGTGTGTGTGTACGCATCCACTTACGCATCCCAGGCAGGGCGATGGAAACCTAACCATCCCGAATAAACCGCGCGGTCGTCCGTGTTAATACAGAATCCCAAGTCGGTGCACTGGAGAGTGGAAGCGCACGGCGATTGTTACCGCCCGGGTCCGTGTCTATTGGTTCCCTTTCAGCTGGGGCAGCGTCAGCACACACACACACAGTCTCCATTTGCAACTCCATCGCCCCCCATGGGCGTGCGAGGCCGCGGGCTGTGACGCAAATGGCACTGGGTGATTTGCAAATGACATATCTTCCTAATTCAGTGTCGTCGCCGCAGGCACTGGTCCAATTCACCTGATATTACACGCATATATATCCATCCGATGGTGGGTGACGAGTAAATAAAGGCGGATGAGCAGTTCGCTCTACGGGGATGCGGTTGCATAACTCAGGAAACTTAATAAAAATGTGCACGGAGCGAGCGATGTGCAGTCTCCGTGGCTGATGTTTTGTGGTTGTTTCGATTTGATCGTGACGGCCTGTACAATATCACTCAGCACGCGATCTGTCCTCGACTTTTGGTCACAGGAGGAACCAAGCAGAGCGTATACAGGGAACCGAGTGGCCTCGCTATGGTGGATGTGTAGTGGCCAGTGCTAGGACGCATGCACGTAGCTGACGGGGAAAGACAGGACAGCCGGAGAGGGACTTAGGACCGCATTCACAGGCCATAAAGGGCCCGCATGAATACTATTGTGCTCTTTTATCCAAGAGTCCCCAACTATTTACAAAAGGTTGGCCAACACACACAAAAAATATCGCGGCGAAATGGTGGCGGCGGTTACAGCAGCTGCCACTGTGCTCTGCGCAAAGCAGCAGCACAATCATTGCGCAGCGCCGGACTTCCCCAGTTTTGTGCAAACTATGTGATTCGTCCAAAAGACTTTTATTTTTATCTTATTCAGGCTCTCCTCGTCTGGCAACCAGCGAACCAGAGCGCAGGGCAGTCGCCGTTCTCATGGCACGATTTGCATCGCCCCCATTATCCCCGAAAATCTCTTTTTACACGGTTATATTGTCAGCCTAAAAACGCCACTATTTAGAGCAACAAAGGGGCAGCTTAACTTGATCAAAGGAAAAGCCAAGTACAAAATGCACCTTTCAAGCCGTAAAAGAGGCCCCTCATAACGATTGCAGCATGGCAGGGGAGTGCGGCGTAAAAACGAGCTCACCCGAATAAAATACACACAAAGACAAGGTGCAGCACTCCCATAAATACGTCCATCACCACGCTGGTAATAACACTAAACCATCCTCGGTCATTTGGATTAGCCTAGAGCCGGGGAGGATGGCATTATTATGAATGTTAAACGCTGCGTTTTGCGGCTCCGTGCCACCTTTTCCAAGAAGCAGCTTGGCGCACAGGACCGGTGACCCTTCCATCTTTGCGCGTCCTTCTACCGAGCGAAATCGAGAACTATCTCATATTCTGACGATCTATTGTTGAATAAAACACATTGTCGTAGCTGACTGCGTCTTTGAGGAGGTAAACGCCACACGCAGAGGCTGCTACAAGTCTCTGAAACTATTCCTCTCCCCACCGCGACCAGGCAGAAACAAGAGGGCGATGACGCCATTTTCTGCAAAAACAACCATGCTCGGGAAGCCAACGCGAAGGAGGTTCAACCCGCTCCGCAGCCCTCCAGCGCCGCTGAAACGTACTAAAAACAAGTCCTTACCTTTTATTTGATGGACGGGGGGTGGAATAGTGTGTTTGAAGGGGTAAAACTGCGCGGTCGTGGCTACTTCGAGTCCGGAGGTTGTTTATTTCGCCTCCCAGCGTCCCCGGTTCACTCTGAGCAAGTTCCTCTGCGAGCCGCTGTCTTTGTGCACCCAGAGGAGCCTCTCAGCATTAAACCAGTCTCTGCGCAAAGGTGCACCCTCTACGTCCAATTTCAGCTGGAAATGCCGGCACTTTAGGTCGACATTGCGAAAAAAGGAAGGACATGGCCTCTTTTCACAAAGAAACGTTTCATAATATTCCAGCTTTTAACCAAAGGCCACAGTTGTAGCGATGATTTATCCCCCAAAACGCGCAACCTTTTGAGGACACACAGCTCTCCACAAGTCCACGACGCAAAACGCAAATTAAAACAGGGGTGGATACACCCATCCAAAACTTAATGCCATAGATAAAATACTTTATATCACAAGTTTAATAAGATACTTTACCATTCTCGGACAAAAAACAACTAAAGAAGCAAACAAAACGCGATATTCAGAATTGTGTGGCTCATAAAATGCACATTATATAGTCCAGGAAATCACAATTTTCTTACAGGAAAATCCACAGTTACACACATGAACCTACGTATAGTCATATGTTTTCTTAGGAGCCACATTTGATGTCCAAAGTTTATTTTCCTTGTTTAAACATATCATGAAAAACTTATCAAACAGGTCTTTCAGCGCTGAGTGTGAATAAACTATCCTTCATGACCTTTTGACCACACTTTGGTATCATAACTCATAACTTCGTTTCATCACGTTGATCATTTCAGTTGCTTTGAATCTAGTTGCCAAACCCCATAAGCATTAATGCTGATTATGGAAAGCCAGTTAACTTCATGAGACAATCAATTATTGACAAACAGACTCATTTTGGCCAGTAGTGAACATTATTAATTATTGCTGACTATTTGTTTTAGGTTATATTTTAGTGATAACACAGTTTGATCACCGAGCAAACAAAGGTAGAAACATTCAAAAACATATTTAAATGTTTTATATTGTTTGGCAAAAGAAGGCAGTGATAAAGACACGTATTCTTAATTAAAAAATGCCTAATTTACTGTATATCTATTCTACTAATGTCAACAGTAATTAACTCTATGAATCTCTTAACTGGCTCAGAGGCAGCAGCAAAAGTAATGCTAGCTAATTTATGTCAAATAACTGGCTACGTTTAAGTTTAAGTATCTCATAAACAACCCAGGGAACCAAACAGTGGTGGCGCCCAATATTGTATTATCCTTTCTCATAATAAAATGAAAAGTGTGGTGGATATTTTAGCAGAAAAAAAAAGTCAACTTTTGTGCTATTTCTCACCAAAGCTAGCTAGCTTAGATTAGCATAGAGCTCTGCAACGTCTGACAGTTGTTCACAACTTAATATAAGTCTAGCTAATTTTTTACATCGAGAGGTGGCTTATTTTTCAAACATATAGCTAATAACAATATTTTATAAACTAATAAATGCAGTAAATGTTAACAAAATACTCTTTTCTAGGATGCTAAGCCTACTTACCTGAACCTACCTTACCTCCAGACTGCTGTAAAGTAACCTATTTGTTCGAGCCATGAGTTTTCCCCCACAGAATAACACTGAAATCTGTAAAATGTCAAATAAATTAACTCTTTTTCACCTCATAACAACTTAGATGAATATTAATGAGCCACCCTGAGTAAACAGGCTCCTGAGCAACCAGGTTATTTGGCTAAAATTAACCAGACAGCTTACTAACTAACTTTTGCTCTCTTTGTTTGATGAGAAAGTATCAGATGATTGAGTTAATTGGCAGCAGCTGGCTCACATATTGTGGGTTAATAACTGTATGGTGCAGCAGGTGAGTCAGTGCAGGTGTGGAGATGAAGCTGAAGGTCAAGTAGGAGATGGAAATACTATTACAAACATACTGAGTGCAGCCTACATACATTTGAGTGGGAGGTTGTGATTGTTTTTGGGTGACCTTGGGGGGAAAAAAAGAGGACAAATATGCTTATTTAACCAATATGATTACTGCCAGAGATACAAGTAACAACTGGATAAAAGTTTTGGAAGTAAGAGAGGTAGGGATGCAGAATAAACAGATTGCACTGTAAAATAATACAGCTGTAATAGTGTATCAGTGCATTAGTAATGAGCTAAATTTAAAAGACTTATTTGGATTCCTTATTATTCTGTTTTATCACAGTTTCATGGAAGCAAAAGGTCGTTTAAAATGACCTCTCATTGACTACTACTCATATTCTTACAGAAAATGAAATAGGTTGTTACATAAGTACTAAATTATTTGTAAATTGTTGGGATATTATGTAGTGATACAACTCTGTATAGTATACTTTAATCTTTGCATAGTACTAGTATCAATAGTTGTTAGGTCTAGCAGTAATAACTATTTAGTTTTAAGTGACAAAACAAGTTTACTTTTAAGTGAATTAATAGGGTTATTATAGCCTAATGGAAATGCTTACTCTTGTCCAGTAGAAGTGGTATTACTCAACATTTTAGTACAACCTATTTATCTATAGTACTTAAGTATAATATAAATAGTAAAAGTGGTGCCATAGTGTAGTAGTGTAACATGATAAGAGTCCAGTATAATAGATTAGTATTGAGCAGTAGTGTAACAGCCTTGGTGGCCTGAAGCCAGGACTCATACAAAAACACTGTGCGTGCCTGCAGTAATTAATAATTTTACATGTTAAGTTTTATTATATGTATGTTATTTTTCTATAGTGTGCTTTGTGTATTTTAAATTTGCTTGTTTCTTTGTTTTGGTGTTTGTTAAGTCTAGGATATGGGCTTACTGACTCAGGACAGCAGTATGTCCTCAGCAGTTGGTGAGGTCATTAAAAAGGATGTCAGGTAAGATCCTTTCAAACCAGCCACTGAGCAAGACAATGAAACACGCCTGGTAACTCATTTTTACAAGAAAACCGAAGTGGCTTAAAACACAAAATGTAAATACAATAAATATCCATCAACCTTGTTTTAGAATAAGAGCTTGAGTTTCAGTATTTAGGTATAAAAGTGTCCCACTTATGCTAAAATGCTGCTCTTGTTTACCTGAGACAAGATCAAAATTTGATTTGGACACTCAGATTAAAGTGTTGTACCTGTCTTATTTGGACTTTTACACCATCTTGAACATTTTTTAAACATATTTCATTTGGCCACCAGATTAGGCAGCATTTGACAGATATCACAGAAAAATACAAAATACACAGTCTGACACAGTCTTATCCTAAATTCACCCTACAAAATCTTATACCGCATCAAATAAAGAAAAAACACTCAACTCACTGAAAGCAAAGTGTGGTTGTTGGAAGAATTCAAGTTCTATAAGAGTTATAATCCCTGCCAGCTCTTTCCTTGAGGCTCATGAGAGCTCACAACAAAAGGTGCCCACCACTATCGTCTATACACAATTAACTAAAGCACCAGCATTATTCCATTATCATAAGAATGCTGTTTTGCAAAGGGGGGAGAAACTCCTCGGCATTCATGGATGTGGCCGTATAGAGACCGAGAGCTTTTATCTTCTCAATTACATGCAGGCCGCATTTATCACACCACCTACTGACATGTTTGGACACTTTTTGTGCATGACAAATAATTTGTTTATGCTGGTAATTTAAATAGCCTGTTTATAATTACAGCAGAAGCTACAAGTGGGCCTTGTTTTTGAAGGACTGGGGGAAGATGCTGGAGATTAGGGTACAACTTGACTCCCGCAGGATCCACTTAGTAAAAGACAAACAAGATGAATAGATTAGACTGCTAAAAGTTTTGGGTTTCACTAATAGGGGATCTAATATTAAGGCTAGGGTTAGGATTAGGGTTAGGGTTAGGGTTAGGATTAGGGTTCAAATACTTTAACTCATCATTTTATAAAGGTTATGTTTTTATATTTCTTACAAATCAGTGAAAAAATTAAAGTATTTTCATTCACATTTTTTAATATTTATTTTACTAACCAACGTTGCCAATCAGCCTCCTTTGGATGTGACATCCTTGGAAGTCGTCTGGCAGCTGCTGTAATTATGAATTCAGAAGACGACCTGTGCAGTAATTGTTCATCTCAGCAGGAGTATCCGAATAAATAAGGACAAATAGGAGCAGCTCCTTACTTTGCAGTTAACACAATTTGTTCTGCACCGCGTTGCCTCTCTGAGTGCTTTTTGATCTGATTCGTGACTGATGAGATTTGGGGGTTCGTGTTCTAGGTAACTGACCACAAGGTGTCAATGTTGTCGGGAATGTCTGTCTTGTCATTTCAGTCCATTAATGTAAAAAAGCACTGAGGAGACACAGTGGGCAGAAATGCCTGCTGGATGTCATGCTCACATAAATCTAATTGGATGTAGCGATTCGTCTGGAGAGCGGTAATAGTTGAGCCATCTGTACACTGGTTCAGTGCTGTGCACAGACTTCTGTATTTCAGGCTTTACATACTAGCTTTCAGCCTTAGGAGTGAGGGCCCACTATCATAATCAAATCATAATTATTTTCTTGAAATTTATTTACTCTTTTATAGATCCCTCACCTTTTTTTTTTTTAACTTTTTTATTGTCAGAATAGCTTCATACTACATTGAATCATAATTAAATACACTAAACTGCCCAGTATCATAGGAAAAGGATACAATACATATGGTATGTTTAAGGCTGAATCTCTCCTTTTAAAAGAAAAATGATGTTTGGAAATGGGGTGAGCATTACAAGTGAGATCATGGCGTGCTGTGCAGAACAGTGATCATGAAAAAATAATGCAGCAGCTCCTTTTGTAGAAAAACCTCACAAACTCCATTCCAAGACGCAAATCTGTGGGGCTACACATCCAGGCAGCAGCCGTGCTCATGCAGTGTTTGCTTTCATGTTTTCCATGTGTAATTTAACTTTCGCCCCCCCACTCCTCTCCTGCCAACTGAGATTCTGCTCCGTTCTGAACTTTGTCACAAGCTGTCTCCTTTTCTCCGATAAGAGAATTAGCTCACTTGAACCGCAAGACCTTGCGGACGAAACCGACTGTTAATGTAAAATCAATCAAAGTAGCTTAAAGTTTGCAGCCTGCCACTGACATTTTTGACTTAGACAAAACCCTTACAGAGAAAATACACATGCTGACCAGAGCAAAATGTCCACATTTCAGCTGAGAGAGAGACTTTGTGATCAAGACATCCATCCATGCGCCTGTTCTAATAGCAAGTTTACACAAGTTTACACAGTTATTTGGATAACATTGTTGAGTAAAACCTGGTGTAAAAAAAGACCAGTTTGTCTCTCAGGCCAGTAATCCAGACAACTCAGAAAAGCTGCTACATGAAAATAGCCCCCAATAGGTTGCAGTCATTATGTGCATTATGTGAAATGTTGAAGTTTGATCTGATCTTGTGAATTAAAGTATACTCTTTGTCTCTGAACGGCAGACTTAAGGATCCCTCTAAAACCTGCCTATATATGTTTTCAAAATGGCATTTTTGGAGGGAAATTTTGAAATTTTAAAGTGAGACTATATAACTTTTCAAAGAAGAAATAACATAATCATCCATTTAGTTGAATTCATAAGAAATATGACACTTTTCCCCAATTGTATACACTCTTACTTGGTCTGGTATAACCAGTAGCGGATGGTTGCTAATGTCTGCTAATGAGGTTGATGTTTAATCTACATTAACCGAGTCAGTTCACTTTACTTTTTCTATTTGTGGTGCTTTAACTTGCAGGGACACTGACTGCTGTTCAATATATTTCTGCTTTAGATTTTATTACAAAATGTCATATAGCGCTAAAAATTGGGGTACAGCATTAGTCAATCTTCTAGGGTGAGCTGCAGTCTCTTCACGGTCATTGTGTTTCCCTTTTGTTTTTGTTTTAATTCAGTCTCTAGTCTCTCTGGGGTGTACAGTCACTTCTGACTCAGTCTTGAGGACAGATTAGCTGTTCTCCACAACCTTGCAAGGCCTGAACAGAAAAAAAAACTCTCAGTCATTACTGTTGAGAAAATGTAGGGAAGAAAAGATCAGAGGCACAAATTATGCTAGGAATGTTTGGTAAAAATCAATCACTTCAACACCATGTTTTTTATTTTACCATATATTTGAAAATATATGTATAAAAATGGCTAACCAGATTAATCCAAGAGAAAGTTATGCTCTTTTTGAATCAATCTAATGACCATGAAATAAATGTAGATGAATTACGTTGATAAGGCTCTATAAACCTTGCAAATATGGTTCAAAAATCTATGTTTCTGCAATATCTTTCTTGAGTTACAAATCGCATCATTTACTTAATCAGTGTAAGACCAGAAGTAGCCTCTGTTTTAACATCTGTGTTATATCTAATTGATTTTCTCCTTTACTCAATTAGTTCTGACTGATCTGTGAACTCTAACACAAGATTAACACTGTCATCTTGAGGCTCTTGATCTAGAAAAGATGCAACAAAACTAGAAAAACTGGATACCGAATTGATTGAGTGAATTTACAGAAGTGCACTCTTTGAGTCGACCACAATGGTTTGGCACAGTCTGTAAATGATGAACAGAAGGAATGTGTTGCTAAAGTTTGGTCAAGACCGTTGCTGGCAGTATCATTGACAAAAAAACAATGTGTTATTATCACTTTCCTGAACTCTTTCACAAAGCTTCACAGGTAAGGACAAAGCACAGGAGACAGTGAACGCTCAGTGCTGAGAAAATGTCTGATCCCCGTCCGCAGTGTCCTTTCTCAGGCTGAGTGGGGATTCTGTTGAATGACTGGCTGGAGCAGAGATGATGTCACAATAATCTGCTTTCCACTGTGAACAATAACAACATCAAATCAGTGCTATAAAGGGAGAAGGGCAGTAAAATGGCACCACAAAATGTTCTCAATCATGGGTTCCTGTTTCATCATACTTACACATTAGACGAATATTATCAGATGATCTTGACTTTGTTGAATCATGAAAAACTTTATCACCAAAGGGAGATTTTCTAACAGTTTTCCAGGGAGGTCAAAGGTCAGCACCATTGGGGCTTGGTCTGGGATTTAACATATTGCTCAAAGATGGTGAATGTTAAGCAACACGGGAGTCTAAACCCATAACTAATAAACTAGTCTGCAGTGCCAAAGGGGTTGATGAAGGATTGAAGAAAGAATTGGCGTAGCTCTTATTACAACCACAAAGAGGGACTCTCGAAAGATCACTTGATATGTATTTAATTAGGTGCTCCACAAAATTTGGTTTAGGTTTAATTTCCTTGCCAACATAGGTGCCTGCAGTGACAAGTGTCAAGAGAACAAATAAGGCTTTTGTGTTATCAGTCTTTAGAGTCCGACTTTAACCTGGAAAGTCACCCAGCTGTGGAGAAGAAGATCCTCTTTCAAAGTACAAGAGAGCTCTTTACTCTAAATTTAAAAAGGATCTGGTCGGCATACACCAAAATAGAAGTTAATCACATATTTACACATGGTGTCTTGGAATGAATATACTGTATATGTGTTGTCCACTAACCTTGATCAGTAGAAACGGAGAGTTTTCAAAAGGTCTGACTGGTGCGGGAAGTCTGGTGGTGGAAAAAGTTTTTTGATCCTTTACTCTCCTGCTCAAGATTTATCAGCAAAATATACTTACAGTAAAGTAGCAGAAGTAAAAGTATTCATTCTCCAGAGAAATACATTGTTATATATGACACTAAAAGATCAATACTGATGCATCAATGTAAAAGCAGCATTTTACGGCTAATTTGAACTACTTTATATACAGTTTGGTAGTTTAGTCAAGTGGTTCCCAACCTAGGGGTCGGCTCCCGCCAAAGGATCACAAGATGAATCTGAGGGGTCGTGATTAATGAGGTAGGGAAGGAAAAATTGGTTTATTTGCTGTTTTTTTGTGATTTATTGAATAAGTTGACGTCTTCGGTCCTAAAACAGCTAGAAACCATATCAGAAGGTTAGAAGAGAGACGTCTCTTTGGTAAAACTGCTGAGAAACTGTTGTACACATTTTCTCAAACATGTGACAATGGGCCCCAAACAATCACTCTTTTTGTGTCAGGGGTCACAAGGCAAAAACGTTGGGAACCACAAGCTTATCATATGTTTTTTTTAATGTAAAATCCTAATCTGAAAAATGTAGTGGAGTAGAAGTTTAAAGTAGCATGAAATGGAAATATTCAAGTACCTAAAAATGTGCTTAAGTACAGTACTCAAGTAAATATACGTTGTTATTATCCACCACTGTGCAAGTCACTAACTTATGTGATAAGTGTTTAATCATCTGGGTAATAAGTGATGGATAAAAATGAAAAAAACATTAAAACTGAGCTGAAGTGAAAATATTGGGTTCAGATTTTGCCTCGGGAGCAGACGGGGCTCAGTATAGTTCAGCTTTCTCGATACATAAAATGACAAATACAGAAGCATCATGGTAAAATTACAGCACTGAGATGTGTCAAAATATTACAAATGTTACAAAAATATATATAATTGAACTTCTTTGTGAAACAGTGACAGCCACAGAAGACATTTTTACTCTTCTCCGGCAAAACAGAAATATCACGTAATACACAAAAAGCTTCTGCAAATTGACAGTTGACGAGTCGTTTAGCCAGAAAACATGCACTGCTGACAGGTAAAATACAGAAAACATTCAGCAGAAGTGGGATCTTTCCCAAAATTTTAAAAGCTGCACCTCTGATTTACAAATAACACAACATCCACTTTCAATCATTTAATAAAAGCTTGGATATAAGACCTTTTTTTTCTTTTTCTTTTTTTTTTTTTTTTTTTTTTTTTTTTTACAGCAAGTGTTCAGTTGTTTTGATTGGAAATCCATTTTCTGATCCAACTGCGGTGAGACTGAATAAACTCCAACTCTTACAAGGCAACATTCACCACGGTTTGGATCAGATGTAACAAACAACAGCGCGCTGGTTTTCAGGGCCTTCTACCGACTCACCAAGAATATACTCTTCATCTTCTTTTGCTGTAGTTGCCAGAGACACTTTTACAAATATATAGATATAGACTTTTTTTTATCTCAAATATTTATATAAATAGAAGTTGATTAAAGATCTGGGCTTTATAACAAAGTGCAAAAAAGGAAGGGGGGGAGGGTTTTAAAAAAGAAACTGTTAATACCTCCTTAAAATTTAACAGCAAAGACAATATACAACTGCTCCGAAAATCAACATCCATGTCTTGATTTTAGCTGCAACAGACGGAAACTTCCCATTCCTATACTACAAACAGTAAGTCAGGGGTGGCATTTCCCCAAAAACATCTTAGCACTAAGATCGTCACTTTGCTCTGTAAATGTACACGTGAAAAAAAAAAAAGAAAAAAGTCTTGTCCCCTGAACATAATTCCCACCTTAACCATACATTTTAACCTGTAAACCAACAGTTAACTGTACACTGAGCACATGTGTATGTCCAGTAAAAATAAAGACCAACAAGCCGGTGTTACACCGTATTCTGTGACCCATCAGATAATGTGACCTGAACAGGAGTTTCTGCAGGATTGCCACTGCAAATGTTTTTATAATACTTTGTTGGCATGCTTTATTTGATAGCTGTCAGCAAACATGAAGCCCCTTTGTATTTAAATGGATAAGAGCACAGAATTTGATGGCTGTGGTTCAAATTTTGTGATACGTCAAGATTTATAGGTGAGCTTTTTAGTGCTCTACACACACCTATACGCTACAGTTTAATATGTATAAACAGAATGTTCATATATATTATCTGAATATATTGGCTCACAGGTTTTGGTTAACAACTGAAATGTGTCACACTATTTAAATACAATGTTTATGTATGATAACTACATCTGGTGTGGAAATACAGCTGAAATTCCTGTTTAGGTCACAGAATTTGACGGGTCACAGAATACAGTGTAACACCGGCATCAATAAACTGATCTACAGTAAGAGCTGTTAAGACGATCTCACACACTGATGAATAAAGTGTCATCATGGGAAGCACTTTGAGTACTTGGAAAAGCGTAACACAAATACTACTAAATATGTACAATTCATTCATCGTTAGTGCGTAGATGCTTTTGAGACAAAAAACAAACAAACAAAAACAAATCCTTGAAACTTTTCCCACTGAAGCAGTTGGTAAGTACCAGATGGGAGCATCGCTCACAGCTTTATGCTGCCATCAAGCGAATCAAAATGCTTTCATATACTTTAGCGGGACTTTTTAAGGGTTTATCATTTGGTATTTTTTAACGTATTACGGCAGCCACATCAACCTCCTTAGGTGTTTTTAAAGGTACTACATTCATGAGTCACCACTTGAAGCCAAGGAAATCACCTCACATTTCATGACCAACGCTTTTCAGAGCAATTTCTTGCACCTATGTGATGTCTTCACTTACGTTTAATCACGTGTCCCTTTGGTCATAAAATTTGGGGGCTTTGATAATGAATTTTAACCAAGGGCGAAGGTTTGGTTTTAACTTTGGTAGGGACATTTTTTGTTGGACGGCCAAAATAATTGTGTATGTGTACTTGCACACATGTGCACACACACATACACACATAAAGAGCCTGACTCTGCAAAATGTTTACTGAACATGCATTTACTGACTTGCCTGAAACAGGACTTGTATCATGATTTTTTTCTGATTTTTACATTGTGTTTTATTGATAGACTACTTAACAATAAATCTGAGACTAAAATTGATATTTAAAAATAACATGTAAATGTATAGAAACCTGTAGATAATGTGCTGCTCTGTAACTCTGAGATTCTGTCCTTCTTTCAGTTTGTGGATTTGGTATTGTATTATTTTCATTCAGCCCCTGAACTTATGGCTAAATCTTTCACTGTGACATCAGAGCTTACCTGAGAGGCTGCAGCTCACCTGTCTGTGTGTTTCTGTGCTGCTCAGGCTACTGCTGACAAGATTTTCATAATAAAATGATGTCTGACAGTCACAAACAGATCAGTTGGACAAGCTGTGGCTAATTTAGCTTATAAATAATGTCCATGTCTTAATGAGACATATGCAATAATAACTCTGCTCTTGATTACATTAAATGGTAAATATTTCTCCCACTAATTTCAATGATTAATGTTTGGATTGATTACAGAACCTTCTTATTAACTGAGCTCAGCTGTTGCTGACACTGCGGTTCTTCTTTAAAAAGGACCAGATGTCTTAATTTGCTTTTGGGAGGAATTTTCACCAGCAGTAATAAAGTTGTTTAATTAAACAGCATGTCTGAGCAACATTCACAAATTAGCTAACGACACCTAACCTCGTTTACAATTCTGTGACGTTTGGAACGTTTAAACTATAAATACTAACCGCTTCCCCTACTGCTGCTGCTGCTGTCAGGCTGCTACAAGTCAACAATGTGTACAGCTTGAAGTTGAGGGTTGCCAGATCATCAGGTTGAGTATCCCCCATATCCTGCTCTTTCACTCTTTATCATAATAGTGCCCTTTTTTGCAGAAAATCACACAAACCTGGCAACTCTGCAGAGATCTTACCGTTAACATTATGTGGAGTTAAAGCAGCTCGATTGTTTAAGATAGATAAAAATATTGGTAGGGGCATGTCCCTACCATCCAGACCCAAATCTACACCCAAAAAACAAAACTCATGTTGTCTGTTCAATCAGCACTTTCACCTGATGGTGTATGTATAAATCTATAAATATTTAAAGACATCACAGGCTCACAGGAATGAGTATTCTGCTTTTACATCACAGTGAACTATTGCCATAGAAGAAGAAATGGTACCAAAGAATTTTAAATAACTGCTGAGAACAAGGTCTTATCCATTGTAATGCAACACTGGATTTTAACCGGTGGCTTTCTGAGTCCAGCTGAGAAGTAAGTGAAAGCATTTTGATCCTGGTCTGATTTTACACAACAGAGCAACCAAGCATGAATCAATACACTGGTCTTGGAAGATAAAGGCAGTTTCAAAATATAGCTTTAGTTTCAAACATTGGAAGAAGTATGAAAAAGGCCGGAACCACAGTTAAACAGGAATGTGGGGCCCTTTATATGAAAACACTCACCAGGGCCTGGTGTCACAAAATCTACTTTTTGTCCATTAGCTTGTGACAGATACACAGTGTGCGACGGGGCCTGTACCTATGAGAAATACTGTCCACTGAGTCAGACAAGATCTAAAAATGATTAAGTCTTGACAGTTTTTAGGCTCACAGCATGACCTACTTAGATACCTAAATCATATTTTTACATGGTCACATGTATATTAAATATCTTGATATATTTGGACTGATTGAAAGGGATAAATAAGTTTGGGGTCTTTTCTCATTGGTTGTATCCTGATCAACCACAGAGCTTCTGTGATGAGGGGAACCTCCACGCTCCTGGTGTAAAGATAGAACAATAGTGCATACTGACAATGTGACGTAGGCTATGCAGGGTTAATGGAAGGAAACACTTCAAAATACAAAATAGGCTTTTAGGTTCTTTCTTGACCCAACAATGAAATAATGGTTTGACAAAAAAGAAACCCCCACATAAAACCACCAGTTATCACATGACTGAAATACTTACGTCATGAGTTGACAAATGACAATGTTGTCATCACATGACCTCACATGCCTGCTGTCCCGACTCCATACTAAATACTAGTTCTAAGCAGGTTTTGAGTGTGTAGTGTATTCACACTGGAAAAGTGACTAAACTAAGTAGGCTCAAAAAAGTCAGCAAGCGTACTAAAAAAATGTATTTCTGAGTGTGCTGTGGACGTGACACAATTGTCACAGAACACTAAGCACAGAGGAAATGAAAGAGCTGGTGCAAAAAGATTCAGAGAGGTTTCGGAAACCAAAAGAAAAAGAAAAATCTTTTATCCAAAGTATTAGATCTTTGGTGAAAACACTTTACTTTCTTTTTGTGAAGTAGAAACTGACCGTTTTATTGACATGTTAACACATGCATTGTATCATTTCCTCTTTAAAAACAGTTAAAATAGTAAAGCATGTTGATGTCTTGTATGCCACAGCAAAAAAACTGTATACCGTAATGATTAGTATATAGTATATATAATTAGTATCTTATGGAATCGGGAAACAGCGTGTGAGTGGTGGTTAAAAGCGAGCGAGTGTATGTTGAGGTGGTTTTTTCTCAACATAATTAGCTAGAATTAACTAAACTGAATAAAATATTTCTTTTAGAAGTGCCCACTAGCTGTTTTTATCTGGAATAATCAAAATGATAAACAGTGTGAGTATTAATTTAAAAACACGCTAATGAACAAATTCTTGAAGGTTTTGAGAAACCAGGCCAATCTCATCAACACTATTAAACACAGACCAAGGTAGCAGGGCAAAAACACTCCCTCTTTAGCTCATATTTAGTAAATGGGGACAATTATTAATAAATACAAAAATAATAACAGATATGTACAAATTTTCAACATCATAATACTTTCAACATTTCTTCAAAATGCCATAGAAATTATTTTTTTGCTCAAAAAGTCTCAAACCTTAATGGTCAATTAGAAAAAAAAAAAAAATTTAAGAATGATAAATTATTATACAAAAACACATCCAACACCGTAGTAATAATTCCATTTTGGATGCAAGTCCTGACACACAGACAGGAGTTTGTGTTTCTTGCAACATTTAAACCAGAACGCAGAGAAAAAAAAAAACAAAAACAAAAAAAAAATCTTCAAATAAGAATCGGATTTCTTCCTATATTGAAATAAAATGCATTGAGCGGCGTCGTTGGTAACACAGAAGTTTTTTTTTTTTCTTCCCTTGTGCAGACAGGTCCTTGTGTGTGTGGCACTGCTGGAAACTGCTCTGGAGTCAGCGGAGACGGGAGTAAGGGGAGGCAAGGGCAGTAAGTGCACTTTGAACACAGGCATGCTGGGTACACACAAAGGGATGGATAGGTAAAAGATAAAGTTGTTTGATATAAAAAAAAAGGGGTAGAGAAAAGAGTGAGAGGAACAAAGAGAAAGGAGTAGGTGGAAAGAGAGGGGAAAAAGCTGGATAAAACCCAACCAAAGCTGCTGCTGTCTCTTCCATAACCGAGGAAGAGGAAAAGCTAAAATCGAGAGAAAGACAGAAATAGGGGTAGTCTGAGTCCTACAGTAGTCGTGTCAGTAGGTCCTTCAACCATCTAACTTCCAAAAACAATCAGACTTTTTCCTTGTCAGCTGACCGGAATTAAACTCCAACTGTTAAAAATAAGTCTCCCCAAAATTGTACTGTGGTGGTATGATTAACAATGCCTTGAAAAACTTTGCAAACTTGAGGCAAATTCCCTTTTCAGAGGAGAAGTTTTTGGATTCCACTGTCTTGTTCTGAAAAGACCACGACCGCAACCGTGACACGCAGCAGATTTCCATCAAAACCATCCGTAATCAGGGGTGGAGAGCGTAAGTAACTGCCGGTCCAAAATGTGGCCAAAAGACCCCAGAGCCCCCGATGTCTCAGCAGGAACTGTCTGACCGAACTGTCACTGGGTAAATAGGGGTGACATCGCCGAGATGAAGCAGTCTGATTGGTGCTGTCAGTGGAAGAAGTGGTGAGGTCAAAGGTCACAAACGGTGGTGGCCCGCACAGCTGCCCAACATTCTGTCAGTGATGCAACTTGGCCTGCGGGGAGAGGAACACGGAAACGTTTTGTTTTTTGCTTCCATTCATGATTGCTTTGATGTCTGTGAGATTTTTTTTTTTTTTTAGTAGTTTCAGAAAATATACTTTACTGCTCTTTACCCCTTATACTTATTTCAAGATTTGAACATAAACTGCCTTTTCCCACATTTTATTCAAAAGTAGATTATTATCTAATTATTATTATCTTTTGAATGTTTCTGTAATGATTTATTGTGTATAAATGTAGCAGGGGATGTTTGTAAAATGCACTGTCATTGTAATCTATTGAATGCCTTTTTGCCCTATTAGTAAATTAGACTGTTGTTTGTTCTGCCCATTACAAAATGAAGGAAACTAGTGAAGCTTCCTGCACAGCAAATCACCTGAGAGGAAATGAATGGAGGCATTTTAGATTGTACAGGAGAGATGCCAAAAATCTTGAACAAAGTTAAAGCTGTTTGGCGACTTTATAAAATGCAACAAATCTTAGGGGTCGCCTGTTAGCTTGTCATCCAGGTGAGTTTAAGATTAAGCTATGTGGGTTGCTTTCAAATGAATTAGAACAAATGTGTGACATGTGACTTCATTCAAGCTTTTTGGTTTTTATATTAAAAAATTCATATGATTTTTTTAATAGCAGTGATGGATTAGTTCATGTTCCAGTTAACTTTGCCTTTTTATTTTCTAAATCTCAGTAACAGAATAGTACAAATGGTTTCCTGAGAAAACTGACAAAAACAGAGTGTTATTTTCTTCAGCAGTGCTGTGACTTTAGCATCATTTATGTTATAAGAGAGTAGAGCTGCAACGATGACTCGATTAATCGATTGACAGAAAATGCAGATTTGCTGGTTTCAGCTCCTCACATGTGATAATTTAATGCTTTTTTTGTCATACATGATAGTGAACTGGTATCTTTGGGTTTTCAGCTGTGAGTTGGACAAAACAAGACTTCTGAAGACATCACATTTAACTGTGGGAAATTATAGCAGTGATTTTGACATTTCATCGGCCAAATGATTCATCGAGAAAATAACTGGCAGATTAATCAATAATGACAATAATCAGTTGCAACCCTAACAGAGACTGCTGAGAGTTTACAAGTGTTTGCTCTTGTAGTTTCAGCAATAAACACTCCTACAGACATTTCCTGAGAAAAGTTCATTCTTGACCTTGGAAATAGTAGTTTGATTAAAAAACGTTTACATTTAATAGCTTTTTCTGGCACTTTCAACCACATGTCATGGTCTTCATCAGTGGATGAAGTGTTCAGCTGTCATGGGGATGGTTCAACTATTATCATATGACAAAAGATAGTTCATGTGATAACAGGTGGTCCTATGTAGGGGGATAACATAACCCTTGTCTCTGTTCAAGAACCACCTGTTATCACATTGCCAGAGTTTCATTCTCGTGGTTGAAAGCCTCAAGAAAAGCTAATAAGAAGACCTTGGGTTAGGATTTTGTTGTCAGACTGAAATATCAGTTATCAGGGCAATAGGCTATATACCATAGTTAATGGACCAGTGTGTAGGATTTAGTGGCATCTAGCACTGAGGTTGTACAACCAACTGAATACCCTCACCTTCCCCTTCCAAGCATGTAGGAGAACCTACGGTGGCCGTGAAACTTGCCCTCTCTAGAGTCGGTGTGGTTTGTCCATTCTGGGCTACTGTAGAAACATGGCGGTGCAACATGGCAGGCTACATGGACAAGGACCTGCTCCCTATGTAGATATAAAGGGCTCATTCTAAGCTAACGAAAACACAATGATTCTTATTTTCAGGTGATTATACACTAATTAAAACATACTTAAATAAATATTATATTCCATTTCTGCCAGTAGATCCCCCCTAAATCTTACACACTGATCCTTTAACAGCAGGTGATGGACTTTCAGTTAACTATAAGGCTGGTTTGATGATTTAGAACTGAGCACGCCAATCAGAGTACTGGATAATGAAGAGACACAGCCTGCACCTACCTGTCTCGGGGACTCAGGCGCGGAGGCCAGTATCCCCCCGCTGTCGTTCCCTTTCCCGAAGAGGCTCTTCAGTCCGCCCGGCCTGCTAAGCTTGCTGGCCTTGCCTCTGTAAGAGCTGGGGCTCCTCCTCTTCCTCCCCTCTGCTTTTCCTCCATAAGCCAGGGGTCCGGATGGGGGAGCCAGTGACTGATGGGGGGCGGAGGACAGCTCTCTGTTGGGTGAGTGGGATATACTGGTGGTGCCAAGATCGCGGCTGGAGAGGACAAGAAGTGTGATATATAATACACTCTAGTTGAACCCTCACTGTACAGCGGGATCTATTTGGCCTGGTATAAAATCATCACAACACATTTTATAGTGCTGTGTATTTTAGAAGAAAGCCAAACACCTGTCATCACAGCGTTTGCACTGCAGGCACTCTGTTTACACAATGCTCTACTTTTAATCAATCATGCTCTGATGTGTTTTGCCTACATTCTATGTCATGTGTTGAGCTGAGCTTGTACAGTGCCTTTTGTAGCCCTGGCTACAATCAAAATGTCAATAAAGATAATATGGATTAAATAAGCTTTTTATTTGACACCATTATCTTGAACACATTTAACTGATGCTCTTGGAATAGACTTCTAACAAGTTCATCTTTCAGGATCTTCTCAAAGATACAATAATGATGAAAGATCTGTGGTTGTTCAAATGAATTTTCAGATATTTTCTTAACTTTCCAGACATGAGCTCTGCAGCCCTGGACTCACCTGTTCTGCAAGTTGTGGCTTTGAGATCCATCAGCTCTAGATAACCAGTCCTCGCCCCTACTCCAAAGCCCGCTTCCTCCACGTCCACTTCCCCCACGGCCAAGTCCCTTTTTCCTGGCTGGAGTGGCAGCTGCCCCCCCTGAACCTTGTAATGTCGGATGATAGCTGCTGCCGTTCCTCTTGTGATTATCCACAGGCGGAAACGGGGAGCAAGAAAAAGAAAAGGAGGAGGAGGAAGGGTTTTTTCTCTTCTTAGAGCCCGCTACAGAGTCCTCTATCTCTTTGGATGGTCGGCTGGCTTTATGCGTGCCGTTACGGGCTTTTCCTGGCGTGGAAACCGGGGCGAGGGATTGCTGGGCATCTCGGATACTGAACACCCCAGCCTTGGATGCGGACTGAGGAAAAGTGGCAGTGTAGGAGAAGGTGTTGGAGGGGGAGGTGAGGAGAGGGGAAGTGATGGAGGTGGGAGAGGAAGGGTGTTGTGAAGTGATGGAGGAGGTACCAGAGGAAGGGAGGGAGAGGAGGCTCTCAGCGGCCAACGGCACCTTCCTGGAACAACAAGGAGAGGATATTTTAATTGTTTCCAATTCAAACATTTTTTTTGGTACTTGTATCATTTTCACACATTGATTTTTATGTGAAACAGTTCTATTCCAAGACACAAATGCACATACTCACCTCCACATCTGTGCGTTGAGGTGCTTCTCCACCATGCTCTGGAGCGCCAGCCTCATCCTGTCCCATCGCCTGTCGAACACATAGTGGCCCCGCCCCATGAGCCTGCTGCTGAATACGCAAAACTGGAGGGAGAAAGAAGGGTGAAAGTGAGAGGAATGCAAGATGAGGCATGGCGAAATAAAAAAAACCCCAACCAACTCCAAATCGAGCTTAATATTACTAATCAATGCTTATTTTTAGATTTGAAGAGGAAATATGCTTATCCACCGTGAGTGGGCAGTTCACTCTGATTTTCAGTGGCATAATGGCAATAAATGCAGTATATATAATGAACAGTTTAATTAGACAGGAAATCGAGTCATACATCCTTCCTGTGCTAACTTTTTCGGTCTTAACAGACTCGGAACAAAAACATCTTTTCCATCAGCCAAATGGTTTCAGACAGAAGCTGAAACTGTACGGGGAGGTGTTCAGTTCTGGCTGAAAGAAGTTTGGCAAGAAAGGCTTTTAACTGCAGAAAGCACAGCAATGAAAATTTAAACATAGTTGCCTTAGCTGTTTATATACAAAACAAGTGTCCATCTATTTTAATTATATCGTGAGCACTTGTTTGCCGTTCTTAAAGACAAGGTTTGGCTTATTTGGAGTCTCTGCTGCTTGCCTGGCAACCTCACAGCAACGACAAAGCTTCAGGAAGTTAGTGCTCCTGGCACGAGATACAGTCTGGCACATGATCTCCTATAAAACAACAACTTGTCGTTTTTACACTTCGGTTTTACATGGATTTAAACTATCAATATACTGTGTGTTAGCAACTGAGCTTTAGAGGTGTTTTTTCACTTTGGACAGAGCCAGGCTAGCTGTTTCCCTTTCTTCCAGTCTTCATGCTAAGCTAAGCTCAGCTAACCATCTCCTGGCTGTAGCTTCATCTTTAAAGTTAACATATCAGAGTAGCATCAATCTCCTCATGTAACAAGAAAGGCAAGAAAGCAAATAAGTGCATTCCCCTACATGTTGAACTATTGTGATTCTGAAATCAAACTTACACACAACCTCTTTTTTGCACTGAAAACAATAGAAAAGACCAACAGCTAAGGCTGAACAACAACAAAAGGCTCTATATGGCATATAAAAGCAGACACTGTGGGATACAGCAGAGATTTTATTATATTGGCTCAAACTGGTCTCCCAGGGTTATGAACTGCTAAAATGCCTTCAAGTGCAACGTTAGTCATACTATTTACCCCTAAAGGCTGTGGGTGGTGACTGGAGTAGTGAAAGCCAGGTCTGTCCGTGTCCTCTGCAGTCTCTGTGTCTCCCTCGTCACTGGAAAGCCGACCACCATCTCCCGCCGCCGTCACCCAGATGTGGGGAGATGGCTCTGGGTTTGGGGCTGGGGCTGTGGCAGGCGCTGGTGCTGGAGTCAGAGGACTGGAGGTGGAGGTGGTGGAGCCTGGAACCCTGGAGTGGATGTGTTAAAAAATACATCAGGGTGAACAGAAGAGAGTGAAATCGCAGAGAATAGATGAGACAGACATAAGAACGTGGAGAGAAAGAGAAACCAAAAATAATGAGGAGAAGAAGAGGAAGGGAGAGAATATAAGAAACGTTTGTACAGAAATATGAAGACGCAGAGAAGGAAAGAGAGAGGTGAGCAGATAGAGAAAGTGTGAAAGAGAAAGAAGTGATAGGAGGAAATAGAAATGTGATAGAGACAAGATAAAAGAATGTGAGAGGAAACAAATAAAAAAGATTGAGAGAAAGAAGCAAAAAAAAAATAAAAAGGGCAACAGGAAGAAAGTGTGAGAATCACAGAAAACTTTGTGAACACAAAAGCTTATGTCATATCTGTGCTCACACTGCAATCAATGTTTGCTTAATGTTTGCCACAGAGGCAAAGCCCCAAATAACTCCCTTCTTCAAACAGAGGATCATCTTCCAAATAGGAAGAGGAAATGAGTTTCTCATTCTTTCTCAAGGGCAGACTTGCCATCCTTTTACTATCATGTCTACTTCTGTTTGTCACTCCTTGCACTCTTGTTTACAGCATCCCCTGGTGGGAAAAACATGAACAGACAAAGATTTTAACATGTATCTGTCTGGGTCCAGTTCAGATTTGAAAAGTCTGGAGAATTCATATTTAAGTAAAAGTAAAGAAAAATGACTGCTTAAATTATAAATGCTTAAATTATTGTGTATGAAAAAATGCTAAATTATCCAAAATAAATGTAAATTGTGACGAATTAGAAGTCCTTAGAAGTACAGATTAAACTTTAAATAGTCAACTCACATTAAGAAACTGAATACTTAGAATACAAAATCAGTTAGGAAAACTATCTACTGTAGTAATTTTTTGACTTCTCAAAATAAAAAAAGGCAAAACATCTGATAATTTTGAATTGTGGACTTGAACTGACATGCACAGTTCATACTGTGTGTGTGAGAGCCCTACCTGGGTATGTGCGCATTAGCAAGCCGTAGCTTCAGTGAGGACAGGGGTCGACCGTTGGGGCAGTGAGGCTTGCTGGGACATGTGGTTTCCTGTGATGCGATGCTCTGGCCGCCGCCTTCTTTCCCTCCCTGCACTCCCTCCCTGTCTTTCTCCTTCTCCTTTGCTCCCTCCTTCTCCTTCGCCCTCCCCTTATGTTCGGCCAGGAGGATGTCGAAATGTTTCCTTCGGCCGGGGACGGCTCGGCGGTGGGCTAAGGAGTGAGTCTGCGGCAAGAGACGCGGGGGGAAAAAAAAAGTTAATTGCTATCTCATCCTTGCCTTTTTGTGGGATAATAAGCACTGAGTGTCAAGAGATATTAGGTTATTTCCAGAGAGACTTTGCTAATGAAAGTATTGATCTGTGAAGAATTCAGAGTGTAGCTCAAACATGCTTCAGCAGGGCCGATGGTTGAAGTCTCGGGGGCTTAAATCATGGCTTTGTGGTTTCAGGAAAGTTTCCATAATCACTGCACCATGCTGTTGCCCACGTCACACCAGACTAACGCGGGTAAATATTGCCTGTGCATGGTAAGCTTGTCTACCCTTCCAACTACTTTGGAAGGTAACCAGCTGTCAAACATTTGGTTTTCCAATCGTTTTTTAAAAAATGTCAATCTGAGGCTGCTGAATTGCTGGTTTAAACAGGTTAAAATAGCCTATGGAAAGAGTTTCCTGTACTCATTCAAAGGTCATATTGAGGGTGACGGCCTCTTCAAATGCTTTAAGGGCCTGAGATGTGCATCTTACATCCTGATCATGAACACACATCCTGACTGCTGAATAAGAGTGTCAACAATTGAAACGGGCACTCCACCAATTTTACACAAGAAGTTCAGTTAACTTGTAATGTTGGGGTGAATGAGAGTGCTAACCACTCTGTGAAAACAGTGGTATAATATCTTTGTGACTCTGGAGGGAGCTGAGAAAATAACCCTGATGATGTCACAGTGATGTCACCAGGGTTATCTTGGATAAACAGAAATCCTGAATTACAAACTGGACATGTGGAGTTTTAAAGTATGAGTATATAAGTATTAAATGAGTATTTACCAGGCATGGAGGATCTAATGGAGGACCAGTTGAATTTTTTTTTTTTTTTTTTTTTTTTTTAAATCTGTCTCTTATGTTTCCCCAATTGTATGCAAGTACAATACTAAATCACTAGTTCCCCTTAAAAGCTGAAGCAAAAAAAGGCCAATGCCAGTACTTTGTCTTCATGTCCTGATATGAGAATCTACAGCAGACACTCACACTGACAGCAGGAGAAAGCATGCACAAATGTGAGCTGCTGTTTGCCTGAAGTAATTTCTGCAACATTTTGTAATTTTGCCCATGTTGGCTGCAACTTGTCAAGATACTAAATGATAACAATCTTCCCTAGAAGTTATGAGTTGTAAGAGTATTTCTATGAACAATTACATTTTTACACCCAAAGCAGCACTTTAGAGTAAATGCATGTGCATTCTGTTAAGAGCTATATTTAACAGTTTATAAGAGGTGCCAGGGTAGGAAATTAACCCTTTTTTACTAGGGCTTTTTTTGCCCTCATGAAACATGTTTTGGGAGCATTTTGGATCATTTCCAGGGCAATTTTTGAAAATTATGGGAAATACCTTAGTTCTATGTTGCATAACAGACCAATAGCCGAGTTTATAATGCAAGAACATGAGTTATAATCCCAGTTACAGATTATAACTGTGTGAGTATTTTTACCCATTTAATGCATATTTTATTTAAGTATGAACAATAAACGTGACGTTATGTAACAATGTCACAGTTCAACATCTCAACATTGCTGTCATGTTAGGTACGGCACTCTATGGTTTAAAATAACATGCGCTGTGACAGCTTCAGTAGATTTTTTAGGCACAGGCCAGACAGGGAGAGGGTCAGTGGCTGTCCAGATTTCTAACCTACTTTCATTTCCAACTGATAGTGACTCAGCTGAAAGTGCGACAGGTTTGTGAATTAAAAAATGCTCCATGTTGGCAACGTTACCGTTGGTAGTTGTCGTGGCTGCCTCGCAAAACGCTCCGATGGGAGGAGAGCAGGTATGGAAGCCTAGCTGTCCCAGACATCTGAGTTGCACTTTGAATACAGAGCAAAATCCAGACACGCTTTGCAAAAAGCATTAAGTCTTTGTTTAACTGTTTATTTTACGAGGGCAATTAAAAAAGACCCCGCGATCCCAATCCCAAGGGCAATTTTACATTCTTTTAGGGGCATTTTGCCCCGAGCCCCAGTTAATTTCCGACCTTGAGCTGTGCCGTATTCAAAATGAATCACAAAGCGTCCCTTTCGAATTGTTAAGTATGAAAACAGCTAAATGTGTAGTTAAATGTCTCCAGATTGTAGCTCGATACTTTTTGTCATTTATGTTAGTGGGTGGAAGTCGGTTTACGAAACTAACCTTTAAATCGATTTTGCAGCTGTTCGAAGCAGATGTCACTATGAAGCATATGTTCGACGTAAAATCAAGCAGTGATCGCTCCTGAGAGTTTCATGAATATGCAGGTCACCTGTTGTAAATGTCATTTCTGTATTAGCTCTGCTGCATGTAGAGAATAATATAGATAAAAAGAAAAACCAAGACGTGAAAACTGATAGCCAGGAGAACTAAACCGTAAGATGCTTTTAGGAAACGGGGCCCAGTCCTTGTCTTAAAATTGTGGATCTCATTGGGACGGTATAAATTAAGTTTAAATTCTTTTCATTGTTTTTAATGAATACATGGTAGAGAGTTAAATGATTTTTATCACCATCCACTTCTAAAAAAAAATAAAATAAATAAAAATCAACACATTAGCTTGATACATCCTTAATTGCTTAATAACCAGTTTGAAGTGATTAGTAAAGCTTGCTAGAGGTAAGGACAGTAAAACGGACTATTACTGCTGAAAGATGTTGTGGCCTCATCCAACATCTATAATTACCGCATCAAGGGAAGTGTAGGCCCAGTAATGCTTCAGCACTGCTACCCAGCATTAACTGAAAAATGGGCAGGGCAGAGATATCACAGAGGCAGACAAGAGTCACAGCTGTAGCTGGAGTCCTGCGATAGTGACATCAGTGCACCCTTCAATTATTATTACTAAACAAACAAAGCTGATTTCCTGGTCAAACGATCTTACACAGGAAGCAGGAAGGAGAGTCATGACACAACTAGGAAACTATTATTGTCTCCTCACAAACTACACAAAGGTGGTGAGTTCTGTCTTCTTCTTCTGAGAGTGTGCGTGATCGTGTATTTGCGTGCGTTACCTTGCAGGTGAGAGACCGTGTGCAAGGTCGTTTAGTCTCTGGGTCCTGGACTCCACAGTGCTTGTTTGGATCAAACACCCTCCCTGTAAAACATGGACACACACAAACACACACACACAAGTCTGGTACTGAAAGACTATCATTTGGTAATTTCTTCTTTCCCTGTTTTCAGTATGAAATCACATTTGATGGGAGTGGGAGCCTCACAATGCCACGAGTGCATTAATTTGTCTCCTTTTGAGGCAGCTGTTCATTCACTGACATTTATCTCTTCACATATTCCTTTGTTCTTTCAGTCATTCAGTCGTGGTCTAACGCTAACGCAGTCTAATAGTGCTGTTCTGTGTGACATTATTAGTAATGCTTCCAGTTTCAAATGGATAAATTGTACAGATCTCTCACGCTGTGACAAATCACTCCAGACAGGAGATACTGGCAGCTTGGCAGGAGTCAACAGTGACTGACAGCCCAGGAAACTCTCTCCTGCTTTAAAGAGTCAAATCTGAAGAGAAAATACACTTGAAGATGAAAGATGACCATTAACTTTAAAAGACAGTGGCGGGTGGCAGCCAAAGTAAAAAAGCCTCTTTGTACGGTAAGAATGTTATACGTGAGAAAAATACTCAGGTGTTGGAAGTAGCGGACGAACATTCTTCAAGACTCTGAAAACTTACTTTCTCAATCATTTCTGTATTATGAGTAATGGGAACTGACATGTGCACGATATTTTCTGCCAAAGTTTGGTTATTTCACAAGAGAGATTTGTGAGTTTGTTTTTTTTTTCTCTGCTATCTTCTCACTGGTTTAAAAAGGCGGCGGGGCTCAGTTGGAAGAAGGTGATGTTGAATACTTCCACGGACCAATCAGGATTCAGCAACATTTGAATCAGAATGTGATTACAGCTGGTGGGGGTCGTTTGGTCATTGTAAATCAAATGTGATCAAACCACATTCACACAGTCTTAATGAAGATTTTTTTAAATGTTAAATTCTTGAATATTTAATGTTATAGAGAAAAACTGAAGATTTAAAGCACAGTTTTTCAGGGACTTAAAAGGTTCAGTCACCATTTCACCAATTAAAACATCTTCAAAGTAAGTAAACAGCAAATAAAACAAGCAGATGCTAATTAGTCTGCTGGTTTCTCACAAGTGCTGAAATGATAACCAGTTAAAGAGAAATATACTTTTTTTTTAAAAACCTGGTTCCTATATTCAGTTTTTGATGTGATAACAATTTAAATCACACATTTAATAGCTTGCATGATGGGTGGCAACAACACTGTCAAACAGAGCTTTGTTCATTAAGGCAGCAACAAGAGTGGATAGAACAACAATACAAGAGTAAAATGATGTCTGCTGTGGTAACTATGGTAGATCAAATGTGATCCAGGAACTATGTTCACAAGATTCAGTTTGGCTAATGACCTTTACCTTTCATCTGGATGTTTCTCTTTCAAAAAAACTTGAATACAATATGGTTGCACCAGACCTGTGTTCAAAAATTGTGTGATTGTTCTTGTTGCTTTCCATAATGCACTCATTTATAAAGCTGCATCTACTGTAATACAGCAGTACAAAAATAAGTAGTAAGGTGTAAAAAACATTTAATTTTAGATGCCAAAAATAATAATGATTTTCATTTATGTAGTGCTTGCATTTTCTACATCCTGTGTCAACTGTTGAATGTTGAAAATATCTTGAATCATGGAGACCTTTCAAACCAAACTTTTGTGACTTTTCTATGCTGATACTAATAGCAAAAGCACCACTAAGAAACACAGACAGACCTTCATTGCTCCACGCAAACTAGACGGCCAACAACAACCTCCAGTCAGCAGGTCATCTTAAACAGTGTTACTGTCAGAGGGCTGTAATCTAGTGCTGGCCTTTGCTATAATCCCTGTAATCTTTTTGGGTTTGCAGTATGTGACAGCTTCAATGGATGCAGATGGACAGAAACATGCAAACGTACGACAGCAATGAACATGTGCTTAAACATAAACAAACTCATGTGCTCAATTTCAAGTTCACACGAACGTAAAAAAGGAAGTTGAGAGAGGTAGAAAGATGAGGCGGTTGACTGCAGACTGAAGAAAGACACAGATGAGAAAAGGAAACCGAACAACACAGGAAGCAGAAGTACGAGATGAGTGAATAAATAAGACGATGATGAATAGAGAGAGAAAGCCAGAGTGAAACGGGAGACAGGAGTGTAGGGGGGGGGAGAGAAAATTAGGACAGAGTATGAGTGTGTGAGAGAGAAACAAGGAGGTCGAGGCAGGAGGTGGAGTGTGAGAGGGTGAAGAAATATAGAGACGCAGGAGGTGGGGAAAATCTCTCTTAAAGACAAGCAGCTTTTTGGCAGCGGGAGCTACTGAATTAGAGGGTGTCAATCAGTGGCTTGGAGCGCAGCAAGACTCAGCACAAACAAAGAAAAAGAAGAGAAAAATGAGGAGTGGAATGACAGGAAAGATGGAAGATAGAGATATGATACCAACAACCAGACCCTGAAGCATCTATCACAAATCTTTTTTTTTCACCTCTCTTACTTAAGAGATTAGCATTCGGTTTCCTTGTGCGCCTCAATGTTAATTTAAAAAGGAAAAAACAAACAATTGAGTGTTTGGAAGTTAGAATGAGGAAGAAGGGCTAGAGAAAACAACAGAGTAAGTAAGAGAGAGAGAGAGAATGCTGTTAAAACTATAGGGAGGAGTCTTTGCCTTTCCAAAACACACAGTCTAACCCCACCACTGTCTTGTCTGCAGCCAAACATTCAGCCTGGAAGCTCTCCAAAGGATACTGAGATAAGAAATAGTGAGTGTGTGAGCTTGTGAGAGTGTATGCATGAATAAACATAGGAATTCTTATGTAAAGCTTAAGAGAGTAATTTAAGGAGCGAAGAAAGAAATATTTAACTCTTCAAGCACAGGAATTTCAGTTGGCTAAAAGTTCTACAATCAGTTTTGTGATCTGTAGGTTGATGGAAAGATGAAGATCCCAAACTAACTCCAGGACAGTAAATGGACATCTCTTATGACTGACCTGAGAGTCTTTTGTGCGACCTGGAGGCAGCCTTAGTTCCGTTTTGCTGCTTCTTCTCCGAAGGCGACGACAACGACGACGATGACGACAGCAGAGCTCCAGACCGCTGAGAAGGCGAAGGCGACGGGGAGGGTTTTCGGTCCAGCGGGGAGGGAGAAGGTGTAGATGCCGGCCGTCTGTCCAGCGGAGAGCGTGCCGGACTGGGCCGCCCGTCCAGCGAGGATGGAGACGCGGTGGAGCGCGGTGTGGACGGCCCGCCGGTGCCTCGACCGTTCATTAGCTTTTCGCCGGAACGCTGGGAGGCCGGGGGAGTGAGGGACGGGGGTTTGAGGGAGGAGGCAGAGGGGGAGGAAGAGGAGGAGGAGGAAGTGAGGCGGACGTGTGACGCGGAGTCTGCTCGGCTGAGGCAGGGCATCTTCTCCAGGCTTACGACTGGAAGTGATACGCTGGAGAGATGAAGGAGAGGATTTTCGTGTCATTGTATGTACATAATTGTTCTGGGAGCAGCAAAAGCAGTATGCAGCACACTCCGACAACAACAACAAAAAAAAAGTATGTACCCACCATGTCTTGTTCCGTGCCCCCTTTGGTGGGTAGACAGCAAGTGGCGCCTTGCTGAACCGGGAGTGAGGGTAATCTTTAGGGACCCTGAAGGCCAGTGTGTCCCCAGGACTGGGAGCCACAGCGGGGGCCACTGCGGGCGTCTTGGGCTTCATGGGCACCAGGGGGCTCCTGGAGGGGACGGGGGAGCCGTGGCGCTTCTCTGAAATACAGAAAGAAACAGAGTCACATATCTGAATACGTACTTATGTGTCAGCTCACATACCTGCAAGGCACACACACACACGCATACCAACACTGAAAAACACACACTCAAATAATCAAAACACACCCCTAATATCAAGATCATGCAATGCTAATGGGTACGTTTTGGATCTGGGTACTTTTTTTGGAACTCATTTGCATCTGATTAGCACCTTGTAATGAGTGTAATGCAGTTTGGTATTTACAACTACTTGTTTTTTTGTACTCTGCTTAGGTGCCAGATGGATGTGTTGTAGCGCAAGAGAGAGCAAATCTGTGCCAGAACTTTTTCACAAAAAGCTATTAAGTATTTACAAATCAATTAAGTGTACTTTTCTCTAATTAGCAACTTCCCCGACACCATCTGAGGTGTCCTTGTCTGATAAACTCCACTAATCTGTCCAAGGAGGGTTGAATCGAGGGCAACTGGACTTGGTTGAAGATACTTGAAGGTGTTTTGCCTCTCATCCGAGGGGCTTCATCAGTCCTAACCCTACCCTCCTTGGATAACCATGACCTGGATGACTGAGAAACTTCAGACATCCACCGATCTGCTACTATGCGCGTTCTAACAAGAGCCAACAATTATAAATACCTTTTGACCCAGATCTGATCAGAATACACAAGTGAACGGATGCTGAGACACAGCAGAAGGGAAAACGTAGAGGGAATAAATTACGAGGCTACGGGGAGAAAGGAGGAGAGGAAAGGAGCTCACACTTACGGTTCTTGCTATGCATGTCTTTGTGGGAGCAAAGTGGGGAGGGAATGTGGGGGGGTGGGGGTTGTGGTCCAGGACTGTCTGTCTCTCTCTCTGTCTGTCTCACAGGGAAACTACACCCCGGCTACCTGAATGAAAACAGAGGGTTGAACACGTCATAAACACAGAGAAACGAGGTAGGGGATAAAAAAAAAAAAAAACTCTGCAAGAGTGCACACAAATCATATGCAACACTTTATTTATAATTGTGTTCATGATTCAAAACAAACATTATGGCTCCTTTCTTATCATCTAACAGCTGCAAGACCTAGCAAGTTTCAACTGATAGATAAAGCGGTGAAAAGCAGCTGTTAATTTTGGGATGAGACCGGCCCTTGTGGTATGTTGAATTTCCTGCCCGCTGATAAGAAGCAAATCTTACACAGCAAGGAGCAGAGAAATGATAAGAGCTCAGGTAGAAAATAGAGACAGCTAAACTGAAAAGTCACTAAAAACTTGGTCAGATTTAAGTCCTGACACTCTGGAGATTTACTTTGAAAAACAGACCAAATGCAGCTACGTGTCATTCGGCAGATAACTGTGTCTGGGTCATTATCATTCATCTTGGAAACATATATGCAAATATTATTGTACATGACTATATATGTACATGGAGGCTCATTCACTGACAAACTATGTAGTATACAAATGTGCACTTGTGGAAACAGACTCCTCCATACAGCTCACAGAAAACTTACATAACTGTAAAATTTTTTTTAAAAAAACAGTCTCTATATATCTTTTATTGCAGAGCTAGATGAGAAGATTAATAAAACTCAAAACACCTGCAGTATAATTTTAATACGGGTGTCCTAAGTGTACCGTAATGTAAAAAAACTCCTGACCAAGTAGCGCTGATGTCCTGCTTAGCCAATAAGCAGCATGAGGGACTATAAGTGTGTATGTGTGTTATGTCGTACAACCCTGTTAATGAGTGTAGTAGTAGGCTACTAACAGCAAGCCTGTTGGAACAGCAGGGGCTGGGCGACAGACTGACCGACACCGTGTGTTTGCACTGAGTGCATGAGTTTACATGAAAGTGTGCTGCAGGTGACTGGAAGACAGTCTGTGTACAATGCATGTCTGTGTGTATTTAAGAGATTAGCTGATGCATGCATATGTCGAACAGGTGTGTGTGGGTATGATATCACATTGAGAACTTATATACTGTAAGTGTACGTGTGTTTTTGTATATGCGTGCCTGTCTCTGTGTGTAGTACGTCTATGTAAGAGCACTTTGTAAGAAGATAATTTGCGTATGAGTGTGTGTGTGTGTGTGTGTGTGTGGGGCAGGTGTGTAAATAGGCCACTGGAAGGCAGCTGTATACAGAGTATCAGGATCAAAGTCCGAAGCCACATTCGCAGGTATGCAGCTACAATGGTGACAATTTCACACATTAAATCACAAATTATTTCACACAGTTTCACACGTTAGACACACACCGTTTTAGTCAACTCAGCTGAACAGTTCAATGAAGCTGCACTGTAGAAATGGACTGCCTGTGTGTGTTTTCCTGTATGTGTGTGATTTCAGCATTTTCATATTTTGCCAGCTAGGAACAAGGTAAACAATAAATCTAAAGAAATATGATCTCAAATGTGCTCTTGTGGTTAAAGGGCTAAGCCAAATACATCATGTACTTGTGACTTTGGGTCCAAAGTCAACCTCTGTTGCATGTTTTGTTTTCTTTGCTTCATTTGGATTCCTGTTACTGTTTCTTTTTTATTCAGCACAAAAGGAGAAATTGCTTTTTGAAAAATGACTTATATTCCAAAATGAAAATTACTATTTGAGGAAGACTGCGATCCTGCAAAATGACAAAATATAAAAGTTCAGGTATTGATAGGGTTAGAACAGTTTGTTCTGAACAACTTCTGATGGGAGAGTTATTCCCCCCACCCCCCATACAGACACCGATATATTGTGTTTTGGAACAGACCTCATCCAGTGAGTAAAGAGCCAGTTGGGAGCTAACCATACTGATTTACAACACATGGACGGCTGCCCAGGCAAGGTCACTAAGCCACTCGACCACAAGGGCACCCTTGCTACTACGCTCTCCTGCCTGCCTGTCGTTATGGCAATGCTGACAGCCCAGCTGGCTGCTGATTGGCTGCTGGCTCATCCTGTGTGTGGACTATTCGCATGAGGAGAAAGCAGAGGCTCTCAGAGCTCAGCTGGGTTTGTTTACATTGAGAGAGGAGCAGGGGAGTGAGGAAGAGAGAAAAAACAGATCTGAGAAAATTAAAAGAAACGTGTATGAAAACTCTCAGCCATCCATGCTGCAAGTTGTACTGGCAAAACAAGAGTGTATTGTGAGCAGTGGAGCATTCTAGTGGTACTATTGAAAATCTATCTGCACAAAGACAGTTTGCCTTGAGGCCTTACAGGTAAACAATATTTTTGGAAATATTTGCAGATAAGAGACTATGTAACATTTGTTCTGAGTTTGGTATTGCTGCCATTATATGCATAGGCTTCAAAATTTTACAAGAGACCAGTAGCCTCACATTTGTTCAATGTGCAATTGATATGGCAGTGAAAACTTTGGCAGAGTTTTTACAGTGTTATTATCATGTACTTATAAATAATTGCTTATCATTTTTTAAGCAAAAAAAAAGAAAAAAAAGGGTTTTGGATCCATATAAACAAAACTAATAAGGCCTGCTTTGTTCTCAGTCACTGGCTCATTAATTGGGCCTTCCACTATCACCTGTATATTCATTTTCTTCTTTATATATGCAAAATGTTATGTGTTCTGACTGAACTTTGATAGTGAGATGAGGTAAATAAAAATATTTTGGTGCCATTTTACTTACTTTGCCATTCTAAAACTAATACAAACTTAAAAAGTAAAGATACTACCTCTGATGTGCAGTAGAAGCTGGCATTATAATTGGCCCCTACCCTCAACTAATGGTTCAGACACAGCCAAACCACAATAACAATAACACAACAGTGGAATGAGTAACACTACCACCAGCAAACCAAACTGAGCAGAACTTCTGTGGTTAAGAGCAAAACTTTCCAACAACAGCTAAACATCATGTGAAAATGAACAACACACGTACTTACACAACAACAGACTCAGACACGGAGGCACCGAGCGGCACAAACACTTATAAGTTAGTGAAGGAGTGAAACGAAACTGAAAGGAAGCCGAGTGTGCCTTCGATCTGCCTTTGAGCTCAATTAATCCGACGCTACAGAGAAAAGTTGAAGGTCGAGCAGAGAGAGGCAGACACTCCTACCAACGAGCAAAACCGCAACCCTTTCATCATGTGCTGGACCTACTCGCACGCAGCAGGCCACCAGCAGAGAGTGTTTAGCAGAGACAGACTGAGACCGGAGAGAGGAAATCGTAGCAAATGAGAGAATTGGAAGGAAATGCTGAAATATGTGAAACATGGTGTGGAGTGCTGCTTTATCCAAACACACGGCTTCAAAAGCAAGAGAAAATCATTTGAACGTATTGCTCAAAAGATTGGTACTATCCATCTTTCCTTGACTGCAATTTGTTCAATGTAACAAACATCATACATCTACATTGGTAAACTGTTACAATAACATCCTAGTCTGTCCATAATGAGCTTTGAGGTTCACTCACAAGCATTAAAAACTACTTCTTTGCACACTTTCTCTTTACAAACTCACTGGATGGAGCATGATAGCGACACTGCCAGGGTGAGGGATTTATCTGGCATCCCACTGGGGCAACTTATGCTAAGAATATAAATGCTTCCCCTTACTCTATGGAGACTTAAATAAACAAGTCCACTAAATGGGACAAGTCTCTGATGTATAACATATATCTTAACATTTTTGAACAGCACATATTAAACATCTATTCTGCTATAAATCCTAGCTTCAAGTTAGGACCACCCTCTTCTTCACACACAGCCACACTGAGCAGCAAACTGGGCATGTATAACTAGGAGCCACTGACCCCCTGAGGCACCTACAACCCCCTCTTGAATGAGTGTGTGTGTGTGTGTGTCTGTGTGAGTTTGTGCATGCATGCATTTCTGTATATGTAAGGCCTCACTGCGGATTCGATGCACAGGTCAACCATGAAAGCAAATTCATGATGGATACACACAAATGCCACTGCAATGAATAAAAATGCTACACAGGGTCACAACATCTAATGTGAAATCCCCAGTGGGGAACAATAGCACTATACTTGTGAGGATGCTTCAGTGACATGATGGAAATGTGCAACAATGGGAGGAAATGCATAAATCATCATAAGAATATCTTGGCAGGGCCAGTTCCTAGCGGCAAAGCACTCAGCAGGGGTCAGGAGGAGCTTTTATCATGTCTTGACACAGAGTAGTATTGCATATAATGCTTCAAATTTAAGAATGAATCAACTATAGTAGATGGACATTATGACTTCTAGGTCGTTGCACTAAAATGATAATAAACATAAAAATATGTGATGGAACTTTTCAACTAGTTGGCATGCAATGCTTGATTGTTATCTTATTGTGGCCTGAGGATTGTTTTGTTTTATGAGGAGCTCCCACTACTACTGGCTGTATTAGTGTGTGCATGTTTTAGACCTGTTGTTACCCGACTGTGTGCGTGTCAGTTAGCAGAAATGCTGCCAACAAGAGAAGGGGGGTGGAGGGGGGGGGGGGAGACAAAACAACAGTGGCTGCCAGGAGCCTGTGAGTGTGTGTGAGTCTCACAATACCACTGACCTCTTTCTGCTGAGAAACAGAAAGTGAGAATGTGTGTGCATGCAACTCCGCTGGCCTCTCTTCTCTCAGGGAGAAGCAGAGTGTGTTTGTGTGTGTGTGTGTGTGTGTGCGTTTTCATTAAAGCATGACCATGTGTCGTCCCCCCGCCCCCCCCCAGCTCAAACAGACGGCTCAGACTGGTGCACGTGCCGCAAACAGAAGGAAGCAGCAGCAGCAGCAGCAGCAGCTCGCAGGCAGATGCGAGCGCGCTCAGTGGAGCCACAATCAAGCAAAAACAAGAGGTAGACGGACAGGGTGGAGAGCCAATGAGAGTCAGGATAACAGCGCAACCGTTTCAACAACAAACACTCTTAAAGATGAACGCCTCCTACATATTTTCCTTTTTAAAAATCCATACTTTAATCTAAATTTTAATTTTAGTACTTTTGCTTTGACATTTAATATAAGGGATAACCACTGATGAGTGTCTGAGCAACACGTCTACTAGGTCAATTAAGTTTGTAGCTGAAGATTATAGTTTCCATGGCAACAAATGTCACAATGTGTAAGATAACAGCATATAAATAAGTGTATAAGTATATACCGCTGAGCAGTGTGTGTGTGTATCATATGTATATTTGTCCCTTAAAGCATTTTTGAAGACTTGTCCACAATTACTCTTCTTTCTAAATATATATATATATATATATGTGAACACATACATACATACATATATATATATATATATATATATATATATATATATATATATATGTGTTCACAACAATTCTACGTAAAAACTCTGCAGCAACAGCTTGTCAAAAATTCTTTTTGTTTTCTTTTAGCTTAGGAGTACAAGAGCTCCCATTTTCAAAGCTTTGTTACATTATCCCGAGAGAAGCGATGGCTATTTTCATAATTGGCTTTGTTCATATACTTATGTCTTAGATAAAGAGGCTTTTGCACAATTCTACATCTGGTTGAATATTCTATAAATTATTTAGTGTTTTCCCGCTATTATCAGCCGGCTCTCAGCCTGAGTATTTTCAGGCATCAATGTGCAGTGTTTGTTTACATTGAGTACAAGTTGCCGGGAGGTTATGTTTCAAAGTCTCCTGCAGGGATAAATAGGAAGTATTGTATTGATTTGAATGTGTCTGAGCATGCTTGTTCCACATCTCTGCATGACAACTGGTGATTCTCTGAGGTTTGTGTGGGTCTATATGTATTTCACTGAAGTGTATGATGTAACCCTGTTGTGTGTAAGTATGCCCTGAGGGGTCGCCATATGTGTCTCTTACCATAGTGTGTGAGGAAGCCCTGAGGAGTGACCACCTGATTGCAGACATGGCAGACAACAAGACAAAATTCCTCCAGCGCTGGAAACTGGCTGTGGATGAGCATCTCTGAAACAGACACGAAGAGCAGAGACCAAGATTTATTTCCAGAACAGACACAAACATAATCAGAGACGAATGGAGCATATTTTTGAGTGGCATGTTGGTCAGTTTAGCTGTTTACATCATCAGAGAGATCACTGGTTCAGTTATTTCATGCTAACACAATGAGGAACTAGCATTATGCAACGTAAAGATACATTATGAGAGGATTTCCTTAAATGCAACTTTTTTTGCTGGACAACATTTGCTACTTATTAACTCTTTCAGCTGAGCAGTCATGGATTCATTGTTTTAAGTCATTTTAAGTACAGTCTCCCATTCCTAAGCACATTCACATACAGTTCAAAGTAAATTTATTTACATTGGTCTCTATTACAAGTATCTTTCAACTAACTTATTCTCATTTTCAATTAATTAACTTTTCATTTTCTCAATGAATCGATTATTTAAATTGCAGAAAGTAGTAAACAAATGCAGATCACAATTTCCTAAACGGAATATCTTGACATATCCTGTTTGCCAGACTAACAGTCTACAATGTTTCATGTTGTGTATACTATTTGATGTCAACTCCTACACACAACTGCCAGCTATAGTGGCATGGTGCTCAATATCAAAATGTAGGTTTAGAGCTGCTTCAGGTGCAAAAATATATCACTTGTTGTCACACAGTTGTCACTACTATCACTGGCTTGGAGCACAATCTACTACAGACACATGGATGATTACTTTATGTATGCTATAATCACACAGTCAGAAAGAGACAACTAAAACTGGCAATCTATTCACACTAGCTAGCATCCTGTGTGCTTGCAAACATTGTGCCTTGAGTTAATAAACATGCATGCAACTAGACAACCCCCGCCCACTCAACAAATATTCATGATTAATACAAATATGGAGAAAAACCAATATGTCCAATGGAAAACAGCTATTATCTCTTTTGGCTAAGCTTTGAGAAGCTAATCTTCCTGTACCCAAACAAGCTCCGCTGACAGAAATCACAGCACTTATTAGCAAGGAGCTTAACCAGACTCACTGAGAGGAGGTGGGATGTGTGTGTTTGTGTAAGATCATGAGGGGGGGAAAAAAAAATCTGAGAATGTGTGGGTGTCTGCGTACGGGTGCATGTCGTCATGACCTTGCATTGCTGGCGAGTTTTCTGTCATCCAGAACAGACTGACAGTAACGCTTAGTGCCCATCAGAGTGTTTGTGTGCAGGAAAAGGATGTACTAGGTCACTCAAAGTCAAAGTACACCTCATTATACATTATACACATCGGTATACAGTGTGTGTGTATGTGTGTGTAATGCTGAATCTGACATTCAAGAATGTGTGTTGGTACCGTTACTCATTCATGAACTCTTCCAAGGACACTTGCACACATTGGGGTTGTCATGATCACTAGATATTTCATTGAGTTGTATTAAAGGGGGCACATGCAGATTTCCAGGTCTAACTGTATATTTATTTTCTGGGACTCTACTGGTATATCATTGCATGATTTACAGTAAACGAAAAAAAAACTCCTTATTTCACTTTCGTCCTTATTTCACTCATATTGGCTCTGTATGCAGCCCCTCAGCTCAGCCTCTGTCTGAAACAGGCTGTTTTAGCTCCCGTCTCTTTAAGCCCCCCCCTCCCGATGAGCCCTCTCTGTTCTTATTGGTTAGTTCTGAAGCTGCATCTCAGCCGAGTTCTGGCAGCTCAGGAAGCTACATAAACAAACAGTAGTGGTAGAATTTCACTTTTTTTCTCATTCTTTCCTTGAAATGGACACACAAACAAAACTACTTTAGCAATAACCTTAAGAACAAGGGCTACCTATTGACGTCTGATGTCATCACAGGGAGGAAGTAGAGGTAACATTGTAAACGAAGCATCAGAGCAGGCCGATCCCTGGGTTTTGACTTTCTAGGAGCATTTTTACATGTTCACCTTAGGTTTTGGTACCATGTTTGACATAGATATCTGACATCATAACAGTATCAAAATAGCAGAAAATCACAAAAAGCATTCAATGTCCCCTTTAATACTGTAAATACTCAACAGTAATGAAAGTGAATTTAATTAAGGTCAATATAGTATTAACCAAAGCAGTACCATAAAACTGGTATTAGCATAAAATATAAGCAATGTAAGTTAAACTTAAAAGGAAAAGGGCATCATATCAGAACTACATTGGCAGGTCCACTGAAGCAGTAAGCGGTAAGATGCTTTTCCTAAGTCCACCTTGTCAATACAGATGAGATACTTTCTCATCTACTTTCCATGGCCATATTTCCCAGGCATGATCCTGGATTTAAGCTGTAACTAAGCTGCAAAAATGGACACAAACAGAAAGGTTTGACTCGGTGTGAAAAACAACTTTTGTATATTGCCATTGCAGTCAACAGGCTATGAAGTGGTAAGAATTAATAACTCTGTAATGAGAACAATTAACAGAGACTAGGAGCACTGCTGGCAGGTTAGCCAAAAATTGATCACCAAAGCCTGTGTAATTCCTGTGATTGTTTTCAGAGGAAAATGAGCATATTTCCTTGTTAATAACCCCATCCAAATGTATGATGGGAAAAGATTTGTTTTATAGTCAAATGGCAAATTCCAAGGGTAAGAGAAACAGAAATGGACTTTAGTGGGAATACTGAAAAAAAAAAAGAAGCAAGAATGCAATTTCCTCTGCGTCTGCCAAGGCAAATGCACACTAAGTGCGTAACCTATTTCTGCAGCCTGAATTGTGTGCGTGTGTCTCAAGCCAACTGCCGCAGCCTGCCAAATGACTGACAGGCCAGAAAATGAACTACACAAACAATCAGTCACTGGTGAATAAGCATGTTTAGAACTACTAAAACAATCTATCACTGGGCACTGATTACATTTGGAGTTAGCGAATAAACTTCCCATTGCGGGATTAGTGTTTTGAAAGCGACTTAGAAGAACTTAAAGGTTTGGAAGCACGAACCATCAATGCGAGAGGAAAAAGTGAACAGTAAGTGTTCTCAGCCCTGCTCTAAAAAAACTGAGGTTTGGTTGACCAACATCAAAGTAATAGTGCAACTGTTGTCATTTCATGTCCATCATCCATGCATCAATTTACCCCACCCCCTCCCCCAAAAAACACTATACAAATAATTATAATAATAACAATAATAATAATAACTTTATTTATATAGGAATTTTCTTAAAAATGTTACAAAGTACTTAACAAAAAGGAAATAAAACCAGACAAGGCAGAAAAAAAGTAAGTAAAGACAATAAAATGAAATAGATCAAATAAATAAAAACATATATCAAACATTTCCAAAAGCTTTCAAAAAGAGAAAAGCTGCAATTTAGTGTGTCTGAGTTCAGCAAGCAGAGAGTTCCATAGTATGGGAGCTCTTATAGCAAAAGCCCAATCACCCTAAGTCACAAACCGTGACCTGCGAGTAACCAGCAGGGCTCCATCTGCAGATCTTAATGGCCAAGAGGGCATATACCAGGTCAATAAATCAGAGATGTATGTAGGTGCAAAGCCATTTAAAGCCTTTTGAAGTGAGCGATAAAATTTTAAAAATCAATGCAAAATCTAAAAGGGAGCCTGTGTAGGGAGACAACCACTGGGGGTAATATGCTCATGCCTTTTCGTCGGGGTAATAAGTTGAACAGCATTGTTTTGTACCATTTGGAGACGGGGAAGGGAGCCCTGGCTGATACCTGAGTGAAGCACGTATGTTAAGTATGTAAAGTGCACTAATCAAGCCGAGAATAGACAAAAGGCATGTACAATTGATAAAAATTACTTAATTTAGAGTATCTTTAGCTAAAAGAAACATGACTGAAAAACATTTTTGACTTGATCATCAAAACAGAGGTTTGCATCAAATATTATCCCTTGATTTCTAGGAGCTTGCTCAATATTATAATACAGATCACCAAGATTAGCACCAAAATAGCTGATGGAATTTGGGGGACCAAACAGAATGACCCCAGACTTATCATCATTAAATTTAAGGAAATTTCGGGACATCCAGGATTTAATATTAGAGATACAAGCAGTACGATTTGCTAGGCTGCTAGGATCAGTGGGTTTTAATGGCAAATAATCAGTATAAAAATGGTTAAGCACATAATGATTCTGAATAACATGGCTGCGAGGCAGCATGTATATAGAGAACAGAAAGGGGGCCAAGAACGGAACCTTGAGGGACACCACAACTCAACTGAGCCATTGAAGAAGCAGAATTACCCAGAGCAACAGAAAAAGTTCTGTTGCAGAGCTATGAGTGTAATAAGCTGAGAGAAAGTTTCCAAGTGATGTAAGAGGATAACATGATCAACTGTATCAAATGCGCCACTTAAATCTAAAAGAACTCAAATCAAGCAGTCACTTCTGTCAGCAGTAGGTCATAAGCAACCTTAACAAGAGCTGTCTTGGTACTATGAAGTGCTCTAGAACCAGATTGGAAACAGTTAAAAACACTATTATTATTCATAAAATTTATCAGTTGGGATGAGATTAATTTCTCCAAAACCTTAGATAAAAAAGACAAAAGGCAATTTGGAGATTGGTCTGTAGTTACTTCAAGACAGGGGGTCCAAATTAGGTTTCTTTAGCAATGGGTGAATAATAGCATGCTTGAAACTGTTTGGAAAAGAAAAAGAAGCCAGGGAATTGTTAAAAACTTGCAAAATAACAGGGCCAACAGTGGAAAAAACTTCCTTGACCAGTTTAGTGGGGATGATATCTGAGATACAGGAGGAGTTCATATGGGAGACTGTATCCTCTAACACTAAAATTGTGATGGGTTGAAACTGGGAAAAAGAGGCAGAACTAACATGAGAAAAAGAGTGTGAGGATCAGGCTGGATTTGGGACCTGATATTCTCCACCTTATTAACAAAATGAGAGAGAAATTTTTCTGACAGCTCACCATCAAGTACAGAAAGAGAAGTGGAGGGACCACTAATGATAATTGTGGTGATTTCTGGATATCAATTCAGAGAAATAGGTCAATCTCGAATCCTTAACTGCTTCCTGATAAATTAACATTCGGTTTTTAAGAGTGTTATGTGCTCATTTGGACTCGATTACCTTCCAATGACATTCAAATTTTCTACAGTTTTAAGTGAGTTTGAGTGTGATCGTTCAACCAGGGGAGGTTATTTGATTTTTGTTTCCTCGTTTGAAAGCACTGCAATTTGGTCGAGGATGGATAAGCACTGATCGTTAAATGAATTTAACAGCGCATCTGGATTGAGAAGAAATATAGTGGAATTAAAGCAGAATGAATTAAAAGCATCATAAAATTTAGCTGCAGAACCAGCATTGAGAATGCGCTGTAAGGTGGTGACTAGGAATAGAGAGCTAGGTAAACTTTAAAAAACAACAGCTTCATGGCCAGTTTCCAGCATATCAACTAAATTAAGACACTTGAGAGAGAAACCAGATGAGAGAACCAAGTCTAAGGTGTGACCCATAGAATGTGTGGCCCCTTTAATAGATTGAATGAGGTTAAAAGAGTCTATAAGATCTAAAATATGAGAGATGAGGGATTGGGAGGGACAACATACATGAATATTACAATTACCAAGAATAAGTACCCTGGCATATTTAGGCATAACAATAGATAAAAGCTCAGAAAACTCAGAAATAAAACTGATTTAGGAGGCCTATAAATTAAGATGCAGAGTAAGTGGGCAAGGCCAGTGATTAAAAAACTTAAAAGGAAAGAAAATCATCACAGGTAACAGGATGGCACTTAAACTTATAAAAAACAGCAAGACCCCTCTTCCAGAAGACCTGGGAATACGAGAATATGCCAAATCAGGGGGTGTAGCCTAAATCACAGTGTACAGGAACAGTGTCCCCTGGTGACAGCCATGTCTCAGTAATCATAAAAAAGTCCAGATTATTAGAAACAATAAAATAATCCATGATAAAGGATTTATTGCTAAGAGATCTCACATTCAAGAGGCCAAAATTGTTTGGTGACAGGGCAGAGGGAAAGGAAACGGGCATACAGCAAACAGGACGTGAATTGCACATATTTGCTCCCCTACGAGGCTTTCAAGAAAAACCGCGGGGGGATCTGTTGTTGCAAATCACAGAGAGAGTGGAAATAGCAGATGGCCCGCAGGGGGAGTAAGGGACGGCACCAGGGGGAGAGGATGGCGAGAGGGAACTGACCAAATGAGTATTGGACATTGCCTCACATAACGTAGGAGGGGGGTTAGGATGGTCGAGTCCAGTGGAGGAGTTATTTGAAATGGTTGTGAAAAAAAGAAGGGAGAGTAAGAGGACAGATGACAGGTCCTAGCATGTTTGCAGCAGAAAACTTCCAGGGAAGACCACTGTCACTGGGGACAGGATACTGGGGATGTCAATAGTAGATGGACTGGTCACTGTGAGCGGGAAGGGGGGTTGTTTTGGCTGCCTGACGGAGCAACACGTGGGTGGACAGTACTGTATCAAATGTTTGCACGCAGCATTTTAGCCCCCTGAATATTTTAATGTAGAACAGTTGTCTGCGTTTCCATAAAAGGTTAAGATTGTCAATGTAGGAGACCTTATGGAAGTTGCAGGCCGCAGAGAGCCAAGTGTGCAGCCATCGTAGCTTGCTGAAACATCCGTAACCACGGCTCTAAGTGGGGATTGGACCGGATATGTAAATGTGATTCCCAGATTTGTTCAGAGTTTTTGAATAAGCGCACAAAGTCGGACTTAAGTAGCTCAGACTGGTGATTATGGATGTCATTGGTGCCAGCATGCACGATTATAATGGACATCTATAATAATGATTGATAGATACAAAACTAGATTTAACTCTTAGAGTTCAAGCTAGTTCTCGGATTTTACTTGAAGATGGTGGTGCCCAAGGGTTAGGGTTAGGGTTAGGGTTTGCAGTCGGCACCCAAAAGTAGGCAGCAGGGGGTTTCTTGTAGGTAAAGTTGTTCAAAATAACAATAAGCTGTTAGAACGGTATGTCACATGTAGAAACGCAACACGTGTTGTGGGATGATGTGATATTCATCATTTTAAAAGGTTAACCCACTGTTCTTCTTGCTTGCCAAGTACACACACTGATCGCTGTATAAAGTTTCCAGTTATCAGAGGGCTTTCATTGCAAAATGTTTTCAAGATCAGAGTCATCTGATCGTGTAGTGGTTTTGGCTCAATATAAAAAGCCAAGCTGAAAAAGTGAACTCCTGCCAGGTAAACTGTTGCACAAGGCCATTTATTAAATAAACCCTAAGAGTGGTTTCAGTGACCGATCACAGAAGGCGATACTGTCGTTACAATCAAGCATTCACATCAAGTGTACTCTAAGTTTTCCTTTGCGAGAACAAGCCAATTCAACTTCAATATTTTCTATTCATGAGGCAACAAAACCTCAATTCACTGACTACACTTATCTTAAAGTTAGTTTTTTGCTATAAATTGCCTTTATTCCAGATTGTGCTTCAATTCTGACAATATAAAGTACTGGCTCATTCAGTTTTTTTTTTACTTAGCTCATTTTACGTTGTTTTGTTAATGCATTTTTCATTGAAGTAATCTGTAATAATGCACTGTACCATGTTATTTGAATCTACCTTACCTCATATAGCTAATACAGACTATCACTCAAGTATCAATCAGCTGTTTTTTCATACTTCAGAATACACTCAAAGAATATCAATACATACTGAATCGGTGTTTAAAGAATCACTATCATATCAGGAAGTTTCTGCTGATCCCTATTCCTGCTAACAAGAGTAGTCATCATACACATAGCTGTATTACAGCACCGCCTATTTCTAGTGAGACGATGACAGTGGCTGCCAGTCTAGTCGGACTATGTTGCTGTTGGCTGTCAACATCTCCACTGTATGCGTGTGTGCGTGTGTGAGAAAGACAGAGATACCAATCACATCCTGCACCACACACAACAATTATTGCCAACCTGGTTGTACCATCTACAAATATTCAGTACGTGTGTGGACTGAAGTGTCAAGTGAGTTAACATGTAATATATGAGTCACGCTTTATTCCTGCTACATACAAATATACAAATAAAGCATTTAAAATGTGTGTCCTCGTGTGTTTGCTAGGCTTGTCTATGTGTGTGTGTGAGTGTGCGTGTGTATATCACTCTCAGCAGGCCTTAGTGTCAAGTTGCCAGCCAACAGATCAGCGATTCTGGAAACAGCGCTCCAGTCTGGCTCTGAGAGAGGAAGATGAGGCATGTGAGTGTGTGTGTGTGCGTATGTGTGTGTGTGTGGGAGGAGGGGTTGGTATTCGACCAGTGAGAGTGTGAAGAGTTTCCCTAGCTGTGTGCGTTTGTACGAGGGCTGCAGCACGCTCAAAATTTCAGGAATGACTCAACCGTGCAGCGCGTGCTCCTGTGGGTATTTATACGTGGTGAGGTGAGGAGGAACTCCTCTGGCTCTGTCCCTGGAGGGGTTGGGGGGGCGGAGGTACCCACTCACTGCTTAAGGACAATCCTCCACACCCCACAACCTCCTCCTTGTAAACAAAATACATAAACTGAATTTTTAAACAAGAGCCCAAATACAACACAGTTAAGAAAAAAACAAGAAAGACTTTCGGGCAGTCACGTGCAGAGCCCATTAGGTCTGTTCAGTCTCAGGCTCTGACTGAAATTATCAAAAATACTCTGATAACGTTCCCCAATCAAACACATGTAGATAACATATCCAGAGATCACGGGACTACAGTTTGTCTTAGACAACAGGTAACACTGAAAAACAGAATTCAGCACCTCTATTCTCCAGCTAACTGCACAATAGCTTAATTAAAGTTACATTAACATACAACATTAACAAAAAAATAATATACTTCTGATGCCCACTAGTTTTTACTTGGCCCTCTGCTGAAACTATGATAGACTGGTACTGAAACTAGTGCAATTCTTTCACAAACGTCAACTCAGCAAAGCAGCAGTGACAAACACAGTCTTTTTCACCAGCAAAACACCCGAAAAAGGAAAAATATGCAATTTCTGCTTCAAAGATAGAGCCGCAACTTCCATCATCCTATTCATCACATTTCACTTGCTCCATGATATTTAAGATATCCCAGCACATCACAAGATGTATGTAACAACTACTGGTTAATATTTGATGCCATTCTAATGAACAGTATTTTTTTTTTTTGTTCTGTTGATTGGCAGTCGACAAATTAATTGGCAACTATTTTTATAATCGATTGATCGTTTCAGTCACACCAAGATATCAAACATTCACTGACTCCAGTTTTTTATATGTGAAGACTTGATGCTTCTCTTTGTCACATATAATTGTAAACTGAATATATTTAGCTTTTGAACAAGAGGTCAACCATATCAAGTAATATGTCACCTTGGGCTGTGAGAACTTATTATGGACACTGTTCACTATTTTATGACATTTTGTACACAAAATTATTAAAAGAGAAATCAACGGCCAACTTAATTGATACAGAAAACAACTGTTAGTTGCAACCTAAATAGAGGATACATATCGTAGTTGTCAACACTCATTACAGGTTTATTTAATACGTATGACCTCACTGATAAGAAAAACCGAATGGCAGCACTAATAAATGGTAATATATGTGAAAAGTAGTTAAAACAGAAATATCCTGTCATCCTTAATACTGTAGCGCATGGGTGGTATTTCTTCCCAACAATAACAACAACAACAACAACAACAACAACCCATCATCGTGACAGCGTTGTGTGTATTAATGTAACTTCCTCACCTTCTTTGCGGAGCTTCACGGCTTCACCGAGGCAGTAAAGCTCTTTGTCGCTGTTCTCCAAGGACGAGTCTGCGTCTGGGTAGACAAAAACAGACACTTACAAACACGCAGGAGCATTCACAACAAACTTTGGGGCCATGCGTTGGAGCCATGCTGGTCTGAGGCTGGCTGTCGGGTTAGCATTAGCTTGCTAGCGCCTGAGCTGGCTTCCTGAATCAAGTGGAGCTGTCAAAGCTAACAAACTTACACCTGGACAGTTGCGGGTTTCATTTTACTGCTCGCGTCAACCGCACAAACTCCGCACTGTAACGGTTAGCTTTGTCCACTTCGTCTGTGCACGTCTGCCAAAGCAACCTATTAATATTGCATTTCGTGGTGATATTTTTTGACAGTTACTTTGCTGCGCTTTGACAGACCCTGCATGGTGGAGGAGCTTAACTCAACTCAATCACAGACAGTTGGACCACGCACTTCCCGACAGTTTGTCCGCAAAAACAACAACGCTACCGACGTGCGAACTTACTGTCAACAAAACGTAATTTAGCCGCACTGACGAAGGAAGACCAAGGCTCGCAAAGGAAGGTATCCGGACTTGGTATTTGGCGATCCAGTGTCGCCATTGCTCTTCCTTCTTGTTGCTTTGCTGAGAGCCGTTTTTTCCTCTCTCTCCTTCTCGCACGCAGCAGCAGGCGAAAAACGAAAGAACGAGATACGCTGACGTCACTGTCGGCACGCTTCGGGCTCGTTCGGCATCGGTCGGACACAGGGCGGCTATTCACGAGTTCAAAAGTTCAGTTTGCAGGTACAGCTGAAAGCCTCTTAATATTACACAGGGTGCTCACCGTCGGACAGTAACAAGGTCACATGAGAGCACATTAGGAAAGATTAGAAATTACATTTTTTTTTAAATAAAATAAAAAGAGAAGAATACAAAAACAGTCATAATGTACTTGGCCTGTGTGTAATAATAATAATAATAATAATAATAATAATAATAATAATAATAATAATATCTTTATTCATATTGCACTTGTCAAAATAAATGTTACAAAGTGCTTCACAAGGCAATAAAAATAGAACAGATTAAATGAGTAGAGACAGTAAGAATAACTATTAAGACAGTGCTAAGGTAGATCAAGAACAAATAAAATAGTAGAATATTACTGAGGTGAAACAAGGTGATAAAATCCATTTATAAATATAAATTTTAATGGAAGAATGGTGGTCATCCCTCCAGAAGAGTTTGAGAGACTTGTTGAATCAATGTCAAGGTTGAGGAACACCATTCTTCAAAAAAATATTCCCTCATTTGGTGTTTTGATGATGATGGTGGAGAGCGCTGTCTAACATGTCAGTTCAAAATTTCCCACAGGTATTCAACTGGGTTGAGATCTGGTGACTGCGAAGGCCATAACATATGATTCACATCATTTTCATACTCATCAAACCATTCAGTGACCCCTTGTGCCCTGTGAATTGGGGCATTGTCATCGTGGAAGAGACCACTCCCATCAGGATAGAAATGTTTCATCATAGGATTAAGGTGATGACTCAGAACAACTTTGTATTGATTTGCAGTGACCCTTCCCTCTAAGGGGACAAGTGGACCCAAACCGTGCCAGCAAAATGCCCCCCACAGCATAACAGAGCCACCTAATCCCCTCACTGTAGGGGTCAAGCATTCAGACCTGTACCAGTTTTTCCTTTAATTTGTCACCCATTCATATCTACACAGAAACAAATATATGTGTGTAGAAGCATACACACACACACTCAACATTGGTACATTACAAGAATGCCATCCTAAAAGAGTAGGTTCACAGATTTGAACACAGTCTGATGTCTATAGGAAGTGCATTGCAGAGTTTCGGGGGGCCTGACAGCAAAAGCCTGATCCCCTTTGGTTAAAAAATTGGACCTGTGAACATTGAGGAGTAACTGCTTAGATGATCTAAGATCACATTCAGGTTCATAGAATTTTAAGAGGTCTGTTATATATTCTGGGGCCAGTCCAAGTTGGGCTTTAAAAGTAAGTAATAAAATTTTTTAATCAACTCTGAAATGTAAAGGGAGCCAGTGCAATGATGCTAAAACAGGTGTAATGTGATCCCCTTTCTTAATACCCAATAAAAGCCTGGCAGCTGAATTCTGGACCAGTTGTAGGCGTGACAATTGCTTCTGACTAAGGCACGAGTACAGAGAGTTGCAATAGTCAAGTCTGGAAACGATAAAAGCATGTATGACCTTCTCCAAATCACTGAAGGACAGAAAAGGTTTAATTTTGGAGATGGTTCTCAATTGTAAAAAGAAACACATTTGGACAACTTTCTTGCCTGTTCCTCAAAGGTGAGGTTAGAGACAAATATAACCCCTAAACTTCTAGCAGAATGTGTTTTATAGGGAGCTAGAGAGCCCAGCTGGTGCTTGAGCTGCTCAGCTGCGCAGCGTGGACCAATTAGTAGTACCTCTGTTTCATTACTGTTAAGCTGCAGGTAGTGTTGATACATCCACTCTTTAATTTCACTTAAACAGTTTTGCAGGTAGATTAGGCTATTTGGGTCATTTGGGGTGATGGGTATATACAGTATATCTGGGTATTGTCTGCATAACAGTGGTAGGACACATTATGTCTTTGCATTATGTGACCTAATGGGAGCATATATATTGAGAAAAGGACTGGACCCAGAATAGAACCTTGTGGCACCCCACAAGTAATATAAGTAGAGAAAGATGAGGAGTTACCAAGCAGTACTGAGAGTGTTCTATAAGAAAGATAAGATTTAAACCAGTTAAAAGCATGACCTGAGATACCTACTCAATCCCTCAAATGATTTAAAAGAGAAAAGCTCATGATCTATTGTATCAAAAGCAGAGCTGATGTCAAGAAGAACTCAAATCAAACAGAGGCCTGCATCTGTGTTTAAAAGAAGGTCATAGTCACTTTAAGGAGAGTTGTCTCTGTGCTGTATATAAAGTGAAAGCCTAATTGAAATTTAAACTGATTGAAACTTTTGATAAAAATGGCATCTTAGATATAGGCCTATAGTTGGCTGGATTAACAGGGTCAAGGTTAGATTTTTTAAGAGGGGTTGTATCACAGCATGTTTAAAACTGGATGGAAAGTTTCCAGTGATTAGAGAGCTATTAATAATAGAAACAATGGAGGGACCCACAGGATCAATAATCTATTTGAGATCATGTGTCAGGTGTGTATCTAGATTGCAGGTTGTTGATTTTATCCCTCTTATCATTTCCTTTAAGTTCACAACAGACTTGAGCTCAAAGTTAGAGAAAACTGGCAGCTTTGAAGGTACAACAGAGACAGCGTAAGTCAGTTGAATGACATTGGCTCTGATGTCTATGATCTTTCTATGAAAATACATGCTTGGTAGGTGAAGAAGGATTGACGACACGATTGATAGTATTGCATAACATTGTGTAGGGCACAGTATCAGCATCATGGCTTGATTTTTGTGTCCACAGATCTTATGCACATCCCTGGATATGATGACGATACAGAATGGAGACTGCAGGCCATATGCCTGTTGCTATGACTGGAAAATGTTGTTATTTAATGAAGGTAGCAATATTAATATTGGTATTGATTTAATTGGTCTGGTCTCAGCACAAAGCATACAGTATACCAGGCAAATGCCCTTAATATGCAAGGGATCTATGCTATCTGTACTATTGTGAAATAAGGTGGCAATTTGCCTTTTTTTAAAAAAAAATATATATATATAAAAATAAATAAGAAGTGGCTGGAATTAACATGTGAATGAACTGCACACTGCTGTGCCTTTTTATGGTGTGTCTTGAGGCGGAAAACATTAGACGTGGGCCCTTGTTTGAGTTAAAAAAAAAAAAGAAAGAAAGAAAGAAACGCACCAGTGCTAGATTTAACTCTTCTTTCTGCTTCATTAAAACAATATAGTACTATTATGCTTGCCAGAATGTTGCAAAGTAATAATGGATTTTGGAAAGAGGAGGTCAAAGCTATTAATAACAGTAAAACTGCTTTACCAACATTACGGGGTTAGTAGCCCAGATGACATTTTAAGGTTAAAGCTGCAGCATTACAGTGACTTGTTCAGTTGTGCACACAGCAAAAAGTTTATTGTTTTATGCTAGTTTCACTAAAATGTCACTAAAAATTCACTAAAAGTGAAGTCTGAATTGTGTAGCAACATTGTGCATGTGAGGTCAGAGGTTGGACACCACAAGTGCCCAGAGACTGGGGTCTTTCAAGAAGCTACAAGATGTCCCTAGCAAAATGTATGGGATTATATTCTTTTAAATTATGACACAAGTTTAATCCCATACAAAATGTATAATTTGACTTTAATTGTAGCTTCCAAAATATAACTTTATATAATATAACTAACAGCATTAAATGGGGATTCTTGGGACATGTCAATAGACCTTATAACAATGTCTCAGTTCTATTCAAGTGTCCCAAAAGACCCTTTTCAAGGAAGACCTTTTTAACGTCATACCAGGAAAAGCACAGGCGCAATTCATAACATGAGTCATCGCTGAATTCCATTTACGTGGGCAGGTTTCAGGAACCCTCGTGTTGTGCACGCTGGATGGTTTTCTGTGACACCTAAATGGAAAAGAGCCATCGATAATGCTATTAGTAACATCTGTGCTTTTCCTGCTATGACAAGTAATAATGCATTCTGTTAAAAAATAGGTCTTTAAGTCATGACAGTGTGTCAGTGAGTCAGCATGCACAATAGCAAGACTCTAAAACTAAGCAGCTAAATAGGCTCCAGCCAACGTTAATTCATTATATGAATTACACCTGTGATTTTCCTACTGCTGCATGTCAAAATGTGTTTAAATCCTACCACACATTGCAGTCATATAAATAGGATGTTGAAGTAAATAAAAAAGTATAGATATGACAAGTGACTTTAATTGAGAAACTAAATTCTCTGAATTCTCCTGATCAATCAGTTTCATTGAGCTCAAGGTTTCCCCAAGACGTTATACAGCAGGCTTCTTTGAGTGTCTTGAGTAGTAAAGCGCATGGCACTACATTGCCCTCTTGCGGCTGAAAACAGAAGCTGCACTTCATGTGCAAAATCAGGCTGAATGGTGGTAGCGCATGGAACCATCTACGTTTCAAGAAACTTGACGTAAACCACAATGTTTCTCTGATAATATTGAAGCAAGTGGTCTTTTGGATACCATTTTTATTCACAGATGCACCACAGCAGTTATATTGTACAGCTGCATATCTTTACCTCATCTGAATGAAACGTCCACAGGTGCAGATAATCACCACAAATCTAGGAAAAAAAAAAAAATCCAGGTGGGATTAAGCACTCACTCTCTCACCCACACTCTCACATACTGTAAATGTCCCACTTCATGGCAAATGCATTACTGTCTGGTGTTATAAACCCTGAACAGAACTAAAGAATCTAATGCATAAACGCCAATGATCACATGACACAACAAGCACATTTTCTTTTTAGCTTTATCAGAATGAGAGCAAGAGAGTCATATGAGGGTGAAGATACAGTACAGAGGAAATGATAGATTTAAATTAGGGCAAGGAAATGACCTTGATTAGTTTATGCTGTTGTGTCAAATCAGGTCTGATTCATATTTGCGCATGTGCACACACACACACACACACACACACACACACACACACACACACACACACACACACACACACACACACACACACACACACACCAGTCCATACACACTTATAATCATTTGTGGTTGAAGGCAATGCTTCCTGTCTTCCTCATATTGTACACAAACCAGCACAGTTATCTATTCTTCAGCTCTCTCTTTCTCTGTCACTCTCATACATGCACAGAATAACTCGACCACGATGTTCTGACAAACCTAAAAATAAAAAGTACTGTTAATAATAATAATCTTTTTTTTTTTTTTTATCATAAATGCTTCTACAGCTTTAAATGCTTTCACTCTTGTTTAACCTTTTATTCCCACCAGATTTGATCACTACAGACCAGTTGAATCCAAACAGTTATAATTCTGTATATTTAACTTTAGATGTTTAAATCTGCAAATATAAAAACACATGTATGTGCACACATACAGTACATACAACCACACACAAACAGGGAAATCACCAAAGAGATCAATGAAAAAAAAAATCATTCATTTTTATTGCAAAAACAAAACAAAGGCACATTGAAATTTTGCATGTCACAGAGTGGATGTATATCTCTTGAATGAGACGGTTTGGCAGGTTAAATGCATATGAATCATTGACAAAGCTATAGCTGGTTGGATGATGATTACAAGAGTGCAGAGGCATAACCAGTACACCCCGCATGCTCGTTGCTTCATTTAACTTTGTCCTTGGGTAAAGTTAAATGGATCTACATCAACCCGCTTACATTTTTACAATATCAAAAGGCAACAGACATAAAAGAAAAACACAATCAGGAATTACTTCAACTAACCTTCTACATACTATGTACTGAAAATGAAAAGTAAAACAACAAAAAATACCAACGGAAAATGAAGACGGACTGGTTTGAATGACAACAAAATAAATCATTTAATACCACATGGCGATATTTAATGAGTTTAATTTGGGAAGAAAAGAATAGAGCTTTGGCAGATTGTAGTGTTTAACAGTAATGGAAAATAAGTAAAGAAGTCACTAATACATTCAACATGATGACAAAAAAAAAAAAAAAGATTTTTTTTTAAATCATGGAAGGATTTAACCTTCAGCTGGTACCTTAATAGAGACTAAACAACTCAAAGCCTGAAACTGGAAGATTTCAAACCTTGGAGGCACTCACATGGCAAGATTTTCCTGAACTAATTAAGTTCCCAACTCTCAATCAAGTATTCTTTAGAAATGTACACACTCACAGTGCTTTGAGTGGCATCATAAAAGCATATTAAGCACCATATGAGAGCAGAATGTACAAACTAGGAACAACTTCAACATCTTTCACTAACTTGTCTGCTTCTTCATCTACATCTCATCCTTGGTGCTAACTGATATATACTTATTTTAATGAGTAAAGAATAATGCCTTCATCAGTGTATACATTTCTGCACTCACACTATTGCAGACAGGAGGAAAATTAAAAAATGTGATTGTTTTAGCCACTAGGTGGCAAACGGTGTAACTGTGAGAGAGTCAATGAATGAATGAATGAATATTTGAGTGCATACACAAACGCTTTTAATCTAAAAACATACAAAACGTGCAATAAGTCCACACATTTAAGACATACGCAAATGTATGGCTCAATATTAACGCCAATATCAAATTTATGCAATATACTGTATGTCAGTAATATACAGTACAATGAATGTAATTTTCTGATATGATAATAAGGTATAGAGATTCATAGTGCACTACAGACAACATTACCTCTCTTTCACCCTGAAAATCGTGATCACATTTATATACTTATTGCGACAGAAAATTAAATCAACAAAGTACCTTACATTCATCAGCATATAATTAAGCAAAACAATTTCAACCAGTATTCTAAAATGGGAACAGGGAAGTGAGAGAACCGCTAGACTTTGTGAGCCATAACGCTGCTATAAAGCTCAAGTTGTGAACACATTTGGTCATTGTCTGCACGTCTATCTGCTTACTAAAGCATAAGAAACCATCTTGGTGTTGTTGTAAGCAGGCACAAATAAAGGTTTTGACATACTAATTGCATTGGTGTTGCTATAGTATACATGGAACAGGTAAAAATAAAACATAAAAGCTAATCTACACATGAAATATAGGTATCATGCCTCCTTCTCCTTGTACTGCCACCCCTGCAGGGTTGCTTTCGCCCTATAGAGAATATTTTTGGGGAAATTTACATGTCTTTCAGAACTGTTCTTAACAGTTAAAGTGTACCATGAATGTGCAGGGCATGATATGGGTTCTAAAATGCCAATTCAACTCTCCTATGACTTGTAGCATTGTAGGACAGCTGCTACTGTGCTGAAAAGGTCCAAATCCAAGACAACAGCTTTTATATTGATCATCTACCAATTTATCTTTCATCTCCTTGTCTTCACAGAGCATTATGTGTGTGTGCATGTGTGTGTGTACCTGTGCTCTAACTGTGTCTGTTTCCGAGTCTGCTTGTGTCTGTCTCCTCTGTGTCTGGGGTTACTTGTGTGTGCGTGTGTGTTGCAGTGTGTGTTGTTAGATGGGCGCAGGGACCTGTTGCCTTCCAGGTCCGGGTGGGGAGGAGAATTTCTGAGAGTGCCAGCGGGTCTCCTTGTACACAAACCAGGCATTGCCCGCCCACACAAACATGTTGAGGTAGCCAAACACCTAGAAGAATGAGAACAGGAAAAAAGTATAGTTAAATATTACTAAAAAAATTTTTTTTGAACTCTTGAAAACAAAAAGAAAATATATCCGACAGTGTGTGGACTCACACTGTGGCCACATTTGTGTTCATTCCAATGAATTTGCTTTGGACTTGTGACACAGGAAATACCGAGTAGAGCACAGCAATAGTGTCTGAGGAAAATGAAAGTTGTTATTGCTCAGTGTCTCATGACTGCGAGTCAGGCTGCTTGATGTTTATGATGCAGTCTGCTAGCATACTATTACATAAACTGGGGTGATGAGACCCTGCCAGATGATCAATGACTCTATAATTTCAACTGGTCAAATTCACAGGCTAGAACCAAACAGATGAGCTCATCATCAGAATTGGTTTTAAATGGAAATGAATTAATCTTTTTTGTTTCTTCTCACCACTGAGATGTTGAGCGTCCGCATGTTGGCGAACTCCGTGACCTCACAGGTGATGTTACTCCCCTTGCAGAGTGCCAGCGTGGCGCTGATGCCATCGGTGTCCGTGGCATCCTTCACGTTCTGCAGGCCCTTTGCCCAGGCGGATGAACACACCAGCCACAGGAACACCAGGGCCGCTGTGATCATAAAATCCTGGAAATAAGAGTGGATGCGTGAGAAATTTCAGATCTAATACTTCATCCGTTTCAGGATTTGATTTAAGTTTAGATCAATACTCACAAAAATGGGTCCAAAGTCAGAGTCCTTGTAGACGTGCATGTAGCCCAAGTAAACCAACAGAGCCACCATGCTATACAGGAAGCAGATGATGGCAACACCCACGAAGAACTCCGACGAGGAGGCCGAGTCTCCCACCATGTGTGTCGCCGTGACGGAGTGATTACAAATAGTGGTGTTTCCCTCAATGAGTGGGACCTGGCTTAACCTGACCACAACACAAGGGGGGAAGATTTAAATAATCATTTACTGTTGTGATTTAACGGTCATTCCTTCACACGCTGCCCTAGAATTGATTTATTATCTGTGAAGATGAAATCAATCAGTTAACAGATGACTAGCGACATTTCAAAGCTGAGCCCGACGTGATGGAACGTGCTGGAATTCTCACCTAAATGGGTAGTGAAAGTTGGCGTTGAGAGTTTCGTTCCTGCCATCGCCACAGAAGAGAGATATGATGTTCCTCCCTGAGAACCCGCCACAGCTTCCAAAAGCAAATATGGCTGTGAGCTATTTGGACAGACAAAAGAGGGCAGGAGATAAGGAGATTTGTTAAACAGGAAGGGGTGATTTTATGACGACAGACTGATTGTTAAATGCAAACCATACTTAAGCAAATCATAACTACACAAAGGTACAGCACAGTTTGAAAGCACAGTATAACTTCACCAGAACTTAACACCCAGAACAAAGATGGCAACTGAAAAGATCTTTTGTTTATAGGAAGGTAACATTTTCAAGGATTTAATAAATCCTGATTAATGAGTGAATCGAGGAATTAACTTTTTACTGTCTGAAGATAAAAGCAAATCTGTTGAAATAAAATACAATAAAATGAGGCTTGCAGAGTGGCTACTCTAATGCTGCCATTCAGCTATTGAATTTTTTCTTGCAGGGGCAGAAAAGCATCTGATTCAGCGTGTAGGCCATGTGACACTAATACTCTCCTTAAAACCAACACATGCTGAATTCTTTTAGTCAGAGTGGCTGCGACTAAGCTTAACCCTCACGCTGCAGTGGGTGAAACACTGATCATATAATTTGATGGGTATTAACCTCAGTCCGACTCACACCGATATCGATTTCCTGACATTTAAGAGTAGAAAAGAAGATCTGGCAAGAAAATGTGCAACATAGTTTACAGTATTCTGTAGAAATGATTAAAGTTGTCAACAGTTTTCACAGCTTCATATTGCTTCATATCAAGATAACATGTCATCAGCCTTTCAGTGCAACAGACAGCTGCACTACAGAGCAGCACTAGTTCAAAGATACCATCACAGAATTGAGCCAAACACTGAGCAACTGTCTTGCTTAAGTCAGCAGCTATCTTGAACTCTTTTTAACACATTGCCTTGAAAACTCTACTGAAAAGAGTTTCTCTGATCATGTAAACTTTAAAGGATGGGTTCAACATTTGCTTCGCTGCCAAGAGTTAGAGGAGAAGATTAACACTGCCTTCATAACTGTTGGTGCAGAGTGTAGCTGGGTCTGGCAGCCAGTTGGCTTAGCTTAGCATAAAGACGGAAAAACTAGCTAGCCTGGCTCTGTCCAAAGGTAAAAAAAATCTGCCTACTGACACCTCTAAAGCTCACAAATTAACATTTTATATCTTGTTTGTTTAATTGTTACAAAAACCGAAGTGTAAAAATGACAAGTTGTGGTTTTACATGGGGTTATGAGCAGGACTATTTCTCTGGAGGCAGTGACTTCCTGGAGTCTTGTTGTCACTGTGAGGTTGCCAGGAAACCAGCGAAAACTCTTGCAACAATGTTTTTTTAAATATATATTTTTGGCCATTTTATGTGTTAATTAGACAGTGACAGTTGAGGGATAACAGGAAATAGAGTCAGGGCAAAGATTCACAGCTGGAAAGGAACCACAGATGTTGCGGTTACGTGGCATGTGTCTTAACTAGTAGGCTACCATGACACGATGTGCAACTAAACACTTGAAAATGCTTCAAGGTATTTTTATTATACTGTAGCAGACAGCAGGCAGTGGACAAGATCACATAGCATGACAAAGGTTGTGATATTTGATTGAGATCACACATTGAAAGGTGATGACACACACAAAATAATCTCTAAAAAAAAAAAAAACACATTTCAACCGGCTTCTTAAATTCTGTTTCATCAGCACAACTGTGTCACACATACTCATAAAATGCTTACAAAGGGGCGGCTCAACTTTTAGCCTTAAGGTTTACACCACAAGACCCACGTGCACACACACACATACTGTACATTTACACACACACACCCACACCTCGAGGCCTCTCTCCAGATGTTTCTCCAGATGTCACTGGCTGCCACTTCCTGTTTTTCTGGCGAGACACCACAGTAAGCTACTTTGCTCGCGCTCTTGTTTCACCGTAACACTTCCATTACGAGGTCATGGAGCCACAGCATGAACAACTGTAACAAGCATGCAGCAACCAAACACACACACAGATTTTAAACTGAGCATAAATAACAGAAAGCACAAACAGTGCCTGACACTAGAGTAGTCAGTCATGCTTCCAGTATTAGTCTGTGATAGAAGTTAGAGGTATGTGTGGATAGCTTCTGATAAGGACCTGTAATCTGACTTTAGCTGTAAAAAAAAAAGACAAATATCCTCATCAATCTGAAATATAACAACCAGAATAATCAGCAGTGTTCCCTCTAGTTCTTACACAGAGGTCATTGAGTCCAGGTCAGTCCGACCAAACCAAAAATCCAGCAGAGCTTGTGTCCATTTTGCCACTAAGTTTCCTTCAGAAACCCAGAAAAACCTGGCTCACCCTCCAAAAAACAGAGAAACAGCTTCATCATCACAATCCAGCATGTTGAGTAAAGGACGCAGCCTCACAGCGTTTGTTACTCCAAAGCCCTTCTTCCTGTTTAAGATAGTATCTCTGGAGGTATGAATGTTTAAACCAAACCACTTCTGTGCCATGTAAACAAGCTTTTTCATTTGGGTCACTCAGAAATGTACAAGCTAGATGGACGTGGTGATCCAGTGTGGAGGTGGCGAACCATTCAGCCATAACTCAGAAATAATATCATTAACTTCCATTTCCACAGTAGTGCATTATTTTAACATTATTACAGTTACATTATTCACTAATGAACGTGTTGCTAGGCATGTGTACACCTGCTTCATTTTAAAAACTTTGCAGTGACAAGTTGAGCTTGTTATCTTGGTTACGTTGAAGATTATATTCAAATGTTTGTAACTGAAAGTGAAGTGTACAGATATTAAAAAAAAGTATGAAGTGCAGCAATGAAACAAATGTGCCCATGCATCACTTTTTTATATCTATATTATTATTTGTATCTCAGATATGGCATGGCAACCTAATAGTAGCTAATCAGCCTTTAGGTTGTTGTATAGATGTGATGATTATGACTTAGATAATGCAATAAAATATGTTTTTTAAATAATACATTTCCTAAGAATTTTTTATCAGTTGGATAAACCGACTAACAAAAATAAGACAAGTCTAGAATTCATATTTTTAAAAGTGATATTTTGTACCAATAAAAAGTTTATGTTCGCTCAACTATTTATTTGTATCCATCTGTGCTGATGTTTCAAACTCTTGGATGTGCTTGATTATATTTTATATACAGTAGATATTACTACACACTATTGCACTATTGTGTGGGTTGGACCCCTGCATTAGCACATACAGCAGGACATTCCAAGTAGGGCGGCAACTAACAATTATTTTCCTTATCGGTAAATGTGCTGATTATTTCCTCCTCTAATCAATTAATCATTTGTCTGTAAAATGTCAGTAAATATTTTTTTAAAAAGATCATAATTTCTCAGTCAAAGGCAATATCTTTAAATATCTTGTTTCGTCTGACCAACAGTCCAAAGCCCAAAAGTATTCAGTTCGCTATCATGTATGACAAAGAAAAGCCCTGAATCTTCACATTTGAGAAGCAGAAACAAGCAAATTTCTGGCATTCGATCGATTCAATCAATTAACGGTTGCAGTACGAGCATAAATGAGCGGATGTGTGCACACAATTTATCATCTATGCCCTTTTGAATAAGAAAATAAGTTGTGTTAAATAAGTGTTACATAAGGCCAACACAGTTATACACACTCACTCACTCACACAGAGCATTGTCCTGAGTCAGATGACTGGGTGTTTCTGTGGCTCTATAGCTCTGGATGTGTGTGTGTGTGTGTGTGTGTGTGTGTGTATTATGAGAAAATAGAACAGCTGAGAGAAACTGTAGCTGAGTTGCATTACCCACACTGGATTCCTCTGACCCAGTTGCTGATTACTGGACTTTCAGTGAGAAACTGTTACATGTTCTCTCATGACAGACAAACTGTGTGTGTGTGCGTGTGCGTGTGTGTGTGTGTGTCAGCAGACAAAATATATCAACTGTCTACACAGTTATTCAGAGGTAAATTATTGGTGAGAGACGCATTAATCTATAACTGTTTGTTATTTGAAGGGCAGGCCCATGCAACCAGCAAATCCATCTGCAGTGGACACACTTTACCTTTACCCTAACTTTTTGTTCGTCCAATCAAATTCAATCTATGAATATTAAAGCTATAAATTCACAATGTTCAAGGTAGTAAACAGATGCAGACAGACAAGTCAAGATAAATGAAAATATTTTTGAGAAAATCCTAAATTGGTCATAAATAAATTTGCAGAAAACCGTAAGCTGCTGATATATAAAAGCTTTTATCCTTTGTATGAAAGTGTGATTAACTTATTTTAATTTTTGGGGTGTTTACTAACAATTTTTCCATCTTTATCTCTCACAAATACCCCCAACACAGATGACTTCAGTGACTTTTTTGAAGGAATGTGATGAAAATCGCTTAGGAAAGGGGAAAAAAGACCAAAAGAAAAGAAGTGGACCTCCCTGTCCTCTGGGTATGACACACACACATACACACACACACACAAACACACACATACACTCACTCACACACACACTCATATATATCTAACTTACCCACTCCACCAGTTTAACGAAGCCCAGCGGCTCCTTCAGCGGTGACAAGTTCAGCCGAAATCCGGTCATCATGGTTTTGCTTCAGGTCCAAAATCTTTATCCAGTTGTTCTTAACTGTGGATGTTGGTCCAACAGGGAGGAAAAAGGGGGAGGGTTTTTTTTTTGACAGAATGACGTGGTTTTACTGCCAACGCTGCAAAAAATGACGACTTTAAGTTATTTAAAGTGAGTCTTAGAGTCCAACTTTGCGCCAAATAGATTGAAAACGTCTACTATGAATGTGAAATCACCACACTCAATGAAAATACAGTTTCAGAACTTTTCATAAAAGATGTTAACGGAAAAATAATAAGTGGTAGGTGGATATTTTTTGCAGTGTAGCTTGAAAAACTGAAGCTCTGCTTGGTTGGTGATGCGCGCAGGCGATGTAGCGGATAAAGCGCGGAAAGTGTGCCAAATTTGCGTTTTGCTTTCGGTAAGAAGCGTCATGTAGGTTTAGTTACAGGAAAGGGATGCTAAATGAAAAAGCGTCACCTTATCCAATGGGTTCCACACTATTGCAAGAAAGTTTGTCTTTTCTTTTACTGGACTGGAAAAAAAAAGTTAGTCCAGCTGTCAAATACCAGAAAGACAGCTTAAAATAATACGCAGCTACTATGTAAGCAGTTGATTACCAAATACAATACATGCGCAGAAGGGGATTCGGATCCACATGAAAGTTATAGTGGACTCCAACAAGTCTCGAGTAGGCAAAAGGCATCGGAAGTGTCCTACAGTGAGGTTTCATTGGACCAGGCTGCAGTTACTGCGTGTGTGACGCCTCTTTGCTTGCTGACTGGGTCATATGACCGATTCAGATCACACAGCAGTTTCTCAAAAATCCTTTCAACGCAGAAAAAGGAAAGAGGTTTACCTCAAACACCAGCTGCAGCCATGAACTCACAGTTAAAATTAATAAAGGGTCATTTCACCCCAAAAAGACAAGACTGCTTGACTTGCTACGTGTCTAACATGAGACAGCTTAAAGTTAAATTTATCCATGCACTTATTTTAAAAATTACACTACATTTCTCCATAAGAAAGACAGAAATTAAATTCATCTTAATAGATTAACGGGTCACTCTGATAATTTTACACATGAAAATTAGTTTAGTCCTCATGAGGAATGCTATTTAGCCTGATATAGTCAGGATATATCGGTCTGTGCTGGAACAATTTTGAGCATTCTGCTTTTTTTTAAAACCTGTTTTTCGCAAATCCCCCAAACTTTATTGAAGTGCAATATTAAATCCAGATTAACTTCTTAAACAACAGCAGGCTGACTTGTCTGTTGAAAACAAACAGTACATAGAAATGGACTTCAGGGACCGCAAAAGTGTTGACTGTGTGAATGCAACACAGAAATATGGTTACAATAAAACAAAAACAACAAAGATTGTTTTGATTAAATCATAACTACCTGCATTTTCTTAATAGGGTTTCTACATGTTTTCAGATATGTCTTTTAAAGTAATGAGTAAAAACTGGCAAAATGTTGGTAATGCTTCATTTTATGGGTCTGTAATTTTTTAATCAACTCTGTAATTTGGTACTAATCAGGACAAAAATATTGACAGTGTTCAATTAGTACACTTTCATTTAAATTTACTGCTAGTTTAACCTGGAGAGTCTCTTAGGCAGTGAAGCTGAACATGTAAAAATGTGAAGTGAGCATACGCTTCAACAAATATATGAATAATAATTGTGAATTCTAAATTCATATTTAACTGAAGTAGATAATTAAAAGAATTTCCTATTTTTCCTATAATTTGCACCAAATTACATAGTTACCTCTCTAAACTTCCTATGAAATTATTAGGCAATTACAGACCCATAAAATAACATGTTACCTAAATGTTATTTGGATTTTTACTTTGCCATTTTGGTACATGTGTATAGTTTATACATGTTGTCAAAAACACTGGAAAGAGGTCAGAAAAGGTCAATACTGAACAAGAGAAATGACATTTTAAAATCAAATACACCAGCGTAAGGAAAAATGAATCAAACATTTCAAACTGACAGGGTGGCATCTTTAATTGATGTATTGTTGACAATATAGCAAGTTAGGTTAGTTAAAATATCAGTTGTGTTGGGAGAGAATTTGGGACAACCAACATATACATACAAGTAAAACAACAACAACATAAAGAAAAAAAAGTATTCACAAACACGTTTTCATCCATCACACACACACACACACGAGGCATTCACACATGACAACACACACACACACACACACACACACACACAAACAGAAGCTAAAGGCTTGACAGTCAAAAAAAAAACAAAACGAAAAAAAAAACATTCATACTGCCAATTCAGTCAAGCAGTTTTGGATATTCTTCTGTTGGTACAAAAATGGTCGTTTTGACAAAAATAATAATAATATTATCTAGTGTGGTCATCTCCCTAACCTGCCCTCTCTGCTTTCGGTCAAACTAGTCGCTGTATGTACAAGTGAGAAGGCAGTATGGCCGCATTGTTCGCAAGTAAGGATATTTACTGCAATATTTCTGGCATTTATTTTTCTCCTTTGTCATACAAAATAATATTTCTCTGAGGTAAGAACAGAGACAGTATCAAAATAGTAAAATCAAAATTTTTACTAAAATGCACCCCATAATTGGAAAAAGAAAAAGCCAAACTGTGTCTAGAACAATTGGATAACAAATGATTTTTGACAGGTACAGTAACATTAGTGACAGTTGCAAAAACAGAAAAGGGGGGGAAAAAAATTACAATAGCGTGACATTTGTTTCCGTACGTGACTGGCTGTGAGGTTTATCAGCTTGTCAGTGTCCAAGGTGGATGGTCTGAGCCAGAGGCAGGGGATGGGAGTCAGTGACATCACAGGTTGTGGTAGCACTGGGGAAACTCCAGCTGACAACGTGTTATGCTGTTGATGTAAAGCAGCACAATGTCTGAAAATATTGCGCAGCCAGAAAACAAATTATTAGCTGGAGTTTTAAACGTTTTTAAAAAAAGACTGAGCATCTATACCCAGGCTAGCAGCTCTGTGAGGCTGTACTTAGGCACAGCGGTTAATTGAGTTAAATGCTAACAGTAAGCATGCTAACAAACTCACAATGACAATGCTAACTCGTTTTTGTTAAGCAAGTATAATGTTGACTATGACCACCATCTTGGTTTGGCGTGTTAGCATGTTTGCTAAACTGAGACTGATGCGAATGTCATTAGTTTTGCAAGTATTGGACAAGTTAAAAGTTTGACCTGATGATGGTGCTAGAGTAGAAATGCTAGATGAATGGAGGGATCACTTAAGTTTTTTTTTTTTTTTTGGCATTTTGCCTTCATTTGAGAGTCAGTGTAGCGAGGGTCCCCTGGCTGTGAATTGCAACATGAACGTTGCAGTTATATGGTATGCACCTTGACCATTAGGCCACCCCACTAAAGTTATATTCATCCTAAGGGGAGTGTGAATGTCAGTACCACATTTCTTATAGAAGATTTCTTGATAGTTGTTGAGAAATTTTTACCAAAAACCACAAATGTAATGATGAGGCTATCCCTTGAGCCAAGATGCTAGCATGGCTAAATATAACACAGGTTAAACTATTGATTTAACGGTTTTTCTGGAGGAACCGTTTTAGGTTATCTTTCCGCATGTTTGAAGCTGCTCAGCAACATGTGATCCTGTACTGGCTGCTTGTCTACAGTATATGTTGTCAAAACTTAAATGGGAGAAATGTTGCATCCATTGAGCATCTTCTTCTGCCAATGCTCTTGACAAAATTCCTGTGATGTCACTGGCTCATAGCTCCTCATTAAGTCGGTCCTAGCTCTGCAAAAGAAAAATTTCTTTCATTCTGAAAAGGCCAGCTCAGCAATGTGACGAAAACACACCTGGAAACAGGAGTGACTCTCAACCGAGATGCTCTGAATGGGAAGATAATTATCTCCAAAAAGGCATCAACATCAGTAAGATCCCATTTAAACCTAGGCAGTAAATTCTACTGTAAAATCCATGCAAGAGTGCAAGGTGCCATCCGTGGGCACATTCACACTTTTTTCCCCCAGAAGCACTTCTGTTGAAAGTTTCCCTGCTTTTCATGAGTTAAGGCAGTGATACCAAGGGAAACTGTGCTCCACCAACTGCCAAAGCATGGCTGGTTTTTAATCACAAAGGAACATGTTGCTGTCGGGAAATATTTCTAATGCAGAGCCTTACTTTTCTGCCTCTTTCAATATTGCTCAGGAGAAACACGGCTCATCGCTCCGTGTTTGTCACAAAACTGCGTTTCCCTCCAGAATGAAAAGTCGGTAAAGGAAAAGGAAAAGTGTTTCTCTATTCCCCCGATCGACAAGTACATTTGCATAAAGGAATACTACACGATCCTTTAAAGGAAGAAGATGTCAGCACACACACACGCACACACACAAATCCAATCAAACTCACACAAACACACACACACACACACACATCAGAACCAACATTTAACATACATTTCAGCCCAGAAGCCACATATTTAATCTTCCATAAACACATAGTTAGATCATCTTCATTCCAGTGAAGACAATTTCTGTGATGTATTTTTTTTTTTTTTTTTTTACATCAACTCTTGGTCTTATACAGCAAAGACTGGTTTCAAGAGCATTCGCCACTATGAAGACCCAATCCAAAAATGTTGACTCTTCCTAGTCAACCAGAAAAATCTCATCTTTCTAACTCACTTACAGTAGTTTTGTTAAGATTATGGGCTTCTCCAGGACTCAGAAATTATTGGTGGAAATTGAGCTTTTCACATCACTTTGAGAATGAAAAAACCTTTCCTCCATGTACGATATTTATGATTTTGTGGTATGATTGGATTGTGGATTGGGCATTTATGATGTGAATGCTCTGCGGGCAACATAATGGCAAGCAGATGATCATTTCTATACCTTCAGAGATGCACCAATAACATTTTTTTTTTTTTGGCAGAGTAAGAGTACAAAATATTCAGGAAGTACTTGATACATTTTGGCCTTTTATAATTTTTGGCCATAACTACTGATTAAAAAGTAAGAGAGCTGGAAAAAAAAAGAATACCTTCATCACCCATAATTACGGTAAAATACATAGTTAAGTTAAGTGTTCATAATTTTCTGTTTCAAAGTAGAAGCAACATACAATATTAGCCGTGGTCAGTCAATGTTATCGGTGCACCGTTATATACCGTGATCATCGTTTTCTTTTCTTCACATAAAAGACAAAGCTAAGTAGATTCAGACATGTAGTTTTTTTTTTCTAAACACTTCTGTACACAATACACGGGGCACGGTCATTGGTGTGGGTGTGGCTTCATATTTCTCTCATTTCGTCTCTTTCTTTCACGACATTTCTCGCTTTTGACTCACCATGGCTTCACTCCGCGTGCAGCGCCCAGAAACTCCTACAATCATCTTGTTTGTTTATTTGTTTGTTTTGTGTGTCGGCATGGAAAAGTCTGCTGACACGTTGCCTATCAGCAGCCAAACACATTCTTACCTTGCCATATGTCCAGCCTAGTGCAACATGTCGTAGTTGGATTTGACGGCGGGGCAGCAGCACGAGGATGTGAATGCATGGTTTATCGTCATAATCTGCAGCTTCTCTCCCTCTACACGTCTGTCATTCCTGCCGCTTACTGTACCTCTCACACATCTTCTCTTTCTCTTTTTTCCCCCTCTCTCAAACTCATTGAGGTGTTTTGCCGTTCATCAGAGGTGTGTGAGTTACCAAATCTCTCATTCCCCACTCCGGTGGAGAACTATGAGCTGAGGGTGAATTTCTGTGAATTTTAAGATTTTAGGAACAATTTGGGGGAGTTTTCAGGCTTCGGGTGTGGGGTCTATTAGCAGTGTACGCTACCTCCGTATTTTGGGGTGACGTTGGAGGCCAGAAGGTGAAGGGTGCCAGAGGATGACAGGGAGGGGTAGATTGGAGGATAGGGTGGTAGGAAAGGGATTCATAGTGCCGTGCTTCAGTGCAGCAGCTCTTCAAGCTCACTGTCTTTGAGCTTCGCATTGTCTCTGACTTTGTCGAATGTGTACGTTTTCACAATCTTCCCGTTCTGGAAGACTGTGTGCAGCAGGTCCTGGAGATGAACAGAAAAACAAGTTAGGGTGAATATAGAGAAAAGGGAGTATAGAAGATAGGAGGGTGACAAGGGAGAGAGAGAGAGAGGGGCAAAGGAAACAGAAAATGTGGAGGTGAGTGTTGATGAAATTCATTCCTGAGTGCTAAAGCATTTATATACAATACAGTCAAAAGTTTGGACACACTTTCTCATTCAAGTGAACAGGAAGCTGTATCCAAACTTTTAACTGGTACTGTAAACAAAACTGTGTGTGCTACTGTGGGTTACTGAACTCACCACGCCATACTCCTCCAGGTCACCCTTGCCCTCTTCCAGGGTCACAAAGTCTCCACTCTGAGTCCAGTGCAGAGACAGGCGGCCTTTCTTTGACCTCTTGTTGGGGTCTGCCACTGGATCCTTGAAAACATTCACCTGAACCGCAGCGCAAAAAACAATATCACATTAAAACATGGGAATTGGAATTTTAAAATCACTGTTATGCTAAGTGCTGTACTTAAAAATACACAAAAATAGAAGATTTAGACAAAAAGATGAGGTGAAGTTCAGCACAGATTCATCTGAGGTTAAGTCAGCAAAATAAACTCATTTAAAGATATAAAGAGACTGAAAACAAACTAAATGCATGGTTTACTCTGTGTAACTACAATGTTTTAAAACAGATTCTAATCCCAGAGCCTCTGTCCTCACCCCGAGGCCATTAGTGACCACATAGCTGCATTTGAAGGAGCAGTTGAGCAGATCTCTGGTCAGTTTCTGCAGCAGAGCCCCTCCAGAGCCGAAGGCAATGTTCTCAATGGACCACCTGTGTTGCTTCATACCCTCCACTATCTGTGGAAAAACAAACAGTCAAAACAAGAAGCAACACATCTAGTCTCCTAATGAACAGTGTGTTTGTGTGTCTATACCTCTTGCAGTGTGTTGATATCCACTCCATCTCCTTGTATGACTCTAATGTAAGGTGGGAGCACCTTAAAACCTTTAGAGTTCTCCACTGGAGCAAACTTCTTACCCAGGATCTCCAAAACCTGGCAGAAGTAAAATAAAAGAGGAAGAGATGACAGATATGGTCATCACACATATCTAAGTGTCCTGGTTTGGGTTAAGATCCCTGAAAGGTCATTTGAACGGCTGGTCATGGGAACGCACCTTCAAAACCGTATCAAGCGGGTTTCCTGAGTCTGGTCGGACAACCAGCGGGGCGTCTGCGCTGCGCGACTCTATCAGCCCCCGAAGGTCTTCGCCCCAGATCTTCTCACAGGCGTTGTAGATGTCGTAGCTGTCGCTGACTATGGATACGGGCACGCTGGGAAACTGCTTGATGATGTGCTCAAAGGCATCTTTCTCATGGTCCTTCCCCCACGCTGTGATGGTACTGTGGAGAGAGCAGCAGAGATATTACAATGCTTTCTCTTCCCATATGACTGATCAGCAATTTAACATATTATACACAGCTTCTTTGGTTGATTTTAGAAATGAACAAACACCTAAACTAGCAAATAAACGTGAATAGCTTTCCATCATCCATTAAAAACATGAAGAAAATGAGAAAATCAGATAGGTTCATGAGACCTTGAGGTTAACTAGTTTTTAAAGGAAGCCTATGAGGGCAAAAGAGAAATTAAACAGGTAAAAATGTTTGCGCAACATAAGGACACGAACAGCTGAAGGCAGTCATAAGACATTCATCATGTTGCAATTCCACAAATTGTCCAGAAGAGGGCAGTCCACCCAAGGTTTTAGTCTTTGATGAAACCGGCCTTGGGCCAAATTATATTTTTAAGGGTTTTAATAGGTTTGTTTTAGCCTAGTTAGATACCATACATGCATATTTATGTTATTAGTTAAGACATTAGGGCATGCATTAAGACTGTGTTCAATTACTTCTTGATTTTTAAGTTAAAGGGTTAGTTCACCCACTCTACAAAAAACATATCTTTCCAGCCTGAAAATAATTTTGTTTTGAGGTTTCTGAGATTTGTACCGCCGCCCAATTTCACTGGAAGTACTTCTTCCAAAGAAATAGCCCTTGTGTAACCTGTTCACAGCCCACACAGAGTAAACCAAAGCTGCCTGGCACTCAATCAAGAACAAAACAAACTCAGAAAGATGGTATGTTTTAATACTATTTGACACAATAGAAAGACTTGCTCTGAATTATACTTATAATTCAGTCTTTACAGAGCAGATCTGATTATTTACTGCTTGGTATTTTTTTATTTCAACATTAGCTTCTCTACATCCATTCTGAAAAGTGTTTATTTTTCTTGACAGGGCATTTCTGTTTCACTGAAAGCGTACAATAAACACTGGAAGAGACTCAAAAGTTTTGCACACAAGGTTTGAAGGTGACACACCCCTGCTCTACGACAACTTCCCTCCCTTTCCTCTACATGGAAATCAAAGTGGAATTTCACTGTGACTCCTCCCCTCTGAGGTAAAAAACCAAACACATTGTAAGAGGGGGTCGTTACATAACGGTTGCTATGACAACCACTGCCACCATCCCACAATGCACTGGCGCGGGAAAGAAGGGTGCGCTGGAGCAGCAGTAAATGCCCTGGTGGTGAGGAAGAGGCGACTCTGTGTGCATGAGAGCCAAACAGAAATGGTGACTATGTGTGTGTGTGTGTGTGTGTTTGTGTGTGTGTGTGTGTGTGTGTGTGCATGCAGGATAAATGGATCATTTCCATAAAACAACGCCAGGGACATGTGAGTCAGGGCAGCAGCCAATCCAAATCTTCACCTCCAGCCGATCACAGCCCCATGAAACCGAGATAGATGAAGCACATAATGAGTGTGAGGGTGACCGCGCTCTAATCAGGGGAGCAAATTAACACCAATCTCAGCCAAATGATGGGTACATTTTCACTCCGGCTGATAAAATCCATCTACTTTTGGCAGATAACCAACTATTATTTGGAGCAAGTTTACTACTTTGGAAATCAATTTGGCTTGTGGATGAAAAAGTTTGCTTCCAGACCTGGCTCTTCGCCAAAACGTGGAATATCTCACTAAAGAGAGCCCTGGAGATGAATAGACGTGCCTTCTGTAGCGCTGTGCTTTCTGGGAATATGTGGGAATGCATGGCCTATGATGTTAATTAACATTGAGCACAGGAATTTAGAAACCTCTAGGGACTCAATTTTATGCTTGAGGTTTCTGTGAACCTTGTACATCCCTTAAAAGGAGTGTTGGACACTTTGGCAGACACCCATCATTACTTGGAGGTCTTAGACTACTGGTGTAATAATTAAAGTAGGTGGTGAACTAGTGCCCTACATCACACTGAAAACAATGCCACTTAACCTTCTGTAAAAGCCAGGAAACACTCCAAAGCTAAGAAAAGTAGGTTAGACAGCGAGATCCTCTATCTCTTATTAAGCATGATAGGTACCTGTGCTCTGCAGCAGGCACTGAGAAGCCTGGAACGGGGTCCTTGGTGCCGTAGTACTTCTTAATGACTCCGATGCCGGCAACCGTGTCTGTGCCCTTGAAGTTGACCAGATGGGCGGAGGCCCCGATACCTGCAGTCTGCAAACAGGAAGGAGAAAGGTTATGGGGGATAAATGGCAAAGACATCACTTATTAATCCATCTATTTATTTTTAACTCGCTAAGATGTTTTATTTTAGTTGTTTACTACGTCTACTGTAATTTACTTCATACCTCTTGTGAGGAGACGCCCCTGTAGCCGAAGTCATGTAGTTTATACTCTAGTCCATCCAAGTTCCCAGAGGTTTCTAGGAGGTACTTGGCGAGGATCTTCTTCTGCTCTCTCGAGTTGGTCGCCACTGTGATGGGATACCAGATCTGCACCAGGATGGTCTGATGGAGGAAGAACAGATTTGTTTTTATATCAGAGTGATATTCAGTGGAAAGCTTCACTTCCTCTTATTTCCCAAACGCATCTATGATTAAAAAAATGGAATGTTTTCTAATGTTTTTCAGGAAAGACGAGGAAAAACTGTCTTGCAAGTGCCTACAAAGTCCCATACGTGAAAATTCAATTTAAGTGAACCAAAAGTAGGTTTTTTTAAGTGCTGATAAGACAAGTGAATGACTGGTCCAAACTTTCTTGTTTTTTTTTAAGTATTCAACTGGTACTAAAACCTAAAGCTAACAGGCTCAGAGGGATCAAAGGGCTCAAGCAAACTCTGGGAATAGTACATTCCTCAAAGCCCCATGTCAACTCTGGACCAGAGTCATAGATTTCAATATGAAAACAAGTGGCTTATCTGTACTCGCCGCCACCTGGAAAATTTTATGAATGCACCATTTCTACAATCAGAAGTGGACAGTGCATGTTTGTGAAGGTCCGCCTATCTATGCTTCTGTACAAACATTCATTTCTAGGAAAAGGCCCTGAGGTATAAAATCCACATGTAGCTTAATATTCTACACTGATTTATTTGATTCATTTACTCCTAGAAAGAGAAATCAACTTTACACAGAGACCACTTTGTCCTACTACAATAAACAGCAGATATTTACCGTGATTACACATTGTGTTTGCATCACAACTAATATGACAGGAATGACAGCTAAAGTAAGTAAACGTGTGTCAAAACTCAGGGGCAATAGACAGATAATGAGTAAACATGATTTTCAAAACTATGCAGTGTGTGTGTTTTCCCTCTGACCCTGAGTGGGTCACATGCCTCCTCAGACTAATCATAATCTAAACCATAATATGGACTCATGTGACTGCAAGAGCAGGGCGCACACAAAGACACACACTTTGCCTTATTTGCATGTCGACCTTTTGTGAGAAATCTATATGTAACACTTAACATATATAATAACTGCAACACGATTGAATGTAGATATAAACACATTCAAAGTTGCACAATTTGTTCTACTTTCATGAGATCTAGAGAAATCTAAATGTGTTTTTGTGTAAAGAATTACGATGATTGTGACATTTATATGATTACAGTAAGTGATGATCATGTGACAGTTTGTGATGATCATGTGACAGTTTGTGATGATCATGTGACAGTTTGTCAGGGATAATGGGTCCGCACAACGGTAAAAACAACACTCGGGAAAGAATGTGTGCACCCACGCACGCACAGACATACAATCACATACACACGTGCCAACATAACTTCTCGGTCAATGTCCCAGAACAAAATGGAGGGAGATGAGGAATGAGAATGGGGGACGAGAATGAGGAAGGTAGGGGGTAATAGAAAGTAATAGAGAGCGATAAAGACTGGAAAGAAAAGGATGTGAAAGAGAGTATGACAAAGTGACAGAAAGTAAAAAGAGCGAGGGAGAGAGAAAAGAGAAACAGAGTTTAACCTAATGACGCAGCTCAAGGACACCAGGCTGAATGTCTAATTTTACATCAGCCGTGAAGAATGAACATGTGTGCGTGTGTGTGTTTATGCGTGTATTTATATCAGCTGAGGAGACTGGCAAAGTGTGCGTATGTGTGGTGTATCCAAATTTATCAGGACAGAGTGTGTGTGTGTGTGTGTAGGGGGGGTCACTGTGCCATTCAGAAGACATAGGACTTAATAAATCTGTTCAGATACTTTCAAAAGCTAACTGCTTTCTTTCTGCGTCAAACGATATAAACAAAGAAAGCATGTTGTGGTGTTGCTTTAATCATATTCTTAGAAATCACTGCATGGTTTAACTGTGGAAGCAACGGAAACAACGTATTTATGAATGGGGCCGACATGGTGAGAGAGAGCGCATGAGTGGAAGTGAGGAGTTAGAGAGAGACGGAGTCAGAGTGAGGATATTGCTCATGGTAAATGAATTTAGTTCTGCCGAGTCATTGCGGACAGTCTGTTCATGCAGCATTAAGTTCATGAGATCTTCCTGATCTCTGGGCGGAGCAACACTACGCATTAGCTACTGAGGCCGCCCCATTAAAAACTCCAGACTGCCTGCTCACATCACTAAAATCAATCAAATTCTGCTGTACTTCCTGTCACACAAAACACACTCTGTTCCATTTTGTGTTGCTTTTAAATGACAGACCATCAAAGGTGCTTATATTCATCTGATTACTATGACATGAGTGTGATGATTAAAGGGACAGTTCAGTGTTTTTGGGGGAAATACACTCATTCGCTTTCTTGCTTGGAGTTAGATAAGTAGATGGATACCACTCTCGTGTGTGTGCAGTAAATATTTAGCTGGAGCCAGCAGCAGGTTAGCTTAGCTTAGCATACAGAGTGGAAACAAGGGGAAACAGCTAGCCTGGCTCTGTCCAAGGGCAACAGAAAAAATCCACCTACCAGCACCTCTAAAGCTCACTAATTAACACGTTATTTTTGGTTCGTTTAATCTGTGCCGTGTAAAGGTGTAAAAACCACAACTCAGAAGACAGAAGTTTTGAAATGAAATTGCTTAAAGGTGAAACTAACGGTCCTCACCCTTTGATACAGTCTTAAAGTGAATCACACTGTAACCGAATGAAGCCGGCAGACATTCTCTACTCTGTTGAGAATAATTTCAGTGATGTGATACCTCAGGGAACAGAACATTGGTCAGGGCAAGGAGTTGATTTAGGACTTCAATCATGTTGTCATCTATAGAGACACCAAACAAGCATCTGAAGGATTTTACTGGTACTTGACTAGCTGCTCTTGTCCTTTTCAGCCAACCTGTGTGAATCACTTTGCTGCAGTCACAGCACATTTCTCTGCAGTGATTAAGCAATAAGCCATGACAGGACTGTAGTTCAGTAAGATTTAAGAAGAGGTGAGAGGTGCCATGGGGCACGCTGCCAAGCTTAATTCTTTATGGCTTTTATAAAATTGTTAGCTCTCCCTTGTAATAAAAAGGGCATAAATGTTACTAATATCTTTTGTATTTAATCAATAATCAAATAAAGCAAACTATTAAATCCTAATGATGTGCATAGCTGTGTAGTTTTAGTAGCAAGACAAGTAGCACATGAAACTGCTATGAGGTCATAGCAGTGCCAAATTCACAATGGTGTTTAACATGTCGAAGAACTGAACACTGATGCCATTAAAAGCGGCACTCCAGCGATTTAGTATTGCAATTCATAAAGTTGAGAGACTCACAAGAGACACATTTAAAAAAATAAATAAAATAAAATCCTACGTTTCCCAGAATTCAACTAACAGTATCTTTGAGTTAGAGCCTTCCCGCACAAGCTTTCTGTCACAAGCAACACTTTCAAGATAATACAAAATATGATTAAAAAGCTTTACTTTCATCTACCAGTGGGCCTGAAGCCCAGAGCGCTCTAGTTGAATTATACACTTGTATCACGTCAGGACCCACAGGAAATGGCTTCTGGGCCCAGAGGACAAACAAAGCAGACTTACCTCCACCCAGTTGGTGAGCCAGTAGCATTCAGGGTCTGTGCTCTCCACTGTGAACAAAACATTGCCTCGAGGAATGACGCTCCCCTCTGGCACTGCCTTGATTTCAATAGGCAGATGTCCATTGTATTTCTGCAAACACAAAGGTACAAATATCCCACTCAGAATCAGATTTACACTGTCACGGCTTCTTCTGTGTGGCTTGTGCAGAGTGTTAATATCTTTATCTATACTGAGATGACCTGCAAAAAAAAAATACAGACATACATACAGAATTCCTGCATGCTTTTTTAACTGGTCTGGAGCAAATATGTGGGCTGCATTACTAACTAAATTAAAAAAACAAACAAAACAAACTGCACATTGGATGAAAGAAATGTAATCTATAACTAGTAGATCATAGTTGATACCTTAGTGCCAAAACCTGAGCATCATTTGTATGCTTGATCTTGATGATCATGATCAAATCTTTACATTATTGGTAGGTTTTATAACACAATGAAACTGGGAAAAACACTGTACATTCATCTCTCTCTGCTACACTGTGGATGTGGGTTTCTGCAGTGATTTGCAAAAAAACAAAGCTGGCACGTCGAGACTTGATTAAGCAATGTGGTAAGAGATGACAGAGAAATAAGTGATTCGTACAAATGTGTTCTAAAGGTTTATTAACACTTCTTCTCACTTGAGGAGAAGTGTCAGTACAGAGCGCCGTGCTCTCTCCAAGGTGCTGAAACTGAAGCTAACAGTTACCTCTCAACAATCAGAAACCTTAAATTGTCTGTGATTAATTGCTAGTTAGTTGCTGAATCTGACTTGTAACTGAATCTGAATTAGCTGAGCCTGTCTTTCCTCTTATGGTGTTTGGTTTTATCCATTCACAATTTTTGAGGATCTTCCGACCACTTCAAACTCAAATCTTGCAACAAATTCAATCCGCTAAGTAATGAGATTGCAAGCTTGATTTATGTGTAATATGTGTGTTTACCAGGAGAACATTGTGTGTCGTTAGTGTGTGTATACATGTATAAGAAAGACCTTCAGTCTCTCTGATAACAGAGGCATCACCTTCAACATGTTTCATGTGTAAACATAAGCATGTGCTGATGCCTGTGTTTATGTGTCTGTTTCCACTTTCAGCTTTTTCCTCATGAAGCATTCCTTGAAAATATTCCTTGCAACTACTTCCTGGTATGTACTAAAAATATGCACGGACATCTACAAAACTAACACCTTGAAAATTAGTTTTTCTGGACATTTTCAGCAGTCTCTTACCTCCAAAATGTAATTCCATCCCTTCTCGTTGAAAACATCGTCTTGGAAGTGTTCTCTGTATACCTCCTTTGCCTCCTGGATCTTCTCTGGAGTCACTACCTTTCCTGGAGAGGAGGAAGAAGGAGGAGGGGGGGAGAGGGAGAGGGAGGAGTTGGGGAGTGGAGGGAGAAGAAAAAATCAGAAGGATGTGATGTACAAGCAGAGATTTTGGAGAAACACACACCGTTAAACAGAAGGCATTGGAATGCTACATTACTGTCCGCGGTTGTAATTAAATTAGAAGGATCCCGTGCTGACAAGGCGTCTTTGTCCTCACACACACACACACACACACATAAAGAAGCCACTTCCTTGTCTCATTTCAAGTTTGGCTTGTTTCAAGACCATAGAAACAGTTGTATACAACAAACAATAACAGGAAAAAAAACTGTATAAATGTAAGAGGATATCTTGAGTTATATTAGCCGTTTGATTTCAGTGAAATACATTTTGGGAAAATTAATGGAAAATTATTTTTTTAAAAAAAGGTCTCATTTAATGTCACAATATATGGTTAAAAGTCCAAAAAGTCTCCTTTCATATCTGACAGACTGGTTTGGGTAAACAGATGCTTTCGCTTTAATAATTCTGCTGTATCACTCCCCCAATAAAAGTAAAGTTGGAACAATTAAATGATTATTTATGACTTAAGTGCGCTCATGGCGTACACTTAGGCTTCATAAGTTCGAGGTACACGGATGCATCTCTGATAGCTGGTCTAATCATTACGCTCAGAGGGACGCTCTGCGCAGACAGCTGGCCTTTCTCCCTCATACGGTGAAAGAGCAGCTGTGCTTTTGTCTTCCCCCTCTCTGTTATCCCTCCCGCACCTCTGCTACCGCACCATGAAATCCTTTTAAGAGACAGGAGGGAGATGAATTCTTTTCTCTCTTTCACTCTCTTTTTTTCTTTATGTCGCTCTCTCTTTCGTTGCCTTCGGGATCACACTAAATAACTTAAACAGCTACCTTTACAAACTTTGAGTTAACCAGGGTACAGAATATATTGTATGCATTACACTGTCTTACTTCAACCTTTTTCCACTAAATTTTTTTTTTTTCTTCTTAACCTGCTGGCTTTGTGTTATTCTCTGTAAGGTTTAATCATTGCGAAACACCTTGTAACCTTGTGGGTTAAGAGAATGTTGCTGCAGGCCACAATAGCAAACACCTGCACTGCTGAAGTGTCCTTGAGCAATGCATTGAATCTTGAGCAGCTCCAGGCGCGCTGTTCTGCAGCTGACTCTGTACTCTAACCTCGCTCTGGAAGGGAGAGAGCTAAAAGATAAATGTTCTCCCACAGGGTGCAATTAAGTATCAGAAACAGCTCTACAAAGCTTGCAGTGTTGACTTTTTTACCTACAATTACTTAGTACCTGGTTATTATAGTTGAAAATATTTTTTTATATATAGCCTCAACTGGATAACAGTAGAACAGTGGTTGTACTGTGCAGCTCCCACAGTAGGGGAGGATGAAAACATTACATGCATAGTTGACTTCAATAAATGAAAGAATAAAAAAAAAAAAGTCTACGTCTGAGTTACGCAATCCAAGTACTGGAATTTCACCCTTATTTTTTTTGGTAAGTTGACTGAAAACACATTTTTATTTACACAAACGGCTGTAGCAGAGGTGGTGACTTCACAGCATCAAACCTGCCAGCTGCAAAGTCATACAGCTTGGCAGTGTTTACCAGCGAGAAGCTCCTACTGGGTTGGGGGTCATAGCTTCACTGTCACTCAGTCAAAGGCACTTCTATTCTACCACAGGAACGTGATTCAACTCTGAGTCGAGACTTACCTTTTAGGTATTTGTGGAGGATGTACTGTAGGCCGTAGAAGACGGTTTTGTCATATTTGACTTTTCTGCTTTTGGTGGGATCTGTCCTCTTCTCACGGCACTCGAAGTAGGAGTACACTTTACTCGTGTTGGGGGGGTACTGTTTATAATGTGTTACCTGCGGAGAACGGAGACAAATGAGTTGGGTTAATGCTAAAATAACACATTAAACTAACAGCACAACTTAAGGCAACGTCACATAATTCCTAGACACACATCACAGTGTGGTATGTGAAGAGTCACGAGACTTTTTTTTTTTAAATGGCTAAGCCTCAAACTGAGTTAAGTGTAAAAAGGGGGGCTCGTGCTTTATATGCCTTCCAACCTCCATACACACAACTGTGAGAAAATTCATAATCATTATCTGTTTGCTCTTACTGAACTGGTGCCAAATCATTTATTAAAGGAAATGAGCTCTCCATGTCCACAAGCAAGGAGACTTAAAAATGCATGATTCCTTAATGAGGTTAATATACACCAAACGATGTGAGTACATCACTCTTGTTGAGCCCTTCCCCACCACACACACACACGTTTTCAAGATTAGGTCCATTTCCCGAACAAGGTTTCTTACAGATATATACAATTATTCATGTTGAATCGCATGTGCAGGTTTTTGGATGAATCCAGGTCTTGTGATATCATGGCTTTGGTAAACAGGAGCAACTGGATCTGCTATGTGGTTGCCATTTCACAGTGTATACTTGTAAAATACTGGATAGCCCCAGCTTTCAGGGGAACTGATGAAATCTCACAGATAAATGTTGAAACACCTTTCTATTGCATGGCAAGTCTTGCTTTAAAATTGCTAGGCAACGTGTGGAATTGAAAACTGCAAGTTTAGCCTACACACAAAGTCTGAGTTATTCAGGGTCACAACCCAAAGTTAAAGGAGCGCTGCCATCATGGTCTTTTATCTGCGATTACAGCAAACATTCCACTTCAACAAAAGACCCACCAATCAATTCTGTGTGACATTTCACATCTATTGAAATAAATCAAATAACATAGTACTAAAATGTCACAATCGGGGTGAGACACGCCAAACTTTTCCCCACAGATACACGTTTCTCCATTATTCTACGACTGTTGTGTGTGTGTGTGTGTAGTGATCGTCTAATCTATTGCTGTCAGCTGACGGACACCGGGAGCATTGACAGTTAAAAATCAAGACTGTGCAATAGGGCAAACAGTTTGAAAGCATGTCCAGGCATGTTTCGCACACACACAGAGAGAATAAACTGCTTCAAAGAAAAGATACAGTGTCAGCTGTAGCCATCCGGCCATCAATTAAATCCCAGATGACTCCAGGGATTTCCACTGGGAACACTAGGGCATTTGAGGATGTAACCCTCATCACTGTGCTCTATCTATTCAATTCATGTATCATGACATTAGGGAAGAAATGAAGCAGCATTTGACTGTAGCTTCTGACCTTGTCTTCTCAACATGCATATAAAATGTAATCAACTTATTTACATAGGAGTCTTGGGATAACGCACGTTCAATCTGACCCACGTCTGTGAAATAAGCTAACGTCAACGTAAAGCACTGGAAGTCTTGTCAGATGACTTCAGGAAATATTATTCTAAGTGGAACAAGACTCGGTTAAAACCTAGTATATGGCTGGACCGTGTATGGTCATAAAACAGGTATAAATGCAGTTGCAAGAACAATACTTTCCACTCATATCTGGGGATGTTTGATTTGAAAGAGACTTTATTTTAATTTTAACTATTCTATCTCTTAACTCCCCCTGCTCTTTCATCTGTTTGACTCTGCGGATGTCTCGTTTTCACTCTGCATTGAGTATTTTGTCAGAATGATTGTTATTTGGAGCGCTTTAACTGTGCATGTGCCTTTTTTCTGCCTTTTTTCCCGGTCGATGATCACGGAGGCTGCGGTGGAACTTGTGAATAAAAGGTTTTGACAACAGCATTTTGGTTGCAAATTCAGGAGGCTTATCTCCGCCTGGTAACCGCAGTTACAGTCAAATCACAGGCACCAGAGCAGCCCCCCCCCTCCGCCCCCCCCACGCTAAGCTGATATAACAGCTACATGAGTCGCGTGTTTTACCTGCAAGACTCATGTTTTAATGCTGTTGTTCATTGTTTGTGATGTGAAAACGTCAGAGAAAAAAAAAAAGCTCGCGTCCTGGTATTAGGTTCATTTTGAAAGAGCGTCAGCTGTTGAGGAAACGCCAAAACAGCGGCAGTTGACCAATGGTGTAATTTCATCACTCACTCAGTCAGTCACTCACTGACAACTGTGGTTAAAGCGTTGGTCCATGTCAATCAATTCTAAAAAAAGAATTAAGTTACATTTCCCTCAAGGGTAAGGGATGGCATTTTAATAAAAAAATGAACAGCATTTCCCATTTAACAGGGCTTGTCTCTCATTTGACAACAACCTTGGCAAACTATTTCTCGCCATTGTTGCCAAGGTTACACTGGAATAACAGGTATAATTACGTGTGAAAATTACCTTAAGGCTAGATCATAAATCAAGAAAGACAAACATTATCTATAGACAGAATAACAAAGCGGACAAGAGAAGGTGAGAGGAGAAGAAATAAATGTCAATGACCTACTCAGTTTCTTTGACCCCGTCTCTGTCCTTCCCTCTGAGCTTTCGAGGACTCAAAATAGAGTCAAGACACACATGACACTAGTCCCGACCACGTGTGTGTGTACACATTTACTGCCAGACATGCCGATGAATACACACAAATACAGTTTTAAATTCACAAAGCCAGCATCAGTCAACTTTTTAAAAGGCACACTACCTGAACCTCTCATCATTAAAATGATATTAACCATTTCTAATATTACAAAGACGGCACACTTATTGTTCACAAAAAAGAAACCTTTATATTTAGTCTTTATGACATAGTTTTATCAAAAGGAGATCTGGTAGTCAGCATCTTTTTCAGTGTATTCATACTTTCTTCACGTTTCTTCCACAAGACTCAGATCACTATTCTCCCTCTTTTGATGATCCCACAGACTGAAGTCTAGTTTCCATCTAAATGTAGCGCAAATTCTGACAAAATTTCCAGATCATCTGCAAAAAAAATGCTGTGAATTGCGTTTCCATCCACTACTGTTATGCAAATATTAGAAGTTGTGAGCATTTTCTTTTTATCAGATGGATGCTTGTAGTGATGTACACACACAGAATTATCATCTAGCTTCTTTTTAACTCATTGTTTTGATTTATGGCACACAACTTTACCGTTTTGGCTCATTCTCAATAATTTCTGGCAAAAAATCTATGGAAAAATGTACACTACCTACCCTGCATGTAAAAAACAGACAAAGTTAGCGATTAGCAAGTGAACACAATGGTTCATTTTTGCTGCTATAGATTGAGATATTTCCCTCGGGAGTTGGTGGAGACCAGTATGGAGCTACAAGGAGACTGAATAATGGACTTACATTTATCAGGTGGCGAGAAACTTGACTCTTAATGAATCCTAATGCTGCTCCGTGTCTGCTGGATGGGAATTTCTGCTAAGTTTTAAATGAGAAACACACTCACTGACAGCTTTAATGTTTGCCCTGAGTGTATCTGAGTCTACAGATTAATGTTCAGTTCAGTCTTTGATCTGACACAATGATATGTGTAAAGAGGTGGGTTTTTTTTTTCACTGAGATATAACACATACTTCCTCCTTTTGTCTGCACTCGAACGCTGATGGTGGAGAGATACAGAATTTGAGAGTGCAGTGCAGATACAAACAGTTTTGGCTATGTGTATATAATATATTTCAGTGTGTTATGTATATTAATACATTGTAGCACACAGATTGTCATTATAAAACAAGTTATTTCATGGTTGCCCTGTCAAGACTATCAGCTATGTGTCGAACACCAGCTGTTGACAGTGGGGGGAAGCAACTACACGGATAATAAAATCAACAAAATTTGCAGAATTTTTTGAACCTTGTCAACTGCTGTGAATAGTGAGAGATTACAGACTTCGGGTTTTGACAGAGAAAACCCAAACCTGGCTACCAGTAACGCAGGTGCTGCCCCTCTCTTCAAACAGCACAACATCTGAGGCATGCAACAGCTGTTAGTGTGGCATTATAATGCCTAATGGGGCCATCCCATTATCTAAATGCCACCCTCGCTATAGTTATTCTGCTCTGGGAATTTTTTCCCCTCCAACAAAATCCTAGACCCCTACCTACTCGCTCACCGTAATTCTCTTTGGATTTAAGGGTCAGAAGATGTCATATTACGTAATTGTGGTCATACGGCATACAAACTTGTGTTGTGGTATTGCTTTAAAACCTAACAATGACACGCTGTACACCTCCAGCCATGGTATTCTTAAACCTGCCAGACTCCTCATACCAACAATAAACCCGTACATGTGTGTATGTGTGTGTGTGTGTGTGTGTCTGTGTGTTTCCAGACAATAGGCAAGCTTGGCTTTGGGGCTGAGCTTCTCTTTACAATCCCAACAGACAAAACACAAAGGCATTCAGGTGCAGCTTGTTTTTATATCCTGTGAACAAAGTGTATGCCTCTGGTTGGTCTGTGAGTCACTCTTTTAACACACAAGACATGTACGACGAAGGTTATTACACAGTCACGCACAGACAAGATAACACGGATACAACTCGCTTTCGATTAAACAACAGCGCACACCCGAATATATGGCAAACACAGATGTAAGAGGGTCAGTACAGGACTGTTTGGTTCACCTTTTGTGTAACTCCACTGGCTGTTTAAAGAGACAATAACAGTAACTTTAGCCCGGTATGGCAACACAGACGCACCTCGTCTGGCAAAGACGTAACATGATATTGGATCAGTGTCGGCTCAAATGTTTTGTCTTTACCCTCATTTAACTGACCTTTGCTGTCTCTCATGAGCCTTTAAGTATCTGGACTTGAGAAGAAACACACTCAGCAATGATCTGTTTTACGTTGGACACGCTCACACCCGGTAGCTACCAGGAGCAAACGCCGCCTTCTTCTGTTTGCCACTGAGCAGCTCTTCAGGGGAGAAGTGGTATTGATATGTATCAGTTTGGTGATGGTTGAGTTTTGCACAATTTGTTGTGTACAACAATCTTAACATGACATACAGAGTGTGCAAAAGTAGATTATGCTGGTTGAGCCATTGTATAAGGGAGATGTATTTCATGAAATTTTCATTTGTTATGCTGCTCAGGGCTCATAGTTATGTTGTAGCTACAGTATATAACATTAATTACAATGTAGCTGCTTTTCACACTTCAAGGCTTCTTAATTAGGTCAGATTATGGCGTTTATTCTAAAGCAACCACAAGAATCGTTCAGTGATAATACACAGAGATACTTGACACATGATTTGTTAAGGATAGAGGTTAATCTGTGTCTACATTTTGTATTTTTTAGGTTTATAGTGTTTGCTTCCTTAGGCTACAACGGTATGATCCAATAATTCAAACTACCGAAATTATAAACAAGGTCATGAAAACAGAAGCAATGTCACCTGATTATAAAAGAGCACTTCTGTGAAATTCCCTTTTTCTTAACCACCTCCCTTCACAACCACTCATTGTTATTACCATGAATGATGTGAACACGGTAGTGACTGTTCACGATCAATAGTGTGTGCATGACTTGAACGGTCTAGATAAGAAACACAGACGATCGTTATAAGAAAAGATACGTTTTGAGCTCTTAGCTCTCCCTGTGAAAGGCCTTCTACCGTGGAAAAGAAAACCACAAACTATAACTAATAAAATAGATGAAACCAAAACTAATCCTTTCCAAAAAAATGGGAACTAAAATGAATAGAAATGCAGTAAAATCTGTATCCTGGAATTGAAACCAAATGTACAAATCTAAATTAAAACAGTAATAGTGTTTCCCCTATAATAATACAGCCAACAAGAACCCCCGCCAGGCCACAAAATATTTTTTTAAATGTCAAAAATAACGCCAAATATCCATTCATTTGCAAATCAATAGCGCTTGGGAGCTGCTGAGCAGTGCTGTCTCGAAACGTGAGTTAACGTCTGTTTTGTTGCCTAGGAAACTGCAGGTAGCATGACTCCTTTAAAGGAACAGGGCAGCGCGTAAGCAATCAGTGGTTAAGCAAGCGGCAGAAAATGACGGTGACTGCGTGCGGAGCACAGGAAAAGGTTAGCAGGTTTGGTCTGGTGCCAGGCCAAACCACTGAACCTAGGGGAAACACTGAGTAAGTGTGAAACTCGTCATAACTTTGACATTTTTAACTGTGACGTTTTCAAGAAAACTAGGAATTTCCAGTTTAAAAAAATCTAAGTGCTACGTCAAATTCAAGAACTCAAACTACCTACACCCTGTAAGGAGATTCTGGGAGAAAGATATAGTAGTTTTCTTGTAAGTGGCTACATTACATGATAGTGCAATACTTCATGTCTACATCCTAATAAAAACCATATTATTATTTGGGCACACATGCAATTTTTTATATATATACATATATATATATATATATATATATATATAAAAACACAGTAAGTCTATTAAAATGAAAATTACAACAAGACATCTCATTACCTCAATAATTATTAAGACCTGAAATTATATCTAAATTAATAACAGTGGTTTAATAGTGGGCTTTTTATGAAAACTAATTTATCCACACAATACAAAGATTTTATGTTGTGCACAGGATCATTTCCAGTTTCTATGATAATTAAGCTTATAATGGGGTCAAAATGCTAATGTTTTTAATGGAGCTTTATGGTATATATCAATTATTCCAGACATAGTGTAAATATACTGATGTGCCGAGTTACAGAAGGTCAGAACAATGTAAGATTAATCTGCTACTTATCTGTATAACTACTTTTATCTTATTACATCAGACTACATTTTAAAGTCCCCCTACACTCAAAAATCTGTATTTCTTCTTGTTCCTACAGTTGGATGTTTGAGCTTCACTCTGCAGAATGATGATTGTGCAGAGTTTGACACTAGAAGGCTGTTTTCACAGTCATCTGTTGAGAGTGGAAAGTTTCTCTGAGCTCACTGAAAATCAAAATTTTATGGGTTGGGCCTACAAGCAGGATTTGTGACATCACAACTAGTTTGGAAGCCAATCCTAGTCCAATATGCCATAACACAAGTGTGATGTGGAAACTTAAACCTCCAGGGCACAAACACTGAGAATTAACTTTACAGTGAAGTAGGAGAAATCATGTGTCCAGCAGTTAAATGTCTGAAATGAAATATATTTGCATATTCATAGATTCTGGATTTTTATTGAAGGAGAAGAAGTAGATATAATTTTAAGCATTTTAACAACATAATTGAACTTTTTTTTGTGGAAAAACCATATCAGACATAAATTATTATTCAAAGTAGATTATTTTATATATGACTTAAAACACGTCTGGAGGGGATCTGAAGTTCATTGTGCACGTACAGAGCTGTAATATGATCTCAGTCTGAACCTTTTATTTTCAATCTTCATCACTTACATTTTCTCTTTCAACTCAACCTCTCCGGTATCCCCCAACTCCCTCCCTCCCACTTGTCCCTCCATATTCGCTGCCTCTCTGTCCCATCATCACCATCACTGAGTGCTGTCACATGACCGCTGTACCTGGCAACCGTCCCGGGCAACCACTTGCTACGTGCCATAATACATTCCTGCAAATACATTTGTTGTACCGTGTGTTTATGTTCTCTCTAAGAAGTCAGTTTCAAAGATAACGTTATATTTACAATTACACCGATGCTTAAGAGTCGGTGTTTAACTTTTAAATGGCGTTTAAAGGCCCCCGAACGAGTAAAATCAATGTAGTAATTTGTACCAGATAACCTAGCTGTGTCACAGAAGGTCAATACCCGGAATGCTTTTAACTTTCGGTTTTGATTTCTCGAAAGTGATGCTTTTCCTCGCACACTGAATGAGACTTTGCCCATGTGCAGTTCACCCGACTACCCACAGAGCACTTGCTAGCTAGTGGCTAATAATAGCTTCTTTTTTTAATATCAATCCCCTCTGTCTGTGAGCTAGCAAGCTAGCTAATTCAGCTAGTGTGACTAGCGAAGCCGGTGAGAAACTGGCTCCGTAATAATCAGCGGTGCTGGGTGTGAGTTAGCCAGCTCAAAGACGGATGCTTTCTTTCTAAATTTAGGTTGAGCCAGCCCTCTCCTCCTCTTCCAGCAGCTCATTCAGGCCTGCTGTGAACCGACGGAGACCCGGCCACACAGAGCAGTGTGATGGCCTTGGGACTGATGATGAAACCACCTTGACTTTATCAATTTTCATCCATCAGCCGCTCCCCTCCACCCAAGCCAGCCTCCCAACCCCCCGTCTGAAACCGCCATTCGCACGGTACCTTGTATGAATCCGTCGCTAGCATTATGTTGAAGTCGGCGTCTCTGTGCTCCATCTTTCCCCCCTTGGTTGTGAGTCAGTCGCAGCTGTCAGTGTGTTGTGTTGCGCGCCGTGCTGCCGGGACTCCAGCCTGGTAGTGGAGCTGAGCAAAGGGGGAAGGACGAGCGAAGGGGGCCGGGCGGGGGAAGGGGCGGGCGGACGTTCGTCATCAAAATTCCGGCGCCCCCCGGGTATACTCGGTTCTACTCGGCTACGTTATGCCAATTTTTTTCCCTAGAATAGCGAAGTCATGACCCGCCCTACTCTTCCTCTGATTGGCTAGTTTTTGTTGCCTTCGTTGGCTGGGTTGGTTAGGTTTAGACAGAAGGAATGAGATTGGTTAGAGTTAGGGTAAGAATATTAGGGTAAGCCAATCAGAGGCAGAAAAGGGCGGGTCATGACTTCGCCATCCTAGGAAAAATAACATCGTGAGCATAGACTGTAAACCAAACAGCCAATCAGGAACACCAGTTTGAACGAAGATTGTATATAATAAAAAAGATGAGTCACTCAACAATGATTCAGAATCTCTTTATTAGCCAAGCCACTGTACCAAGTAAGTAAATAATTAATATATGTAATAGTGGAGGTTGAATGCAATGCACAATCTAAAGTCCAGTTTTATGAAATATATTAAAGTGACCAGTGCAGGGATTAAGAGAGGGGCGTGACATGTAAAGTCCAGTTTGATAACAGAACAGATCAGCTATTTAGTAGAGCAACAGCTTCTGGAAAGAAAGAGGTTTTTATGGATCGCAGTCTTTTTTGAGACACCAAGGTCAATAAAGATTTTAAAATTTCTACCCATCACAAAAAAATTCAGATTTAACATAATTAACTCTTTATCATATGACTTCTGACATTGTCAAATTGGATACTTAAATGCATACATCGGTATAATAATGTATGATATAATAATATAGTAAAATATATTTATATATAGGCTAATACTATATAGTATAATGATATGTAAAATATCTGCATGTTTTTTGACACATTTTCTTGAATTTTCTTCATCCCTAATGGATTTGTCACAATTCCAAGTGTTTCTATAATTTATAGGAGATAATATTTGTGAATATTGTTTTAGATTAAATATTCACAAACATATTTTTTGTAGATAAACTTAGTGTAGCAAGTGTAAATGTTTTGGTGATTATTTAAAGTGCAAGGCCCACCAAGAATGACATATCATACATGAAATAGTGATTGGTACAACACTAAGCAGCCATATAAGCTTATCATCATGTCCATTGTGAGACATTTATTACTGCAATGTAATGACACTGTTGGACTGGCAGTCTGTACCTGTGTGCCATCAGGCAAACGGTTGAATTAGTTTATGACAGGGAAAATGACTAAAAAGGCAGCCAGCCAATGAACACACATAAAGATTTAAGGACCTATTTGGTGTTTAAAAAAAACGGCTGCAGCACCTTTAAATATATATAACTATAATATGTAGTCACAGATGCATTCAATGCCACCAGATGATAAAGAAACTCCACCACCTCAAGATCCCGCCACTCCTCATCTACTGGGTCCACAACGTCCTCAGCAACAGATCACAGGCTGTAAGAATAGGCACAGTTACATCATCAACCGTCATCACCAGAGCCCCTCAGGGCTGTGTCCTCAGCCCCGTCCTTTACACCCTCTACACAAATGACTGCATCAGCCCTTCACCCATCACCGCATGCTACAAATACTCTGACGACACTGCTATACTGGGACTACTCAATGACAACTCCATCACAGCCTATTAACACTACATTTCTCATGTCACAAAGTGGTGCACTGACAACTATCTCCAACTGAACGTGGACTAAATGAAAATAACCGTTCATTAACACGTCAAACACAACCCCTAACTGGACTGAACCCCACCTCCATCCACAGCTTTGATCAACATATCAGCTTACCAGGATCTCACATATGCTGCCTCCAAAATCACCCACTCCCCTACACCCCAATCTCTCAGACATGAGCTACAGAGCAATCACACACCTTGCAATCACAATAGCGAATGACACTGATGACACCCTCAACCCACACCCCACACTAATGCCATCAGGCCGTAGATACAGGGCTCTAAAATGAAGAAGAGCTTGCTTTGGCAGAAGTTTTGTCCTTTCTGCCATAGTAGCACTGAACAAACTACCTCACTGCCACAGTGTATAGATCCAGAGTCATCTGTGAGTGTCTATGCGGATATGTATACGTGTTAGGATACAGGCGGGGTGATGAATGTTATGTGTATCAGTATGTTTGCGGTGTGGCTATCTGTATGTTTCTGTGTGGAATATGAACAGGCTGTGAAAACAAATTTCCTGTGGGACAATGGAGACTATATCTATCTATCCAGTTTATGATATCATGAGGAAGTAGGGTCAGAGTGGGAGCTCTTTGCTTCAATATCCTCTCAGAAGTGATGCATAGTGAACAGCTCCTTTATGTGCAGCTCTCAGGCTCAACAGACAGGGGCAGTGTGGGTCATTAAATGCTGCTACAACATCAAAAATGGCACATAAGAGGCTCATTGGTGGTGCACTGCCTCTCGACAAGCATATGTTAACAGTGTCTTGTTATTTAAGAACTTACTATAGGTGTTGATGGAGCATGGTCTGCATTGCCTAAGACTCCTCCTAAGACAAGATTTCAAGAGTTATTCATTAATAAATGGTTTAAACTGTCAGAGAAGTCTTTATTAATAACTTTTAAAAATGTTTACTTAGCCTTAGCCTTATTTGTGAAGTGGTATCAGAAAAATGTGTATTTCTGTAAGATGCTATAACTGCTCAATGTGCCAATTCACACACTGACCGTGTCCATTTTAACACCCTTAAAACAGTCAGACATCATTTCTTTTTGCTAATCTGTTCCTTGATAATTTGCTAAATTTGGGATGTTGCATGAATGTGTGTGTATATTGTAATATGTGTGTTGTTTTATGACAAAATGTTGCTGTTGGAGCTCAACAGATAGATTTAGAAGCCTGTCTTGATCAAACCATTACTGCGTACAGTATTACGGCAATAAAAACGAGCAAAGAGGAAGTGGCACTCCTACTCAGTTGTTTCCTGGAGGGAACACAAATGTCATGACACGTACAGTTTTTACTGAACTGGAAGGAAACTGATATGGTTATAACATGTGATAGCATCAAGTTTAGTATCCACAGAAACATTGTGTGGTTTCAGTGATATTCCAAATTGGTTATTTTGATGAGATTGATTGAGATGAATTTTAATTGAGTCATTTCTTCACAATCAAGAGAGCTCTCCACATTTTTTTTAAACAAATAGATGATGAATGTCTAGCAGCTCTGGAAATTTCTGTAGTTTTTGTCAGTGGTATGTTGTCTAGAGTTGTTCCTCTTTTATTCCCCTTTTCCTACTGTAGAGACGGAGATCAGTGTATTTTAGAAGTTCCTGCAGGTGTCACTGAAGTAGCTGACTGGAACCAAGAAAATAAACTCTGCATGCTACTAAACTTGCACTACATTAATGGATTTTCATAATCTTCTATATGCACTATAGGGCTGCAATTAACAATTATTTTTTAAATTCATCTTTTGGTTATTTTCTCAATTAATCAGTTAATAGTTTAGTCTATGGAAAGAAACAGTTTCCCAGAATCTAAGCAGCAAAACCTAACATTATTTGGGGTTTTAAATGAAAAATTACTGAAACAATGGAACAATCATCAAGAGGAAAAGTTTCTCTGAGCTCACCTTAAATCTCATTTTGAGATGTGTACCTAGGCGCACGATTTGTGACATCACAAGTAGGTTTGAAGTCAATCATGGTCCAATACTTAAGCAAGTGTGATGTGGAAACTTGAAACCTCTAGTGCACATATGCCCAGGCTAGACTGAGAACTGATTTCAGTGAAGTAGGAGACATCTTGTGTCCAGCAGTTCAACTTTTGAAATGAAAAATATTTACATATTCATAGATTCTTAAGTTTTTAATGAGAGAGAAGGACTAGATGTCATTTTAAGGATTTTAACATTGAACTTTTTGGGGGAAGAAATATTACGCACAAATTATTATTCCAATCAGAGTATTTTTGCATATCTTAAAACATGTCTGGAGGGGATCTTTAAACTTGTCGCACATTTCCATTATACATAAAAAGTTTAAACTAAATATTAAAGGCTTCTAATTCAACAAATTTTTCAGCAGCTGATAGTTATCTGCCTGATACCAACCAGGGGGACCTACTGTATGAAAAAAAGGTGTGATATATGAACTATGACACTCCATTGTGAAGTGCCTGGCTGAGTGAGGATGGCGCACTCCTTCGGCGGGAGGGTGAGAGATTCCACCCCGCTGGAGTGATCCTCTCCTCGGCCTATGGTAGCGAATCTGTCGGCTGTTAAATCCCGGAGGAGGGAGGAGCTACAATAACTGCGGGACAACGTGACATTTCCGCATGTCAATAAAAGTAACTTTGTGAAGTCAAGAGGAAGATGGTTAATTTGGATATGTGGCTGGTGGCTGCTCTACTGGTTTCACTTATACAAATGCCCAAAAGTAACATGTGAAGAGTTTCGGTCACATGATGTCAAGCCTGAAGAGACATCAGCTGCAAGGTGCTGCCTCCTCTCAAGGAAACAATACACTTGGAAGTTTTTTTTAACAGCTGCTGAATCTAAAAAGGTGCAGACTGAGCTGTAAGTTACACATGTTGAAGTTAAAGCCTCAGTTTGACCTGCACAGAGATGTGGTGTGTGATATCCTCAGGAAGGAGGCGTCGGTCTGCAGGGTGAAAGGTGAGGCGTTCACGGTCAGCAGCATTTTTTCAGTGTTTCTTATTGCTAACGAATAGCTTTGACTAATATATAGCACACAGTGCTAGCTAACACTATCAGGTTCAGCCCTTCATCGTTATTACAGAATCTATCTGTGCGTTTAGTGCATTTATCTGTATTACACATGTGTGTGGTGTGCATGAAACTGCATAATAGTCCTTAAAAAATGAATTTCCGAGCTGAACTTTAGCTAGTAAGTAGGAAAATCTGAATTCCTACAGTGATATGAAGGTGTTTACATATTGATCACCAGACGGCGCTACTCACCTTTCACTTGCCTTTCTAAATATTGTAGCCACATAAAGAAAGCCATGAACTTTGAAACAGATTGCATGACTACATTGACGTCCTAAAGATAGATCTAAACCAAGGAGAGAAAACTCCTAAATATACATAATTTCCGTGCTCATCTAACTTCCTGTCAAAATATTTATAACCTCAGTACCAGTTACTGTTGAACATAAGACTGAAAAGACAGACTGCTTATTTCTTGAAGGATCAAATATCATGGCAAGTCTTCCAAATACCATGCAACTACTAAACATTAGTTTACAGTAAAGATGCAGTAAACACTCTTTCACTGGAGATGGACTGATACAGATATTTACATTGGTCGATACTGACTCAGATAGCTGGATCAGGTATCGGTGACAATGGGCCGATCTGGTATCAGATACCATTATTTTAATAAATAACAAGTTAGTAAATTTATATCTATGTATTTATTTGTTACATTTTGTTTTACAAAGTTAGGAAATCAATGTTTAAGTCAAGCCTGATGTTGCCTTACACATAAAAGAATGAACCCAGGCTCTTACACACAGTGAGGCATACAGCGCATGAATTAAACGCTGGTATCGGATCGGTACTCAGTATCGGCCAATATGCAAACCCCAGGTATCGGGACTGAAAAAGTCAGATTCGTGCATCCCTAATTTTCACTATAAACTGTCACAGAATACACATATATACAATAAAAATGTGTTGAAAGTTGTGATTATGTAGCTCCGCAATGCGTCAGACATATCATTATGTGTTAAACCATAAAGCAGCTTCTTGAGTGGACACTTTTTGCATGTAATAACATCTTATTGTACAGTGAGAAAACACTATATACTCTTTTAGTATCACACTTGTCATGTTCAACATGAGTGTTGACAGGGATACTAAAACCATTTTTTGTTAGGGCACACTGTTGTTTACTGTAGTTGTGATAAGCTGTATGGATTCATAATAATGATGCTGTGTCTGCAGAATACTCTGGAGCAGTGGACGCTCGTATCCTGAACATTGAGAAAGATGGGGGCATTCTTTACTCCTGGAAGGTAAATCCATACTAAATACACCGCATGTCACTTATGCTCACATGTCACCACCATGTCATGTGCATATAATTAAACATCATCATGTTTGTAATTTCACCATTATAATGTACCTTGAGTTTGCATATGTTCAGTGTAACTTTGTCTATGCATATACGTGTTGTGTATTTTATTACTCTGTACTATTCTACTTATTTTTAGTCCTTTATACAAAGTATAGTGAGTGAGAAATTCAAAATATTCCCAGATGCCATTGATACGTCTGCACCATTCATCATCAAATGGACACCATCAAACAGAAAATTCTATGCTCTTTTATACAGATTTCTCTGTAATTCTGTTTGACATATTTGGTATTTTTCGAAACCTTGGGATCCTTACAAGAATGTGAAATTAAGTTCTGTGTGTTAAATCGTGCCTCTCTGCACAGCATACATTTTTAATGATACACCCGCCAAAGAGCCTGTGGGTTTAGGAGGTTAAAGACACTGTGCACCCTGCAAAGAGAACATAATCTCTTTTTTTTAGTGCTGGGTTCACAGTTTTATGCATGCCTGCCTGTGCCTTGGGTTTCAGAATACACTTTTTCTTTTAAATCTTTTGAACTAAAAAGAGTGTTGAATCACTGGTTTGAAGTGAGGCAGGCCAAGTCAGGAATAATAGGCAAGGTCAGCCAGAGTAATGAAGAGGTCAAGCATGACGTTCCACACATATCAGTGTGGTGGAAGACCCCAGTGGGAAAGTAGGTCTACTTGATTGTGACAGATTAGGGTTATCCATCTCTGTAGTTTGACTTAATGACCTAACTAAAGGATTCTGTGCTTTTCTATTCTAATAGGGAGCAACTGGGACCACCAGAATTGGGAAATATGACTCAAACACCAAGCAGAACAAGGTATCGTGTGTGTGTCACCTTCCCTTCAATACTGCAGATTCTTTTTTCGCATGTGTGTGTGTGTGTGCGCGCGCTGGTGTTTGTTTTGTGCACAGTTTTACCTCAGCACACCCGTCCCTGTGCGGCCGTGTGTGTTCTCTCCAACAGCTCCTGTACACGTTTGACGAGCAGGTGTGTGTCAGCAGCTGTTCGCTGAACAAGGAGGAGACACTGTTAGGTGAGCCTTTGTAATGCACAGATAATCATTAACAGCAACAGACGTTGTTACAGTAACAATGCTGTGTTCATGACCCAAACTGAGGCAATTAAGTAAGACTCAGAGATGAATTAACAACATTTTCATGTGTCTAGAAAGCAGTTCACTGGTTCAAATCATAGTTAAAGAAACACTGATTGAATGTTATCAGTTTAGTGTCTGTGAAAATTAAGTCACATGACACCTTGCCTTTGCTTTTTCCCTTTCAGCTGTCAGTTTGGCACAAAATACCAGCAAAGAGGCACACCTCAAACCAAGTAACACACATTTACACAAGCTCTCTTTCTCTCTATTTCATTTACATACTATAACATAAATTGTTTCAGATACTTGAAGCATTGCATTTTTCATCTCTCTGGTTATATTTAATTTCTTCTTCAACCCTGCCTGTCTTTGCAGTATCCAAGTGTCTAACCCTCCTGATTGAGATCTATCCTATCAATAACACTAAAGTCCTTAAGGCAGTGGACTGCAGGGTCAAAGTGCAGGTAAGGTGTGTGTAGGTGTGTGTTGTCTTGGCCACTGTCATGCAGGTTTTTACTGCAACCACGAGCTGACGTTGCAATTATGGAGCATCAGAGCTTACAGTGTGTTTATTGTGCTGAAAGTCAACTGGTCTGTATATGGTATTAAACCACTGTGGCTATGACTGAAGTACTATTTACTGTTTGTTGCTCGCCATATTGCCAAGCCACAAATGTAAAGATCTGCCAAGAATGTTTGATCATTGCATTAAAATATAAAAATCAGCAAATTCTCCATCTGGGTATTGTTATAAACCACTCATTTAGACACCAGCTTGCGTTTCTCTGTGCAGTTCCTCCATTCAGAACCTGACAGGAGATCAGTGCTGGAGAGCCACCTGCTGCTGCTGACTGAAGATGGATGTGAGTCTGTGTGTTATGTTTATCTGTAAAGGCGATCTTTCTTTCATCCATTACAAAAGAGAACAAATCCTTGCATTTGTAGAGAACAAAACAACATTTCTTACTCATTTTCGACCGCTATAGTGGTTTACCAGATGTACTGTGATTACAGTTATGCAGTTATGTGTGTGTGTGTTTCAGATGTGGATCTGTACCACGTTCTACTGACCAGACAGGAAGGTTATAGAGTGGTAAGCTGGACTCTACATTCACCGCATTGCTGGCTTTAGCTCTCTATTCCTGTTCTTTTTCCTTTTTGAAGGAAGCGTCTGTGGCCTCAGCTAAAATATAAATTGCATAGAGGATTTGTGCAGTTTTCTGGATGTATAAATCCTCTGCCAGAGTGCACATATCTAGTAATTAATAAGTAAAATAGTTGGAATATATTTACATAACCCAACGAAAAGAATATATTGGTTCGACCTCGTTCTCAAGCCATAAACTATACTGTTATCCTCCTGGGGAGTTTTACATACAGAATTCAGTGCCTCTACAAAGCTGAATATGAATGTGTTTGTGTGAACCAGGTGATGGCGAATCCTGAGCGTTTGTCCAAAACAGTAGAGAGAATAGTAGAAGACCTCTGCTGGGTCCAGTGGGACGGTCACACACAAAGACTCTACTATCTCACACACAAGGTAACACACGAGAGACTTGTATCATTATACTTGTGAAGACATCGCATTGACTTACATTTATTCATGCAAAGACAGCTACAGTCAAGTCAAGTCAATTTATCTATAGAGTGCATTTAAAAACAGCAAATACACAGACATAAATAAGAGGATATAAGTAAATTAATAAAAGCATAGGATATGGTGATATATTGAACACAAACAGCATTGCACAAACGACCAATAAAATACAAACAAATAAAAGCCAGGCATGTCTTCAAGATGACAATTAAGAGGCTAGAGATGGGTCTTTAGATGGGTTTTAAAGATATCAATAGAGAGGAAAGGTCTAATTGTTAGTGGCAAACTATTCCATAATTTAGGGCCAGCCATTGAAAATGCTGCTCGATCACCATTGGTTTTTAATTGGGTGTGTGGACTGGAGAGAAGTGATTTGTCAGCAGATGTAAGGGCTCTGCAGGTGGAATAGGGGATGAGCAGTTCAGAGGTATAAGCTCTATAACTCAATAGCACAAAACTAATTTTCTCAAGGCAGGATATGCAGAATAATACAAAATGCATATCACACGTTTTTCTCAGGACAAGTTCCTGCTGCGATGTGTTCAGTTTTACCCCAACCGCAACTGTGAAACTATGGTAAGTCATCCCTATGCCCTACAGTTTGAGAAATTATCAGTCTTTTGCACACAGTCTCATAATAAAATGTTGCATTGTTGCATTTTATTCACTATATATGGTTATTTGTGCTTACACCTGACAATAACTTATGTTGTTTTATGTTACAGTTGGAGCTCCCATTAGAGCTGCCTGCTAATCCTTTCCGCACAGTCAAGTAAGGCAACTACTAATATAGTATAAAAACAGAAATTAGTCGTCTCAGCAGGCAATTCATTTTGTATTCTGCATTTCTTTGTGCGTTGTCGAAATGTACCTGCAAATCAAAAAAAAAAAAGAAGTGAATCCCTGTAAACAAGTATTTCTTTGTTTGAAAATTCCCCAAACATTCTGATAGTATGTTCCTATGTACAAATATGTATAAATATCCTCCACAGTAACATTTCTTATTGTGATGTGTGTGTGTGTGGCAAACAGGTTTGTAAATCTGGGTTTTGACCATTATCACATCGAGAGTCCAGAGAAGGAGTTTGTAAGGATGGAAGTGTTCACCAACAGAATAGGTAACACAAATATATACTGTATATATTGTCTCACACAAAATGGATATAAACAAACTGACATTTCAGTTTCCCTAATTCTCTATGTTTGTTTGTTTTTTATTTCTCTTTATGAAAACAAGAAAGTAAGTCCCTCGTGGTTCACAAACTATATTATAATCTGCTGTATGCAATGATGCAACATAATATCTTATTATATAACACAAACCAGTGCTTAATGAGGAATCAGCCTTTAAAAATCATGGCTATAGGCATATTGTAATTCATCACCATAATACAAGGGGTGTGTCATTTTTAGAATGATACTGTAATTTAATTGATTAATTAAGGTGTTGATTGAATCTGTAATTTCAGAATTAAATACAAATTCTCAATAATTCAACAATTTTTTTAATATATCCATGGATTTTTTTGATATCTTGACATCACAGCTGCTCTGTCTTGTGGTTTGTTTTTAGGGAGCATGTGTGTTTGCTACAGCCAACCTCTTAATGACAAACAGGAACTGATCTACAGCGTGGTTTTAGTTCACAAAGGTGTGTGTGTGCGCTACCTACTGCTGTCTATTCAAACTGCTATATATATATATAGTACCTAAATGTGTTGCACATGGTGACAAATCTTTGATTTCCTTACTTTCTACAGACTGCAGCAAGACTTTCAGAGTAACTTTGGGCAGTGACGAGTCACCACAGAAAGCCATGCATCTCCATCCGCTCTTCATCCCCATAGGTCATAGCACCCACATACACACACATATCAGCATGCTTATGAATTCAAGCAAGTGTGTGGGTTTGCACGTTGGACTGCCAAACATGCAATTTCCTGCTTTTGCATTCAAAACAGAAACACAGACACACAAATACAAATGAGATTGTGTTTCCTCATTCAGTCTAATAAATGTCTGATGTGCATACAGCATATCAACATACACCCTGACAGTGACACTGTGTTATTTTTGTATGTAGGTTACTACATCGTGGTATATCTGCAGGGTTATTTTCTCCACTGTATCAACACCAGGCAGCAGGAGATTCTCTGTCACTCCCTCTTTCTCTCTGGTAAGGTTATGTCTAAGATGACTGATGGCTATAAAGCTGTTTGTTTACATTGCTTTTCAGCTACAATACATCCTGTTCTCCTTTTTTCCTGACACACGATCTGTACAAACGTACAGCTTTCGTGGGTTTTGGTTTCATTTCCTTGTCTTATTCCCTGTCTGTCTGTCTCAACCTCAAGGTTATGATGTGGACTTGGGCCTGCAGTCTCAGTCAGTAAACATCACAGTGTTGCATGCAGAGGAGGAGTCCAGCACTGCTCTGTTGGACCTGGCCGGTGGGAAGATCCACACTGCTGAGCTTAGCCCTGCCTACTTGCTGCAGATACTGCGATCAGACACACCCTCTAGGTGAGCATGATTTATAACTTTTTCACCATGTGGAAATAAAGCACCTGTGTATATAGGGCTTATTATTTGGGTCGTATTTATATACATAGCATGGGGGATTATAGGTAGGCAGAAAGCTGACAAGTGGAAAGGAAAGGTTATTTTTTGAAAAGTTATTTTTGAGTGCGTACACCTGCAAGTCGTTTGGGAATAATTTTAACAACTTTAACCTGAATACTTGCCAGTGAAGTCTTTGGATTGTACCAATCTGCTCAAATGAAATGCATCCGTGATTCTTTTCTCAAATTTTTCTAGCGAATAATGTCTGATCTGTTCATTCATTTTTAATTTGTAAAGCATTATTCATTGGTAGAAAGGGCGCATACAGCACAGTACAACCACTGACTGTTGGTTCTCTACATGCCCTTCTACCTCTGTGTCTCTTTGTTTGTGTATGCTTATGTTGTATAAAAGTAAATTTGCTGTATGTCACATCCACCCCACAAGGTGTCCCAGCAGTAAGGCTGACCCTCAGCGCCTGGCCGCCCTTCACTGCCTGCTGGTTTACATGGGAAATGACCCAAACCTGGAGCTGAAGGTACAATACAGATGGAGGCAGGAATAGATGTAGGAGGCAGAGATTTTGACATTTAAAGCACATTTAATGGGAGTTCTTGTGTCAAAGTTTAGCCTGAGTTTTTTCCCCCCCAAATAGACATAAGACACTATCTTGACCCACAGAACATACTCTTTGATCCAGTTTTGCATTTATATACAGCAATATATCATTATTTTTTCGTAGAGCATAAAATCAATAAGTTGTTATCAATGTCCCACACACAAACTCTCAAGATCAGTAAGTTCTCCTTGTGGAAGGCAGAGACTGAAACAAGAAACAAGGGAAAGATAAAGACGGAAAAAAGTGGAAAATGCAGCAATTTGTTAGGTACTTTCCTGTAGGAAAATGGATGTACAGCTAAGAAGAAGTGAATAGATAAAGATAGATGACAGCCTTTCTGCACTTCCTTGTAAATGCAGTAGGTGTCAACCTTGAGATGGCACTGAGCAGATGGAGGGAAGAAGACAAAAAAAAGAAAAGACAGGACACTAATAAAACAGGAGAAAAGAGACGACAATTGGACAGATCAAACAAAGACAAAAAGAAAAGGACAGATATTTTGTTAAGGCAGACTGCTCACTGTGAGTCATACTATATTGGAAGTACACCTAAATTAAGATGTTCCAGCTGCTCTGATAGATTGCAATAAGTTCTTTCTTTAGAGGTTAAATGAGTCACCAGCTTCATTAGTGCAGCTAGAGCTGGGAAATTGGACGCCAGACATAACTTTTGTATCCTTTGTAGACTCTGTTAATGGGGCCAACAGCACAAAAAGTATTGACTTTAATAAAGATGATTGCTTGTTAACATTTTTCGCTTTGTTCACAGCAGTTTGCAACTTTAAGAGAATGCTGTGCAAATTCAGTTCTTCCAATCTTACTTTTGCTTCTTTTTCTTCCCCTCCATATAATGGTCATTGTTGTGTTTATGTTGCTGGATATAGGACTCAAACTGGCTCTGGCAAAGAGATATTTTTTCAAACAGCGCTGCTATTGGCAGCAGAAAATGAGTTTTCACTCTGATGCATTGTGGCTGTTAGATTCGCAAAGCCTATCTGTGAGGGCATCATTCATGTTTCACATTTCTGTAATGCAAACATTATATCCATCGAACCTGCATCATCTCAAAAATTCTTATCGGTATCTGTTTTATAACAAGATATCCACTGTTTGAGCCAAGAGTCTACAGCCATGCTCGGGGCTGTGTGAGGCACAGCGGTACCTGAGCTAAATGTTAATATGAGTGTGCATGAAAAGTCAGGGGATCACCAAAGTCATTTGAATGACCATCTTGGGACCATGAATGTCTCTACCAAATTTTGTGGCAATCCATCCAGTCGTTGTTGGGATATTTTAGTTTGGTCCAACTGAACTGAACTGAAAGTCGTTCCACATACTAGGAAATACACTTATTCACTTTCTTGCTGAGAGTTAGATGAGACGAACGATACCTTTCTCATTTTAGTGCGCTAAATATGAAGCTACAGCCAGGAGTCAATTAGCTTAGCTTAGCATAAATACTGGAAACAGGGAAACAACTAGTCTAGTATGTCCAAATGTAAAAAGTCTCCGTACCCGCACCGCTAAAGCTCACTAATTAACAGGTTAAATTTAGTTTGTTTTTGTTGTCAATGTGAAGTTGCCAGGAAAGGACACTCCAGGAAGTCACTGCACCCGGCAGAGAAGAAGTACAGCACATAACCCCCCCTAAAACCACAAGTTGTTGCGTTTGCACTTTTGTTTGGATTGAACAAGTGAGATATAAGGTGTTAATTAGTGACTTAGAAGTGCTTTTATTTTGTTTCTTTTGGACAGAGACAGGCTGGCTGTTTCCCCTTGTTCCCAGTCTTTATGCTAATACAGGCTAACCATTTCCTGGTGCTAACTTCACATTTAGTGTACAGGAGACAGAAGAGTGGTATCAATCTTCTCATCTAAGTTTTGGCAAGAGAGCGAATATTTCCCAAAATGTCAAACTATTTCTTTAAAGGGTAAAAGCTAAACTCAAGTCTTTTAATTCAGTAATTTTGTTGAGTGAACTATCCACATTATAAGGAAATCTCTTAAAAAGCTTGAAGTACAGCTGTAATGTTGAGCTCCCAGCACTATGACACCTATATTCTGTGTGTTTCTATCCTGCCTCTAGATTATTGAATGGCTGTGTGACAATGTGAAGACCTTCGAATCCTTTGATCAGATCCAGGAGTTCATTCTAGGTCAGTGCCAGCTGAAGCAGGGGGTCACAAGCCTCTTGAGTATCACTTCTTCTTCCTTATAGAGTGCGGCTTCTCTTTTGCCTTTTTATGTCCCCTTCTGTGCTTGGTTTCTCAGCTGCTTACATCACTAATGCACAAAGCCAAATTCTTCCCTCAACTCTGTTCGGCTCTCAAATTTCTTCTCGCTGACTTGTGCCAATTGTCCCACGCATATCTGGAAAGTTAGAAAATAAATTTGATTATTTTGAGACCTTGGAGACTCATAGCTTGCACAGAAAAATATGGTCCTAGTAGAAACATAGCAACACATTTGTATGTCCCAGCATGTCTATCTGGCACTCCATCACAGTAGGATCACATTGCACCTTGCTACCTAATTTGCACATTTTTGGTGCTGCTATAGCTACAGTGGCGTATCTAGGACGTGGTGATCAAATTGTGATGTCAATACAGATGTTCAGTGCAATGCATTGCTTCAACCTATGCACAGATCAATCATAATTGAATTCCAAAACTCATGTTAGCATCTATTGTAATGTTTGTACTCAAGGCCACGTTGATGTTTTTACATTTTATAATACAGCATTAAACTTAAGGTGCCACGCTGTCCACCTACAGCAACTAAAGTTAATAACCTAGAACAGCATTAACATGCAGCTACCATTCTGTTCAGTTTTCTATTCCATGTACGCTACATTTTCCATTTCTACCTATCACAGTCTCTGGGAAGCAGTGGTTATTTAAACACGTCTATTTTCGATCAGTAATTCTGTTCAGGATGAGCTACACATTTTCTAAGAGCCGTTTCTCTACAGTGTAGTAAATGTTATGCTACAGGTTCAGAATGAATCTCTGGTGCGACACATTTATTTACAGGGGTTACCTGTGCAAAACATATTTAAAACAGTTGTCAGCAATGTTATTCATAACACTGTGGCGTTAGCTCAGCTTGCCTGAGTCCTGATGGCCAGCACATACTTACAATTTCAAGACCTGCTTTTTTTCTGACTCAAGGTCGAAAGTACGCTGACTAGAGATCAGCTGTCACAGTCTCAGTCCCACAATAACTATAGTAGAGGGAAATGGCAAACTGGCCCTATATCAGGTGATTAGCTGTCATCAGTGATTGACCGGCCTTATTGTGTTGATGAACGACTTATCAGATCTGGGATGGCCAGTGAGATTTCAAGGGTGGTCGTGACCACCCCAGGTCACCCCCTTAAATCACCATTGTATAGCTACTTTAACTTGCTTTAAAATACTGAGTTTGGATACAGATATTAATACAGATGTTGCTGTAAGAACGGACAATTATGTTAACCTAATAAATAATATGTCAGTAACCTGTGCTCTCTAGTATATCATAGTGATTATGGTGGGACATTGGCTGAACTGCCGCATTAAGATAAGAATTCTACAACTGTGATTTAAAACAAGGAAATAAAAGTCTGACTACACTCTCTCTCTCTGTCACACACAGCCTCTTTGTACAGAATAAGCTATAAGCAGGTGCTCAGCATGGACAAAGTCCTGCCTTACTCCTCTGTATTCGACAAGAAGGTACCAAGCACACTTTTACATATATTTGCACGCCCATAAATGCATTGAAAATAAACCATATATATGGATTTGAATGCAAAGAGGACACACTTGAAGTTCAATTTCTTTCTTTGCACCTTAAGTAGTACACACACACAAACACACACATACACACATTCTTCAATATGTCTTTGTGTGTTCTAGGAGGTACCAGCATGTCTATCGGAGGTACCTGGTGTGTTGTGTACAACTGAAATGCATACTGAGTCCGTCTTCAAAGACAAGGTAACATGTCCATCCATTTTTAAAACACATTTATTACCCTAAAAGTGCTTGCAAGCGATTATTATTCATCGCAATCACGCAGAGTCTTCCTCCTAGTCTGTTTCCTGCTGTATTTCCACAGCATGTTAATAAAACTCTGTCTCACATTGATGCTCGGTAATGTGATACAACGGTGGGAAATGACTGTAGCCGACTTCATTCAGACATTAAAAAGGCATTTATATGTAAAACAGTGTGATTTTAGATACAATTCAGACACAATTATCCTCAATTGTTTAGCAGCAACGTCCTTGCTGTGTCACTGTGGTGTTACTGTTTGTTTGTTTGTGTGTGTGTGTGTGTGTGTGTTTGGGTGTGTGTTTGTGTTTGTGTGCATGCAGGCCAGGAGTCTCCAGGGTTTCTGGTCAGAGCTGCAGTGGAACACGGATAGGACAAAATATCTGGAAGCTGTTCCCAACCCCAGATACAGAACCTCCCACATACAGGCCGACTGGGATAAACTGGTCAGTGTGTATTTCCAACAGCAAGAACATTCCATGTATATTAATGGACACAAATCTAAATTTCCATACAGGAAATTTCAATCAATTTATGGCAATTGTTTGACCGTGCTAGTTGAGGCGGGAGAGGGGAGAATATGTGTGTCTTTCTACTGTATGTGTGTCCTTGTCAGCATACCTGTGGGTCTTGATCAAACAATGGCAGCATATTTTCAGCCCTCCCATGATGGTGTTGCTTGTTTCAGAGGTCCGAGAGGAGACCGTCCAGCCACATGAATCACATGGAAGAGAACACAAAGAAGTAGGTCTGCCTCCCACTGGAGCTTTGTTAAGAAAAGTACAACAGACACACAGTCCTGAAACTGCAGGGAGGGAGGGCATGACTGTACCACTACACTGTGTTCCAGTGTTCGGAAAATTACACTATTTATTCTAAAAGGGTGGTATGGTGTCCAAATTACATCATTGATTGTGTTTTGATAAATGTTTGAAGAGTGAGTCCCTCTAGCACTGTGTACTAGTTTTTAAAAGTAATTAGATGTCAAAATCAGGTTTAGAAAAGTCTTAAAGCTTCTGGAAATTTGGCTTGAAATAATAAAAAAGCATATATAAAGTCAAAGTTGAGTGTCTCATTAAGAATCCACAGAAGTCTGAGTGAAAATAAACGTTCATAACTATTAGAAAACCTAGTTAAAAAACTGCTAATTTTGCTGTTCAGACCATTTCTCAAGACTGTATAGGGTAGCAGATAACTTTTGATTGACATCTCCTTGGCTACTGCTCGGTTTTGGCTCGTCTGTTTTCAACATGGCGGCCGGGTCACAAACTTTCTCATATTACAGCTTAACAGTACACTAAAATATGCTTCCGAAAACATTTGAGGCAGCAAATAGGCAATGCAGTAAAAGAAGAGTTGTGAGCTGTGTGTTCACTTTTTGTGTTTCACAACACATTACTGAGAACACAAAGGGAATTGGGAGGTGGAGGGGGGGTGCGAAGCAATCGGTTCGTGGAATTACTTGGGCAATTTTTGCAATAAATGTCCAAGCATAACTACACCCACTTCAAACCCAGTATCAGGACTGAAACTAATTTCTAATACTTTTTAGATGCGTACTATTATGTACATAAGACCCTACATTACATAGTTAGAAGGCTATTGTGGATTTGGGTTTTCCAGTGGCTTTGAATTTGTACACTTTAAAGAGGGGAACTATTGAGCTGCTTCACAACTTCTTTGTCTATATTCTTCTGACTGAGTCAGTCTAAAACTGACTGTGAAGCACACTGAGCTGTATCCATCCTTAAAAGGTAGGGCTGGTGGTACTCTATATTTTTCTTACTGTCAACAAATCAACAGCTGAGCACTGCAGTTTTTAGCAGCCCTTACTCAAACAGGAATTTTGCATTTGTTGGGAACTATTTTCAGCTGCAAATTAATACACATTTTACAGCAGCATGATGGTATATGAGGGATCAACTTAAAATAAATTATGATAATGGTATTTCATCCAGTGTAACGGTGTGGCTCACAGCAAAGAAAGGTCTATAGCACAGAGAAATAAGATATATCAGGCTACACAAACAATACTTGTTGGTGGGTTTTGGTCTGTTCAAGCAATAAGAAAAACATAGAATATCATCAGCCTTATCCTTTACAGTGTATTCACATCCAAAAAATGTTTAAATGAATGAAAATCTGAAGAATAATAAATCACTTGAAGAAGAAAACTTGTGAAACTAGTTTAAAAGTACTGTACAATCAGATGCATCCTAAGAAAAGACATTTAATTAAACCCTCTGATGCTTGTAAAACATCATCAAATATCTTGATGTATCCAATCTGGAACTCAAATAAAACTAATTCCCTTTATTTCACAACCTGTTAGGAAACTTGATAAATACAGTATGCCCTTACACACTCTCCCCAAGGTGGTATTAATATAACTGTGGTAAAGGATTGTGGATGGCAGAGTGATCACAGCTTTTTATAACCAAAGTCAGTGTAAACCACTCAGGAAAACAGAGACTACACGGGACAGAGACATCTGTTCTGTGTCTTCTTACTGTGTAAATGTCACAGCTCACTTAGTTTGAGCTTGGAGGCTTATCTCTCTGGCTCTCTGTCATACCACTTGAACTTTTGATTTTCAACATGCACAAAAAAACTCCCACAACTTTTAAAGTAGACAAAATCTAGTGCTCATTCTTTTTTGAATACAGTTACCCTGGTTGTTCCTTGAATATAAAATAACCACGTTCGATTGAAATACCTTAACATGAGATTATAGCTGCATTTTATGATGACACTTTATGATCAAGTGACTTGATGATGCACCACTGATGAAATACCTGCTCTGAATTGAAATGAACTCTGTCCTGGTTGTGCCAGGGACCAAACCAACAGCCTGTTTGGTTCATAATTAGCTTCTCTTCCCCCAGGCTTAACTCCAGCACCTGCTTACAAAGTTTTTGCTTTTATAATTTTGATATGTTTTTTGCTCCCGACTGCTGCAGTGTAACATTATACTGCCTTGGCTTACAGCATGAGGAGTAAGACTCTTATTATAATGCTGACTTGAGGGATTGTTTTCACACAAAGCTTTTTCTTCTTATTTTGTAGAGTTCTATCAATGGTGGACACCTGGTGTCTTGGTAAGATGGCATAAGCACACTGAACACACACACACACACACACACAGAGTGTGATTGCCATAAATAACAAAACCTTGAGCAAGTGTATTGGGTTTTGTGTGTTTGTGAGTTATTCTGAGGTTGCATTCTTTATGCCCACTGGAGAATTCAGCTGAACAGAACCACCACACTAATTTATCATGGAGGGAGAGGTTGAGAGAAAATGAAGGAAGGCAGAGGGAGAATGGAGGGGAAAAAAGGGAGAGGGAAAAATACAGTCAAAGACACAGAGGTGAAGAATGCTACAATTATATAACAGCGGGGAGTTTGGTACTTCCTCGCCTCTCTCTCCCTCCTTTTATTTATTTTTCTGTCCGTCTCTCTCATGACTACAGTGAAGCTGTTTTGTATCAACCACAACACGGGATCTTCCCTTACCTCACTTAATTCACATGGATGATCTCATACACCCAAACCCTCCCACACATTAACTTGTAAAGCGCGCACACACACACACACACATAGTATTTTGATCACTTTCCCTGCACCAGCCCCTTTTTCACAGATGGTAGCACTCATGTAAAAAGCGAATTATTGATTTCATAATTGCTATGTGGTTTTGTATCACATGAATTTCATTGGTAGTAATAAGAGGCTGGGGGATTTTGCAGCTATGTTAGGGTAAAATGGACTGAATGGACATTTTAAAACAAGCTATTTTGTACTGAAGATGCTGATATCTATGTATTTTAATCCATGAACAGCCTTCCTGATCATTCGTCGGCTGCTAGCATTGCCTAAAATGGCTCAAAGTGTGGAGATTTGGTTTGGCCCTGACTGACATATTTCAATTTGATGGATGAAAATGCCATGTAAATATGTACAGACATTTATGGTCCCCAGGGGATGAATCCTATTGACATCTAGCGCTACCCACGTTCACATTTATGGTTTTAAGTGGCTCAAGTATTTGATGGATTAGCATGTAATTTGGTACAGGCATTCATCTCCCCTCAGAATGAATTGTAAACACTTTGGTGATCGCCTGATTTTTCATCCAGTTCCATCTTCAGGTCAAAATTTAATTTGTCCACTTTGGTTTATAACCAAATACCTGTAAAGCTAATGAAATCAGCCCCAGCTGTACTTTATGTTTAGTGATAATTAGCAAATGTTAGCATGTTAACATGTTAAAATAAGATGGTCAACACAGTATATACCTGCTTAAAATCTGCATGTTAATATTGTCATTGTGAGCATGTTAGCATGCTGGTGTTAGCGTTTAGCTCAAAGCACCGCTGTGCTTATGTACAATCTCGTAGGGCAGCTAGCGTAGCTATAGTCTTGTTAGCATGTAATTTATCCATGTTTAGACTTCAGACATGTGAGACTTATCTGTTTCTGCCATCTGAAAGTGTGGAGCTTGGTTTAAGGCTGCAATCAACAGTTATTTCTATTTGTATTTTTTTCAGTTTTTTTCAGTTAATCAATTAAAAGTTTAGTCCAGCAATCCTCACTTTTGTGTAGCTGGAACTAGTTTGGTATTTTTCCAAGGTAACTGACTTAAACAATGAATCACAATCAAAGTTGTGGTTGACTAATTCACAGTAGTTCCTTAGTGACGCTGCCCTTGGTTAATACATGTTAAGAGCCAGTGTATCCATCAGTAGCTGTGTCTTGTTGATGTGAATGAAGAGACACACACACACAACACATTTACCTGCTCACTCTGATTAAAAGCATCAGCGAAATGCCTAAAATATGTAAATTTAAAACAGTTGATAACTTTGAACTACTAACAGGCATACAGAGAATCTGCCAGCGCAGTCTGTCAGTTAGCTGCGCCCTGCAAACGCTATTTATCTGCTACATATTACGCTGTACCATCAAAAAGCCAGCTTCTTGCAAGTGTGTAAAAGTGATAAAAAAGATGGGGTGTGTTTGGATATGCAAGTGTGAAATAATTAATCTAAAGCACCCAAGTTGAAGCGCAGACCACTTTTGGTTGACTGACATGAAACTGCAGCATCTCTTTCACACACACACACATTAGGTTTATAACCCCGAAGCTTTGTGAAAAGTCACCCAAAAAGAATCTATAATAGGTTTGGTCCTTTTTTTATTATTATTAAAGTCGTAAACAAGTCAGTCTTCCATTCCTACTGATGGCCTGTTTAATGATGTTACTGCACTGACATACCTGAGGCTACCTGAAGTGTTCAGTCTAGCGTAGATGCAGCATCAAAGGTTTCTTCAAACGTCTCTTTTATGTGCGTATTCTCACTATTGCCTGGTCTCCTCTAGATAAGAAGCTGGTGCCACTTTTCCAAGAGGAGGACCGCCAACAGAGGGTGCTCATAGGCCTGGTGAGAGAGAGAGAGAGAGAGAGAAGCAGTAACAAATCAATGACTGCACCACACAAGCATGTTTTTCATGGTTTGGGCCAAGCTGCTTAGTACAGTGATGATAGATTAGACAATAGTGTGCTTTCAACTTTGTGGTAACATTTAAAGGGGAGGGGTTTTTTAACATGGTGATGACCCTGTGCACAAAGCAAGCTCTGTTAAAAAATTGTTTTTGTAGTTTGTTGTGGAAGAACTTGACTTGCCTGCATAGAGCACTGATCTCAACCACATCCACCACCTTTGGGAATAAGAGGAATGCCAATGCTTGTCACCCAATATCAGTGCCTGACCTTCCTAATGCTCTTGTGGCTGAAGGGAGGAAATCTCTGCAGCCATGTTCCAAAATCTTGTGGAAACCTTCCCAGAGGAGTGAAGGCTCCCTTTTAAGGGAAGAGTTCTCCACCACTCTCATGTCTGTCCATTAAATATAAAGATAGCAGATGGTTAGCTTATCTTAGCATAACGACGAGAAACAAAGGGAAACAGCTAGCCTGGCTCTGTCCAAAGGTAACAAAATCAGCCTTCCAGCTGTCATGACTGTGTGTATGAGGCAACAGGGGGAGGACCCAAACACACTTTATTAGGTCAAAGTAAAATTCAAAAGGCTTACAAAAACATAGGGGTGAGGCAGGGAAATCAGGAACAGGTAAGAGGATGGCTTGAATTCAAAGACACACAGCAACATTGACAATCTAGCAGGGAATGCATGCCAGAGGACTGGTATATAAGCTTCTGGGACTGGTAAGGTAATGAGCAGCTGGTGAGCATAATTGGTTAGTGGCAACAGGTGAGCAGGTGGGTGTGGAAACCAAGCAAAAAGTCCGGGGGTATCTGGTGAACAGGTAGAGAACAGTAAAACCAAGGGAAGAGAGAGTGTGGGGCTGAAGGCAGGGACAGAGGCAGAACAGGCAAAGGAAACCAAACAAATCATCATCACTCCACTAACTGAAATCTTCCTACATTACCATGAACATGGGCACTGTAGTTTATTTTGAGTCAATCCTGCATAAACCATACTGCTGCTGTAAATAGTCACCTAACCCTCCTATTGTGTTCGAAAAGGGTTCACACCCTAAGTGTTTAAATGCATTAACAGGCACTGAAAAATGCACTAATTATCATCGAGTAAAATGTTTTTTCTGCTAAGTGACTTATTATATTTTATGTATCTTAGACCACATTTAACTTACAATGTACAAATCGTTTTTTGTTTAAAATAGGCACAATATATCTATTTTACTGCTTATGATTAACAGAACAGGCAAATATATTATAAGACCATAAGAGGCTAATGATAAACAAAACAATTCCCAAAATAACTTGTTTGTATTTTCTTATATGTTAAAATGAGCAATTATTGTTACATCTGTTGTATTATGGGTCAAAATTGACCGCATATACTTTCCTATGAAAAAAGAAGAAAAGTCAATTTAATTTCCAAAAACAACAGTAATAAAAATAAAGCGCGAGAAAGCCCCAACCTATAATGATATACAGCTGGGAAAAAGGAGATGTGTGTGTGTGTGTGTTTGTGTGTCTGTGTGTGTGTCTGTGTCTGTGTGTGCATGTGTGTGTGTGTGTGTATGTTGTGGACAAATTTCAGGCTAGATACCAGTTAATCAGGGATGGCTTGTCCAACTGGGGACAAAAGCCATGTCCCCTACTGGGAATAAGCAGATTTTTGGGTCAGTACTTAAGGTTAGGGTTAGGTTAAGGTTATGGTTAGGGTTGGGGTAAGTCTCCAGGAAATAAATGTAAGTCTGTGTAATGTCCCAAAAAGTGACATAGGTCAACGCATGTGCGTGTGTGTGTGTGTTTGTGGGGGTGGGGTGGGGGGGTGAGTTAAAGAGAGAGTGGCGTGTGTGTGTTTGGGATCATATTTGCTGCATGCCACTCTACAATTGAATTCAAGTCTATATGCTTTCTTCTTTTCTGAAACATAATTATTATTTTATTTTATTTTATTAATTTTATAATTACACAATATTATTATACTATTATTTTAGGATTGTATCACTATTATTTTTGTTTTGTTGTAATTTTTAAATTTTTGTTATTCATGATATTCATGATGTTTGGAAAACATTAACTATGTATTTCTCTGCATAAACAACCCATAACTACTACTGGGTCAAATTTGACCCATAACACAACAGATGTAACTTTTTTTTTTTTTTAAATATGCATTTAAAAAAAAAGAAAAATTATCAAAATGTATTTCATTGTATTCAGTAGGCCATTGTAGGGGATGTAATGAAGGCTTGTTTTGATCAGAAAAAAGGTATGTTTCACACATCTAAACTTGAAAACACGACAAAGCAAATACGGGTTAATCTGTGGCTGAAAGTAGTCCCCAATAAATGCAATATTTACTCCTGTTTGAGTAATGTTTGCTAAAAACTACAGTGTCCAGCTGTTTTAGGAAATAGGTGAACTTCTTGGACATGAAACTATTTATTTTTGAGCTCTCTTCTTAAACATTTATGTCTTTAGTAGGAACCAGTGAGGGTGGGGCAGTTGGAAAGTACTGAGAGATGGACAAAGACATTATTGATTTTAGACTTTTGATAAGAAAAACTATAGAATACTGTTGGACTTTCCCTTTAAAAGTGTAAAAATGACTAAAACATGCTGATATTTCAAAGCAGAAACTTTCCAAAAAGTCAGTCGTTAACATCAAACATCCAACTGCTCAGAATCAAAGAGCCAGAACAGAACAGAATGAAACAAAGCCTGAGGCTGGATTGTTTATCAGTAGCTTGTAAGATACAGATCTTACTTTGACACCAGTATCACAAACTTTAATAGAGGTAGATGAGGCAGAATGAAAAGAAAGTGTGTGAATAGTCAACCATCCCAGATTGTTGATATACAACAGTTTCATAATCTTCATGGATGAAATGCTGACAGACGATTATTTCTCTCCATAGTCACCTTTTAAGGTGAAACTGCTGTTATGCTTCAGATGAGTCGACACTTTAAAAAAAAAGGGCATCTTAAGGTCCCTGTCCTGCGTTCTTTTTTTTTTTTTTTTTGCTGTATGCCGTTTGATGGACATGTTCATATCTTCCAGCTTTCCCTGTGCTCAGCATAGTTTTTAAAGAGCGGATAGCTTCAATTTAATGGAGTTCAGTCTAGATGGTAGCAGTCTCTTGGCTATTCTTAGAACGACCCAGTCCTCCTGTCATTCTCTCTTTATTCCCTCCATTACTGCTTCCATCTTTCTTTCACCCCTCCCTCCCTCTCTTTGCTTCCATCTTCCTCTTCTGTAATCACTCCTTTTTCTCTTTCCTTCTCTCTTATCCTCACTCCCCTCTCCTCCTCCTCCTCCTCCTCCTCCCTGAAGGATATCAGGTCATTCTGTCAAGTTGACACCGTTTTTAGACCTTCACTCCTCTTCTTTTCTGTTTGTCCTCTCCACAGATTTCTTCTTCTCCTTCTCCTCTCCTCTTTCCTCTCCATGGTTAAATCAATTTTGGGACACTGTAGTCGAGGGAAAAGTCGAGGTGAACTCATTTTGACCCTGCTGAGTGCACAGCAAAGTATGCTAAAAACATTCACACACACATACATGTACAGAAAAAAAAATATTATGTGTGTTTCTTGCATTTTAGACAGTGGACAAGCTGCGAGAGCATCTCAACAGACACGTGCCTCGATTGGGGAAGAAGAAGATTGACTCCCTGGTTGTCAGCTATGTAGCCAAACTGGTTGGTACACTGTATTTGTATGTGTGTGTGTGTGTGTGTGTGTGTGTTGGTAGGAGATAGAGAGAGGTCCAGGAGCTCTCTATATCCCTATGCAATTTTTCTTTTAAAGGCACATAGTTCTTCAAGTTATATTTATTTAATGTTTCCCCTTGCTCTTTTTCCGGGAAGGTTAAATGACGCTCTCAGCAAAGATCAGTCAGTGGAAAAGGCAGCAGGTTTTCCACTTTAGTTAAATGGTTGACAGAGCTCACAGATGGATGTGTGCTCTTCAGCTAAGAGAGGTTGCAGGAAGTCAGCAGGTTGCCTCTGGTTCAGACCTGTAAAACAGGCATCAGTGCTCTGACGGGAATCCTCAACCACTCAGTGACTTTTTCTTTTTCTGTTTTTTTAGCTTTGTGTGTCCACTAAGGGCAATGGCTTCCACAAGGGGGATTCCTATTTTTGTTCCCACCCACTTTAATTTAGTTAGATTTTTTTCTCACTAAAATCCTTCTGAACAGTGTGGTCTGACTGTCTGAAGAGCAGCTGATAAAATTGTTCAAATGCTCATCTAAGATACCCTCAATTATCACCATGAGTTCAGAGCAGCAGCAAGTGATGCAGCGACTGTTTCAGCTGTGGGTTTTCGCCTCTCAGGCTACATAGAGTCTGTCCTGACTTAAGTTTTAGGGTGTGTATCCAGAGGGGAAGAAGGCAGGCACTGAAACAAGTACTTTTGTGTGTTTTGTGGGCAAAAATCATTATTGTAAGAATTATCATCATCACTGTTTTTATTTTCAGTTAATATTCTCCAAAAAAGATACTAGAATCAAGCATCAGTCCAAGTTAAGACAGTGATTTTGGGAAATGCACTTATTCGCTTTCTGGCAGAGAGTTTTTGTTTTACTTTTTGTACAGATGTGATGATGCAGATGTGTTTTGAAGGAACTAAAAGTTGGACTTTGTTCCCCTCTGACAGAACCAGGCTAGCAGTTTACCCTTGTTTCCAGTCTTAATGCTAAGCTAAACAGCTGCTGGCTGTTGCTTCATATTAACTTATTATCTCATCTAAGTCTCTGCCAGAAAGCAAATTTAGCATATTTCCCAAAATATTGAACCATTCATTTAACAATACAGATGGTTACATAGCATTTATAAACATATTTTTTGCTATACTATCTAACGGTATCTAAATGCATATGTATATGTGTGTATATATAGTTTTGGTTTTAGAATTATGTCCCTATCTCTAGCTAAACTTGTGCCTTTGGTATCCACCCTAAGAGCAGCAGGTGGGATACATAACCAAGTAGAAGGACGTAACCACTCTATGTCTCAGTAACCTATAGAGGCTGTCGGTTCTGTAAAGCCTGTCTTTAGTATTCCTGGGAGGTAAATCCCCTCACAGCTAGGAGTCACTGAAAGCAGACGTAGAGCATATATCAACACAACAGTATTAAATCAGGCCAAGGGTAAGGCTGGAATTGAATAGAAAGCAGGATGCACCACGTTTGGGGACTTTATGGAATTGCAAATGACAGAGTTTTAAAAAAAAAAGACTAAAGAAATCCTCCCTGCCCACAGCTGGATCAGTCGATGGCTCAGCTCGCTGTGACAGGATCATGAGTTTGAACCTGCGCCTTCAGACCTTCAGTCTTCAGCCTTCAGCCTTCAAAATTTATTCAGCCCTGTGAGAGTGAAAAAAGTCTCTCATCCTGGGAGGCAGACTTATTAAAACATACCCACACAAGGACCCATAAGAAACAGCCTTGAGGGACGTTTTACTTAAAGATTAGTCGACTAACCCACCGGCCGGGTGATGTGCCTCCACATCAAACTGACTCATACTTTAAAACTCAGGGTGGTACTGTTGTGAAGACGGCTGACTTCCCTTCCACAAATAAAGAACATCTCCCCCTCTTGTCAGTGCTTATTGAGACTAATGGCTGCGTTGACACAGGGGAGAAATTGGAGGTGAAATAGATTACAGCTTTTAAGAGCCAGGGAACTTCTGCTATGATAGATTACAGTTCCGCAGTACATTATCGTCATAGTTATTTATTTCTTCTCCCTGTTGCTACAGACAACTGAGATACATCCCTTTTCATAACACAGCCGATGTTAGGACAAAGAACAACCTGTTAATAACAGAATATGAATTGCTGAAAGCAGGAATATATATTTAAAGTAATGAAATGAATTGAAATAGGATGGAATATTTTTAATTAGTTATTCTATACCCAAGGTTATTAAACTTCTCCTCAGCAGGGGACCCACACTGAGTAAATCCAGTCTTTGTGGAGCCAAGGCTCATTAAGAGAAATCACTGATTCTAGATTTTATTCTAATAGAAAGCCACATGGGGAATACTATGTATTAGTCTGTGGCTTTAAATCACTTGTTTGCCCTTTGTTTGCCTTTTTTTTCAGCTGAAAAACATCTCAGCTACATATTTTTATCCTTTTCACTGATCTTCAGGGATGCGGATTACATCAGCAACAAGCACAAGAGATGTAAGCTGAAAAAGAATCAAATCAGACTTTGAATAATTTATTTTGCTTGAGAAGTCGCTACCTGTTAACAGACCAGTGGAAGAACTGAACAGCAAGTTTTGACTCTTGGAGCATTACTTTCTTGATTGTAGAGCAGCCAAAATAAATCCCTGTGACAAATTCAATATGACAAATAATAAAAAAACAAGGGAGGTAGGCACAGGTAACTAACCACTGTCAATGAGAGAGGGGATGGATTCTCCTGAAAAATCACTGCTGTGTTAGAGCACATAAGTTAAAAAACCTTTATTATTGTGGCTAGATTATTAAAAACAAGACCGAACTCTGCTCTTCCTCAGGGTCCAACAATCACACACACAGACAAAGTGAATATAAACATAAGTTTCAACCACACACATGTGAATCTGCACAGCAACATCTGGCTCCACTCATTACACTGATTATGTAATCAGGTCACTTAAAGATTGAACTTTATAAATCACAGATATTAGTAATGAAGACTTACACACATGGATTTTTTTGAAACAGTATAAGAAAAAGTAACATAATAATAGAGACAAATATAATATAAATAATAAGTAATCAATAAAAATTAAAGAAAAAAAAGAAATAAAATATAATGACAAAAGAACCAAAAATACAATTAAACAGAAAAATAAATGAATCAATATTGATTAATATATCTATCTGAGAGGGAAATTGGTTTGCACAGTTACAAACATACAGTATGATCATTACAGTAGGATATACTTTGACATATATATCACAAGTCCAAACTTTCTCTGTTTAATAGTTTTTCAGCCTGTCACCACCATTAACAAAGTTAAGACTTCAGGGAGGGATACAGGATCATCTGTGTGTCTTGCTGTGTGTTTTGGGGATCCATTCCCTCTCTTATGTACAGTCAATAAGACAAATTAAGCACAGACAGTGTGAAATAAGATTATTTTTTGTGATTTTTGCAGTGATACACTTTAAAAAGAATATATTGAAACAATGTAAAAAATGAAAAGACATGCATCTGTGCAGGAGAATTAAAAAAACCCCAGAGGAGCCTATTATTACCTCTGCCTTCAACACCTCTTGTATGCAAGTCTGTTACATAAGTGAATCTAATTAAAATTCCCACTGAGGTCACGGGAGGACTTAACTGTCGACGTTTGGAGAGTGTTGGGGTGTGAGGGGGGAGGAGGAGGGTTTCCCACTGATGTGCAGGATGTGAATGAGGCAGATCGTCTTCCTGTTATTCTACACGAGATGAAAGAGTGGTCATTCGTGGAAAGAGGCGTGTGTGTGTGTGTGTGTTCCAGCATGCAGCGGGCACGGTTCAGATGAGTCAAGTGCAGCCGAATGATCCCGGATGCTGACAGATGTGTGGTGAAACGATGTGGTCGAGCGTGTGCGTGCTGTAACGTGTGATCCACTGCGTTACTCTTGTTCGTGGAAATGAAAATGGGAAGTAGGGAAAATAAAAAGAGGGAAGTGAGGAACAAGTGTACATTTCTACCAACAGAAATGCCAGAAAACTGAATAAGTTATGTGTTTTTTTTTTCAGATCTTTCAGATAAGATGCGAAATGTGCAAAATTTCCAGGCTTTTGCCTTCAGCTGCAAGTCGAAGAAAATGTTTCATTTGAATGTAATGGAGCATCTCCTTTCCAAACCACTAATGTGTGTGTATGTGTGTTTAGCTGGAGCTCATCAGACACATGCTGGAGTCAGTCTGGCTGAAGTACAAACTGGGCCCCCGTGTTTTGTGCCTGTGAGTAGCCCTCTCTCATCAGTGTGCGCCTCCTTTTAAAGTCCTTCAGTCATGTTTCCAACTAATGTACGTAATGTAATGTATAAAGCGCTGACAGAATGTGTGTGTTCATCTTCATGCATGTGTGCGCACTCCCCGCTGTGTGTGTGTGTCCACATGTGCAGATAGCCCACGACCCCTCTTCACGTGATCGTTATGTAACAATCCTGAATTTTTCTGTGTGTGTGTATGTGTGAGTGCGTGTTACAGCACACAGCAGGGCAGTCCAGCAGAATGGTCCGTGTTTCACTTCATGTTTCGGATCCTGGAAGCCACGAGGGGTCTGTGCCTGCCCCTCCCACCTGGTACGATCCACACACACACACACACACACACGCACACAAACACGCTTTTAGCTGTTATAATCCAGTCTGTCTCCATCTCAGCCAGAATAACAATGTGTGTTTGTTGCACTGAGGGACAACAGACTTGCTCTCTTCAACACTAATATAACCAAAAATATGTTAAACATTAGCATAGTGCAGACATGGGTAAAGCAGAGTGTGAATACATTTTCAAAAATTTGAATTCATTTTCCAATATTTGCGGAAGAAACCCCCTGTAACGCAGTCCCATGACGTTGCCTGACAGTTTATCTGAATTTTAGCTGCTCATGAGTAAAAGTTTTATGGGTTCAAATCCTAAACTGTTTGAAAAAAGGAAACGAGAAATGCCCTGAAGAAAGGCAAGTTAAATGTGAGTGTGAATTCTCAGTAGCTTCATCACTACGAACTGCAGGCAAGCTGAGTCAAGTTCCCTTTGGTAAATATAAATTGCACAATCTCTGACACATTGCTGTCAGAGATTGTGCAGCCAGGTGTACATTTGTATTAACAGTACAGAAGGGGGGGGGTGGCTTTATTTTATTTTTGGTTTTTGTTATTTATGTTTTGAGGAAAAATTAAAAGCTTCGGTCCCTTCTTCTTTTTCTGCCTCTGCCCTACCTTTATCTCTCTCTGTCTCTGTCTCTGTCCAGGCTATCACACCCTGTTAGCAGTGTTTGCTGTGCGTTGCCTCCCTCGTCACACCTTCCTGCAGTACATAGACCACGGTTTCCTGCAGCTCACTGAAACCTTTGTGTCTCGGCTCATGACAGGTAAACATGAACACACACACACAGTGCTAAATATTTGCATGCATCGCTTGAAGTAGAAAAAAATAAGTCTCAGTGCTTCCCTTATTTACATGTTGGCATGTGTATACTAGGAAATATTGCTGATGTTCACAACATATATTTATTTAATCAAGGGGACGACCATTTCAATTATTAGAGTAAAAAAAATAATTGACTATGTAAACTAGCTTCATTGTGTGCCGACAGAGAAAAGCACGCAGGTGGGAACAGGTGAGCATCACGTAGTGCCCCCTGGGTAATGTATTTTATTTAGGGCTATTACGAATCTCCCAGTGAACCTGATATGGAAATGGAAGAAAAGAGTACTGGTCAGTAGCACAGGCTTGTAGCATAATCACAGGGTGGGAGGGCACAGAGAAAATCAGGTGGGCCTAGCCTGTCTAAGACCAATCATAGGCTGTTAATAGGTTCTGAAACGCATATTAACCAAAATAGGCCAGTACAACTATACTTGCCTGAATGCACCACAGTTTAATCATACAAGCCTTGGTGATGTTACAGATACCGAGACGCACATTAACAGCATTGCATAGGTTGGCACGGCGGCTACCACATATTCACACGCACACACAAACACGCACACACCGTCAGCTGACAGACGCAACAGCATCATTAATCAAGTATATGGATAGAGGTTAACCAGGACCATGCTCAGTAATGTTAAAAATGACACCTGAACATAGCCTGGCACAGTGGCCACATAAACCACATACACACACACACAGATGGCAGATGCAGCAACATCAGCATAAAATCCACTTGTATAACCAACATAAACTATACCCAGTAAACACTAAACATGCTAATTATTCTATTCAGTCAATTAAATCTGTTGAGTTTTGCAGAATGTTTATCTTTTTAAACCTGCATTAAGCATTTTGGCCACCTTGGGGTAGCGGAAACATGCTGTGAACACAACACTGACATATCATCACTTTTTAAGTTGATATGTTGAACTTGTTGGCAAACAGTTGCTTATTTACACATCTAGCAACATTTTCATTCATGTGGAGTCATATTTCTGTCCTTCTGGTGAAAATAACGTTTCTTTTAGCATTGTTTTTGCTCTCTACCAACTCATGAGGGAAATATCTGGCTCTTTAGTTGCTAAATGCTGCACTAGCTTCACCAGCTAGCCATTAACTGTGTCTTTTTACCGTTCGGTACAGAGCAGATAGTGCACAGTGGGTTTTTAGAGCTTTTTCCTCTGAAATACTTCAATCAAATAATCATTGCTTAAATGTTTTATGCCAGTGGATGTGGTTGTATTACTTATTGTACATCATGTGTGTTTTGTACATAGAGGAAAAGAAAAATGGATGCAAGGAGAGTATGATGTAAAATATTATTAGTTTGAAATGAACAGCAATACATAGTGAAAATGGAGGATATACAATAAGTTATGCTGTAATAATTAAAAGTATAGAGATAATAACACAGTGTGGATATAACAGATAGCAGAGGCAGCTGCAACAAACCGGAAAATAACACATTTCTATACAAGAGTAAATACAAAAAGGGATGTACTGCAGTCAGTATTTCCAAGTCCATCATTTAGATCCTTGTTTCAATGTCTATGACACCACAGTCTGAAGTAGGGCTGCAACTGCTTATTTTCATTATCAATTAATCTGCTGATTATTTTCTCAATTCATCGTTTTGCCGACAAAATATAAGAAAATAGAGAAAAACGTTCAAGGCGATGTCTTTAAATGTCTTGTTTTGTCTGATCAACATTCCAAAATCCAAAGATATTCAGTTTACAGAGTGTGAAGAAGTTTAAAATATGATACTGCAATACAGGAGTGATATTAGATGTCATTAAGGGTCAATAAAAGTCTTTCTCTTCATGTCGCTGTCTCTCTTTTGATGCCGTGAGGAAAAGAAATACAGGAATGGATTCAGACAGTGACTGAAAAAGTAAAAACATTCCACAAACGTCAACTTCCTACTAATAAGCATCAGGTGGTCTGATGCTGTGAAGAGCGCGGCCACATACAGCACGCGGAGAATGAGAGGAAGAAGGGCAACAACCAGGGAGACGGCGATTATTCGAATGAAAATTTTAGTAAATCTACCACTAGAGTCTTTCTTGTTAGGCATTTGGTTATTTTTGAGCCCTCTAACGAGTAGCAGGTAGAAGGTCAACAAGACTAGGTGGCTGAAAACTATGAATAAAATATACACTGCTTCGAGCACAGGTGTGATCCTCTGATTCTTGCAGGAACGACCGTCGTTCTGCTCTGTCACGGTTTTCGCGTCTATCAGTGAAAACACAACAGGAAGAGCTACAAGGGCTCCGAGAAGCCACACACTAGACAGTATAACCCGCTGCCATCTCCGGCGAAGCTCGTCCCACTTTTTGGGGTGAAGAACCTGGCAAATAAAATGGACAGTTTTAGTTTCATGTCTCTGTCATTACATATATCTGTACTGACTGATTTTTGGTTAAAATCACCGTTGATTGGAAACATCTTGAATCAGACATTTAAAAAGAATTCAAGAAAAATACATAGTGCTACTCCTGTCTTTGTGCCTACAAATGAAATAACCTTGTGGGATTGGAGGCTACATACCTGGTAGTACCTCTGGATGCTTATCAGCACCAGAATGTTCAAGTCCGAGGTCATGCAGAAAAAGAAGAAATAAATGAGAAGTTGACAGACTTCATGTGTCAAATGCGGTCCATTATAGAAAATGACAACAGCAACAGGCAGGCAGAGCAGGCAGAGGAGGTCCGACACTGCCAGGCTGAAGAAGAGGCGCTGCGAGATGGATGAGCCGTGCAGACGGTGGCAGAGTTTTACTATTATGGCGATGTTAGCAGGCACACCCAACAGGCAACTGACTGCAATAATCACACCAGCAACAGTGTACCAGGGATAGAGGTCGGAGGTTGAAGGTATTCCTGAGGTGGAGTTGGAGCAGTTGGTAGAGGAGTTACAGAAGATGGAGAAAGAGGTGTTGAAGCTGCCGTCATCGGTCATCGTGGAAGGGGAGTGATGGAAAAAGATGAAGAAGTGACCAGACTGAAGTCAATCTAAAAAGATAGTAATGCCTCCTCTTGTGTCGAGCCCAGGCTGTGTGTCCTGGTTTCCCTTTCTGTGACTGAGATGAAGACACCCACTACCTAGCTCTTATACCTACACTCTACTGGTCTGTGGTTTTGGTGTGTATGAAGGTTTGTTGTTTCCAAGAAGTCAGCTTCAGTTCTATCAAAACTACAGTATATCTGCTGTGAACATTTGACTCCCACTTTTTGGAATATATGAAATATCAGGATCAATACTGGAATCAGAGTTTCTAGGAACATGACCATGGTGTTGTGTCTATGTGCAAACTCATGCACATCATACAAAATGCCTCCAAAATTATTGGCCTCCCCACCCTCAACAGCAAAGCTATCACATGCAGAGCACACAACATCGTACATGACCCCATGCACCCCCTCTACCCATTCTTCATACTGCTTCCATCTGGTCGCAGATACGGATCCTTGGCCTGGAAATGGGCTGGAAAAGTTATGGCAGGAGTTTTGTCCCCTCTGCTATGTCTTTCATGTAGTTATGTTGTGGATGTGTACTGTATTTATGTATCTATGTATTCATGTGAGGCTCTGTACAGACTGTGGCAACAAATTTCCTTGAAGGATAATAAAGAATCTATCTATTTCACTGTGAGCATGTTGGCATGCAAAGCTCTGCTGTGCCTAAGTATTGCCTCACAGAGAAGCTAGTGTGGTTGTTAGGGCCCTATTTTCATTTCAACGACCAGCGCAGAGTTTTGTATTTTTCTGACTTTGAAATTTGGTTTGCATGAGGACAAGCACGATAAAGTGGTGAGAGGTTCATCAAAATGAGGCTGTGCAAAGTTGGTTCTTGGTATTTTGGTGGAAATTGGGTCTCTGATGTGCTGAAAATAGACGCCTGAGAAGTTTGTTTCTGATTCAGCGTCACTTTGCAGGTATCTTACTTGCAAATACGCAGCAATAACAGAATTATGTTTAAAATGAAAATGAACTATTTTAATTAAACACTCTCCATTTAGTTGATGCCTTTAAATCACAATCAAAAAATAACACATTTGTATTTCTTTTTAGTAATAGAAGAAATTAGTTGTTTTTTTCAACTGCTCTAAATCATATGATATTTTTAGTATTACCACAGTCAGCCAGATGGCTCATACTTTATGATACATCACCTGTAATGAACTACTTTCAGAATTACCCCAGAAAATGGAAACCCTCCAAACCCACAGGATGGTAACTGTGATGAACAGATGTGAACGGCTCTGGCACAGTTAATAATATGTAATTTACTGTAATATGACACTTATTTTCACCTCTACATGCTAAGATACAGTATGTCATGGAACCTGTAAATTCTTATGTCCTGCTTAAAATACTTTGTATGCATTGGTGTGGATTTCATACCACAGACAATACACTGTTCAAAGGCCAAAAATCATGACTTGGCATGGAGATCAACCGAACCAAAATATCTGGCCTTCCTTGACATTCTTGATCTTGTTGTAGTTTACAAGGTTCTTTCTCATGGACAGGACAAACAAAGATCCTCGAAGATGAAAAGATTATTTAAGGGACTGAATCCAAATAGTTTCAAACTTCAAAGTGAGAGAAAAGGATGTTTCGGACTTTGAAGTGAAAGGGTTCATGCGTCACTTCTCCCTGGGGATTAATCAAATATCTATATATCTATTTAAAATTCTTTTTTTAGCCAGGGTAATTGGCTGGATAGGTGTACACTTTCTGCCTCATTACACACACACACACAAACATATATTCTCATCTAGAATTTCCAAATAATCCCTAGCCTTGTTCCAGACGTCTGAAATGCTGCCCACAAATGATGAAAAAGAAAAAAACTAAATGGTAATTCAGTCTGTGATATCCAACAATGGGTTAACAACTTGTGCTAGTTCAAGTACTAATGGGTAAAAAAGATGATTAGGTGCAGCAGCTGCAGTAATGGTGCCTAAGTTTTGGAAGAACTTTGAGTTTATCTTCTGTTGGTCCATATATTGAGGAATGAGTTCAGGCAGATTCTCCTCCTCATAAGGATACAGTCAGAGATGAGATGGAAATACTAGATGGACTACATCTCCCAGTATGCCCTAGGAGCACTTGAGAGTCATCCAAGAGGAGCTGAAGCAAGATCCTGGTCTGTTTTATTTGGTGTCAGGCCAAAATTTGCCAGGCAGAATTTACTCTCATGGTGTGGCAAAAAGTGGGGGGTGGTGACCTGTTGTCTTTATCTAAATACAGTAAATCAAGTCTTGCATAAAGCGATAACGTGGCATTCAATCACAGGCAGAACATGTGGTCACACTGAGCCTGATAGCATCCTGCTACACAACACAAGAGCCACAGACTGTGAACAACAACCCACATTAGCTTTCTTGCTAAAGTCTCGTTCTTCTCTAACTCACAAACCAGAATGCACATCTTGTCCTGCACCTTAGCTTGTTGAACGAGCTAGCACACAAACATTCACCTGAGAAAAGTGCGCTGCTAACTTATGTTAGCTAGAAAGCTAGTTCGTTGCTCAGTTGCAGCACATTAAACAACATGTAAACATACCTGCAAATGTTGCTTTGGACCCGTTAGATGCTGGTTTGATCATTGCTCCTCAGAATCCTTTTTAGCGACACACTGTCTGTTCATGACTTGTAGCTACAGCAGTTTGTTTACTTTGTCTCTCTTCTGTATGGTGAAACACCACTAGCCTGCCAGCTAATGTCAATTACTGAATGTCACGACCCTCATGCAGCTGAGACAAAAAGGAGCATTTCTGATATTTTTCCAGAACTTACATTGGAATACATTGAAAAAACATTATTTTTGATTGCAAAGAGTGATAATTAAATGTGATTTCAGTTGGACTTTAACGTAAAGACAAGAAACATGTGCTGACTCATAGTCCTCTTTGCATGGTTGATCATGAAGCTTTGTGCGCCAATACACTGTCCAAGTGAAATATTACTCTAATGCTTCTTTTAATTCATGGAAATCCATCAAGATAATTATCTCATTTGCAGCAGCATTTGCTAATAGCAGTTATAGGTCACTCTTAACACCTAGGAACTGCCCACTACAAACATAACCTTTCTCTGCTGACCAGTAAGCAATCTGGGATTTTGCTGATTGTATTTTTCAAGGAGTGTTTTCAGAAAATGCAACTACTGACTTTTTATTGATCTTTCCTTTCCAAGTATTTTAAGCAATTAATTTAGATATACAAGTACAGAGAGAAGGTATGTCCCAAATGATGTTACTTTTGGTCAGAAGAGTAATTAGCACCATGTCTCCTCTCTTTTCTCTGCGTATAGATTTGGACAACAGTGATGCCAACGAGAAACTGAAGTTCAGCATACTCAAGAGGCTCCCTGAGGTACTTCCGTGTGTGTGTGTGTCCTAACAAGTTTTTTCATGCAGGGTTGGGAGTAGTTTAGATTTTGTCTAAGAGGAAATGATTAAAGGAAAAAGAAAAGCATTCAACCTTTTCTATCCAATGTAATTACTCCAATTTTTTTTTTTTTAACTCTTCGCACAAGATCAGCCATCCAGATAATGACATGCAGTGTGGACAAACTCGGAGGACTGAGCTGAAATGCACCAGTGCTCGACTGGAGTGAATTTTCAACCTGGATGTTATGAGGAGTAAAAACAATGCACAAGGCTATTATAATCCCATCTATTAGTGAGGGGGAAGTTTTGATCTTCTCTCGAATGGTTCTCGCCCGAAACTTCCCATTCTAGTCCAATTAAGAGTTCGAAGTTATTTTAGGTCTCATCTCCCTCAAGCCCCCCTCAAGCCAATCACAAAGCACTTGTGTAACCGGCTGATGAGTGTGTGTGTGTGTTCCGTCCGCATTGTGATCAGAGGAATGTTGAGTGTTTAGTGTCTCTGTTCTGTTTCCTGCCCGTCAGACCTTTGTTGGGTGAGTTTGGCAGGCAGGAGAGATTTAGCAGGTACACACACACACAAGAATTTGAAAACAGGAGATGTTGGCCCACTGTAGGAGATTCATACTTCATCGTCCCATGATAAGTTTTCATCACATTTCTGCAAAAGTTCACAGTAGTTTTGTCAGTTTTCTGAACCACAGCAATGGATTTGGTTATTGTAATATCGATATATATCATAAATGTTTTCCTGCTTCTTCCAGGTCTTTTAGTCCATGTTACAGTTGAGGTATTGAAATGTTTTTTTGTTTTTGAGCTTATTTGAATGTTCTAGCACAATATGATCATCATATTCACTGCACACATTATTATAAAGTTGAGCTCTGAAGGTTTATTCTTGACCTTGGAAATAGCAGTTATGACAAAACAATTCTAATCACAAGGTCTGTTTACTTTTTGGAAAGTTCATTCACATCTCATGGCCAGAAAATTAATCTGCAACTGTTTTGATAGTCAAAAAGTTGTTTATTAAGCAAAAATTCCAAACATTTGCTGCTTCCAGCTCTTCAAATGTGATGATTTTATAGTTTTCTTTGTCTTCTGTAATGATAAACTGAATGTCTTTGGAAAAAACAAGACATTTGAAGATTGAATTTATAAAGGGCATTTTTCACAACTAATCGAATAATGGAAAGAATATTCAACAGATTAATTGATAATGAAAATGATCGTTAGTTGCGGCCCTAATCTCTAAGCTTTTTTGTCAAGCGATTTTGAAAGTGTTTCTTATAGAAACACATATTATATTGTTACATGTTGATAGAATATCACAATTATGAATGGCCTCTCTATTTAACTTCCAGAAAAAAGAACCATATCACATTGTATATCGTCATATAATTACATATAAGATTCCCACTGTCAGTAACCATCATTAATTAAAACAGCTGTTGCTCTTGAGCAACTCAACTCTGACGCTGACACCTAAAGAAACACTCAGGCAGAGTTATATTAGCCCTGATGATGCAGTGTGAAAATATGTGCATTAATGAGCTGAGGTACAAAAGTTAAATTCCTCTGTGAGTTGCTGGCTCCATTTGTTTCTTCTCACCTTTTGATACAAGAATAATCTTTGCAGTAAACCAGCAGCTCTGTGTCAATTTGGCAGTATGTTTAGAGCAAGACAGACTTAAGGAAAAAGCTGCTTTTTTTCTTACTGTTGGTCACGCCTGTCGAATCTGTTTGAGTAAGTGTTTGTTATAACCGCGGTGTGAATTTCGCAACACTGACAGGATACGACCTCCCTGGAATCCCTCATTAGCAGTCAACTCCTCAATAATGGGTTGGAGTTCCAATTGGCACAATAGAGAGGGACAGATGTTCACATGCTCCAGGGATAATGCTTTAAGACAACATGAGCTGCATTCCCAAAATGTAATCTCTTGTGTTTTTGTGTGTGTGTGTGTGTGTGTGTGTGTGTGTGTGTGAGAAGCCTATGGAGCAGAGGATCTACCATATGTGGGATCATCCTGTCAGTTCAGCTTCGATCTCCAGAGATTATGTTAAGACTTTGCTTGAGAAACGCAACAAAAACAAGGTAAGATGGTACATATTTTCTCTTTCTCATACACACACACACACACACACACGTGAAACACTACAGGAAAAGCAAACAATGTGGCTGAATAACCCCATTATGTGGGGAATCACCCAGATACACATGAAAATCCTCCAAAATAAGACATTTCAGAAATTTTTAGAATTTAAATGATGAGTTAATTGATCAATAAGTCATTTTTGAAGCAAGAATATGAGGATGTAGTGCGTTTCAAGGTGTCATCTTGGGCTCTGGAGAATTGCAATGTTTTCTCATATAGACTAAATGATGACAACAGAAACATTAATCAACAATAAGAATAATAGTCACGGCCATAACAACTCCAGAAATCATTATATTTCTTCCTTGTCCTTGTCTTACTTGTCCTTTTTGATTAAACATGTTAAAACAGTGACCCCAGCTAACATAACATCTATCCGCTTCATTATGCTATTGGCTGCTTTCAGTCAGTTAATTGGGTAGCAGACTGGCGTGGAGAGCCAGTGGCATTTTGTGCGGTGACAGGAAGGGCAGGCTGCCTGAAAGTTTAATTGCAGGCCAACTTTATCTGTAAGAGGAGACAAGTGAGTTAAGGTGACTAGTTTCTGGATTTTGCTGCAGATTTGTCTCGACTGAGTGTATCCCGGAAAAAAACCTGCAGAATTGTGTTTTTGTTTTTCCCTTGCTCCTCAGGGCTTTGCATTCACCAGCAGAGACAAGCCAGGCTTCAGACCAGAGTTTCTGCCTCTTACCTACCTGGCGAAAATGCTCTCTGATATCGAGGAACAAGGTAACGCGTGTCTGTATATATCCTGCCTGGTTTAGATACAGAGGCCTTTGGAGGATTAAGACAGAATGTGTGTATTCTGTGCACGTTTTGCGTGGGTGCTTGGTCAAAATGCAGCAGTCTCGGAAGGAAGTGTGTCTGTTGATGTTTCTGGTGTTATATCCTTTAAAAAGATGCCGCATATCTCCGTCTAACTCCTCTTCCTGTGTTCCAGCCTTGAACCCGTTCGAGGAGCAGGAGAACGTGGACGCCAGGTTTGTGGAGGAGACAGCTCTGAAACAGACACTTATCCTGCTGGGCTTTGAGGAAAAATGAAGAATCGGGAGGAAAGGTGGAGAGAGGATGGATGGATTGAAGGGGAGAAACAGATGAGGGGGAAAATGTGTTTGAGAGAGCAGTCATTGACTGGGCCTTGAGGACAAGTAACAGATGGGTGGATGACGGAGGGCGAGGAGTGAAAGATGAATGGAAAGATTGAAAGGCAAGGCGCTCATAAACAAGCTTTCACTGTTTGCTGACAAATTAGGGTGAGATGAAGGGATAGATCGATGGAGACACCCAAAAAGGAAAGGCGGAGAGGAACACCCTGCTTCAGACCGTTTATAAACTACCAAAACTTTAATACAATAGGGAACACAGATCTTCAATTTAAGGAAACATGCTTTTAAGTTGTTTTTTTATTGAAAATCAATAACTGTAGCTATTCACTGCAGCTATTTATATTAACTCGATTTCTGTAGCAGCAACAATTCTCTCCCATGTCTCCGCAACTTCTCCACATTCTCTCCTATACAATTTATGAACATTGGTGTTTTATACTGCAAACGGTATTTATAAATCAAAACGCACTTGTTTATCCTCCTGTGCTTCCTGTATTGCTGCACCCCATCAACTTGATTACATGCTGACAAAAGCTTTGCAGACACAGTAGCTTGATTCAGTTGCTCGGTGGCTGCTGTGCATTAAATCTGATTTTGACTTTTTAAAGGGGCTTAGGGATAACTCAGCGGGACTAACTGGCACTTTTAAAGTGCTAAATTACAGCCGGATATTTAGCTTTTGTAAACTGAATATACAAATGAACAGATACGCTGATTAATACTTCGTGCCAAATATATATGAGATTATGTGATGAGTGGCAGATGAGGTAGACGGATTTTCAAGATTTGACATATTTTCGATGTGGATTAAGCAAAACTGACTGCAATTTATCATTATGAAGATGTCATGTTGACATTCGTATGAGGGAAAATCACATATGTTAGCTGAGTTTCAGTACAGCACAAACAATACCTGACTTTGAAACGTTTGAAATGTTTTAGCCAAAGTTCTCAAATGTTAAATGTTGTATGAAGTTTGTTTAAGATTCTGATTTAAACTGAGACTAAACTTTATAAAGAATAAATATTCTTACTCTTATAAATAAAAAGTGGAATTCATAAGCAATAAAACACATTCTCGCTTGATTCAACACACTCAGGGGTTTTTCGTCTATAATGGCATTACTGAGCCTACTCTTCTCTACTTTTGCTAGTGTTACATTATGTTTTAGCATTTTAGCATTTACCATTATCCTGTAATTGTCACCTGTGGTTGTGGCAGCTGTTCAGTAAAAGTTATACAGGCTCACTTTAAACAGAGACTAGTTAATCAAAGAACAAAATGCATTGCCTGATAATAATACCAGGTTTTGGTAGTTGACAGTTGTCAATACTCTGTGCTGCTGACACATTTTAGTTGGTATCAAAAAGGTATTTATGTTCCATTACTAACCCTACTTATAATTTAGGTTATAAATAATGAAAAAGGCAGTGGACTTTGTTTATATAGCAAAAATCAATCTACAAAATGCTGTAAAAAGCATGAAACCAAACGAGACAGTGTAGGGTTAATAATGTGAACTGAAATAAAAAAACAAAAAGAAAAGACGCCGACATTGCTTAGCTGTCTGCACACAAACACACAAACACACACACACACACTCAAATGTCTGGTTTAAATAAGGTGGCCGTGTGCCCTCAATCATGACGGAGCTTTTACTGTAAGTGGTGAAGTTAGTTGGTAGTGGGGCGTGTGTGTGTGTGCAGTATTTGTTCATAATCCTTCTTATAGTGTCTGAATGTTGGCACCCTATGCCCCATCTAAGACTAAATACTACATATTTACATGTCATGTCATATGATTTGAGAAGTAAAACATTCCTCTAAATAAAGGGATTTCTTAATCACTCGTTTCTTATGTTTACATAAAGAGTTTTGTATGATGAATTGTAAATAAAGAGATTTTCTTTTGAAGATTACTGTACTTTTCTTTCCTATTGCCATACTTTTGAAGAACATGGTGCACTGACAAGTTTTGTGGTAACACTAAGGCCTTGGCTAACTCGGTTTCCAATGAATTTCCCTCAATCTTTTTGTTGAGAGCCAATTGCAATGTGGAACTTGGAGAAAACTTTAGAAATGATCTCAACTCACATTCAAATAGAAAAACTAGTGCAGAGGTGGAAGAGAGTGTTTTGGACAGACTCAGCAGAGTTCCACAGAAATCAGGAAATAATGTCAGCATCAGTCATCACACGCTGAGTCACATTTAGCGAAGGAACACACCCATCACGCTCACATACATGATTATTTTGGATTATCTACATGAATGCCAAAATCTTTTCAAAACCTTGACCACCACCTGGGTGGAATCAGCTCACATTATTTCTATTCTGGGTATGCTTCTTTAAAATGTGAACAAATTGTTCATTCACCATTTGATTGCCTCCTCCACACTCTGTTATGCAGACAGTGTTATGCAGCCGACTAATAAAGCACAAACAGTGAGGGGCTAAATTAATCTGACAGCTCTCAGCATCAGCCTGCAATTGATGATCACACACACACACATCACCGCATGGGTAGGCAAGGTTGGCTCAGAATCAGATAAACTCAACCTGCTGCCTTTTTGAACCTTTTAAGAAGTTGACTCACACAGCATGTATCACAAACTAAGCTTGACGCGGTGTACACCAGTGGTTCGGTTGTCTGTACCCCAACATCCCTATTGTTAGTTCAAGTACCCCTTCATCAATACAGTCATGTTCCAAATGTATTAATGTCAATTGATTTTAAAGTTCATAAGTAACATTTGTTCAAATAATTTCTTACATACAATTGAACTGTCAACGTTTAGGTCGGTGTGGTCAAGTTTGAGTATCTACTTCTACCACTTGGTACCCTCATCTTTTCCTTTTAGCTAAATATTTCAATCTTTTATCCTTACTTAGCTGACTACCGATATTTATCAATAACCTTTAGGTAATTATGTCTATCCATTAACTATTTTGTTAAACTGTTTATTAATTACTTATTTTTTATATATTTATTATTTTTATTTATTTGACAGGGACAACACTCATTAATCAACAGAAAAAATTGAATTAAATGAGCCAGAGTTAGCCTAAAAGGCTCATTTCCATCTATTGTCCCTGGCGAGATGCTGAAGAGGCAACATTAAGCTAATTATTTCAACCATTTATCCTTACTTTTAGATAATTATTTATCTAAAACTTTTAGGTAATTATGTCTATCCATTAGCTATATTTTCATCTGTTGACAGGGACAATGCTTGTTAACAGAAAAAAGAACTGTAAATGAGCCAGAGAATTGTCATCTGTTGTCCAACTTTTAGCTAATTATTTCAACCAGTTATCCTAGCTAACTACTTATCTATCTAAAACTTTTAGGTATGTCTATAGCTAATTATTTCAACTGTTTATCCATTACTTTGAGCTATTTCAGTTTTTTATCCATTAATGTTAGGTAGGCTGATTAGCTCAACCATTTATCCATTGCTTTTAGCTGTTTAGCCATTTATTTTAGCTCATTATTTCATGTTTATAAATTACTCCATCCTTTAACTATTTAAATGATCTATTACTTTTAGCTAACAAATTCGACCTCTGTTAGCTTGCTAACTAGTTTTCATAAACTTTCTGTGGCAACATGTGGCTTTACAGTAATTTGTTATCACAACTACAGATGTATTATTCATAATTCATCCATTACAACCAATTCAGGCTAGTGGGAGGTGTTTTCTGTGTAGTGCTGTGACAATAAATTCACTATGACACCAATATGTAATTTTATTATGGATGTTTATTTTTCTCCTGAACACAACGTGGATATATTTTTGTATCAAATCATGACGTCTATGCTTTCAAATTAGTCGAGCTACTCCAAAATCTTTCCATGTACTCCCTGGCTATACTGCAGAAGTAGATGAGGTAATTGGGAATCATGCTGTACACAGTAATGGTCCCCACATAAACTTGGTATGCAAACCCACACACGCTTACGAGCAGCAGAACACGCCTACTGACGAGAAAACTGTTTTGATATCAAGCTAGATCAGCAGATGGAGCTCCAGAAGCTTTGAAAGCATGTGACTTTGTTTTTTTGTCACAAGTAACCAACTCTGAACTCTCCACCTCATTTAGAGCTCCATATTTTCCTTTGACTCTCCTCTGCCGTCTTTTCCGACTGCCATCTATCTCTCGTTCCTTCTCATTTAAATTCTCTTCTCTCTTTGTCATTTTCTATGCTCTTTCATTGCCTCATCTTCCCCTCTATATTTACATTTATCATTTCAGGCATTAAGCAGACACTCTTAACCTAGCTTAGAGCTTAAACCCAATCCAATTTATTCATCAACAGCGACATTAGAAGCGTGAGGGTTAAAATGGCAACAAGGCAGAGTATGTAAAAATATTCCAGTGTCCCCGAGAAATGGATTTATCTAAGAAAAGCAGTTAAACGATCATGATATGTTGCTGGGTACAGAAATAAACAAAATGTTTTATTGGTGGACATGATGTAACAACACACACTTACAAATTCCATCTTTCCTGTGTGCTCTCTTGTTTTCCCTTCCACTCCTCTACAGTATTTGGTGTTGCTGCAAGCAGAGTGTAAACAAGCTCTTTCCAGTAAATTAAAAAAAAGAAAAAAGAAAACAGGAAACAAGATTACAACCAGATGCAGTTCAGGAGTACACACACACACACACACACGTGACAAAACAGCAGTGGTAAGCTAGACAGTGAGGAAACAAACACGAGAAGCAGAGAGAAGTTGGAGGAAGGAGCAGATAGATCAATAGGTGTTTGATAGGAAAGAGCCAAGTCAGTGAAAATGCACAGGAGAATATTTTTTAAAATTGAAATGCGCATTTGCTTTTAAATTTTTATTTGATTCCTCAAGTGGAGATGAAATGTTCCTGAAGGACACTGATGTGAACTGTGTGGATTACAAAAATAAATCCATACTAACACCCACAAGTTCATGAATTTACAGTGGTCTTAATCTGAATGTATGCATATTGCTCTTTATATCTCTAAAGGTTTGAGTGTTGGTTTGCGGAAATGTCTCATGTTGGCTCCTGGCTGGGAGGGTTTGAAGGGGGCCTGGGCTCCGTAGGGTTTGGGCAGGGGGAGCTGGTCGGACTGGGGGATGTACGCGTTGGGACGGATTTCAGCTGTGGTGTACTCTCCGTTAGGCAACTGGTTCCACTCGTTTTCTTCAGCCAGCTGCAGCACATAAGCACACACACACACACACACACACACACACACCAAGCAGCAGGTTTAATATTTAATGTAATATATAATAATGTATGACCTTGGACTCAATAGTTAAAATTTAATTTTCCCAAAGTTTAATCATGTAAATGGAATAATTAATTTTAGTTATTTATTTTTTTATATCTCAAGACAAATAGGGCAGCGTGAACAATTGAGAATTCATGAGCTCAGAATCACAAGGCTGACTGGAGATTTTTTTATCTACAGTACTTGAAAATACACATTAGAGAGATTATTGATAGTAGTGATTCTCTGTAGGATGTGATGTGCAGGATTATAGACAATAAACTGCACCTGTGAATCCATCTGATGCAGCTTATGACACAAAGACGACTCGCTGACATGATGTTCAGGGTTTTTCCTCCTAAGACGTTTCTAAGACGGTGAACGTAGAGGTGTTGTTTAAAATTCAATTGATAATGCAAGTGCCACTATTTATATATATATTAAAGGTGACTAGGTACACGTATTTCTCTCTGTAGTAATTATTTTACCTTTTGTAACATAAGCTAATTTACGTAACATTCGTTTGAAAGACTTTTCCTCGACTTACATTTTGCCTACACACACACAGTATCAAGAGCGATTTGGACGTCAGTTATTTGCTCAAGAACACTCGGAGTTACGTCGTCTAGGAGTTGTCTCGTTGTGGTTGCCAGGCAACTACCAGGCAACTGTTGTTTTTATATTTCTGTTATGGATTAAACAAACAATATGTTGATTACTAAGTTTTAGAGATGTTGAACTTTGCAGAGACCCAAGCTAGCCATTTCCCCCTGCTTCCAATATGCTGAGCTAACCCTAATCACCTCCTGGCTCTTGCCTCATGTTTGGCAAACAGGCATGAGAGTGGTATCGGTCTTCTCATCTAAAACTTGGCAAGGGAGTGAATAAGTGTATTTCCAAAGATGTCGGACTGTTCCTTTAATATCTGTCCCTTTCTATGACCTGAGCTACAGCTGCTAAATAATTGAATACAGTTTATTTATGGCTGGAAAAAAATCCAGAAAAATTCCTCTAATAAAACTAAAATATAGCCTGTAGAATACGGACAGTGACTGGCAAAATTGATTTGAACTCAGTACGGCTGATGGATCAATTTGTAACCATGGCGGACTCCCGCTGAGAGAAAAAAAAAACAACCTCTTCCAGCGTGCACACGTCCTCGTGACACTACAGTCACGCCTTTGACTTTCACCTCACAACGGCATGCAAATGAACTGTGCCTAAATCTCACAGAGACTTCAAAGAGATGGCGATTTTCTCATGCATATGAACAGTAGTTTATACCCTGGCATGTGATCTAAGGGGTGCACACAAAACAATGAATAATGGCTTTGAATGCAAAAGAAAAAAAAAAATGCAAGAACTGCCAATAAATAAACAGGAAAGAACATATCTCTCTTATCAAGTTCACAAAAACAAATACAGTACATTTTATGGAAAAAGCTTAAAACGGATGATTAACAATGACTCCAAATGTAACTTCTGATTGTGCAAGTTTCCTCCTATTTTTTGTCTGGCATTGTGCATGTAGAGTATTATGGTGTGTTTTGGGGCTCTAAACAGGAATAAACTGGGTACAACAACAAGCTTCAGACAGCTGGACTGGTTTTAGACACAACTGATCCCTTTCTTGTGTAAACGGGCTCGACTCCTGTCTGCCCTTCTTGTCCTGTGTTTGTGCATTTTGACAAAACTACTCTATTTCCTGCCTAGCCTGTGTGTGTTTGGAGGATTTCTATTCACTACTGTCTCAGCCTGTGCATGTTCAGGTATACAGCAGCCCTTTTGTGCCTCCGAATATTAATCGATTTCGGCCTCGTGTCATGTCCCCCCGCTCCGCTTCTTTTCTTTGTCACTCCTTCTTCTTTTCTTGCCCTTCAGTGCTTTAATCAGTTCCTGACCAGTGATCTTTGTGTATGTCTGTATTTCTTTACCCTCTCTCTCTCCTCTTTGTCCCTTTGTCTCCTCTTCTTGTCCCGGAGCATCCTCCTCCATTCCTCCTCTATATCAGGGTAAAGTGGCAGGTCCTGCTCCAACCGCTGCTGGCACCTGTCCATCTGGAAACACAGGGGCAGCGCGAGAAACATTCACTTTGCATTCCTATCACTCGGTCCACTTCGCACTCTCTTGGCCTGATTCAATTCAAACTGCGCCCGAAAACAGATGGTCGTATTAGTGTCAGAACTTGGGCAAAGTTATGCCCCTGCGTTTTCTACTTCTAAGTCTTGCTGCAGGCATACATCAGCTGCAGGGGCTCTTCAGGTTATTAACACACATATCTTGAAACATTCTGAACGCATGTGGGGTATCTGCTCATTTTCAGAACTTGTATTTTTTATTGAGCCAAAAAGCTGTTCAAATCAGTCTCTGAATTCAAAGTGTATCGCTTAAATGATGGTTTAGCTGATGTCTGTCATTTTTCTCTTAGATCCCAAAACCATTGAGCTTGAATATTCTATTCTATACATGAGTTGTTAACCATTAAAGGTTTCAATGAAAAACATGTAATATGATTGATTAAGCATTGTCACTTCATATCTGAATGGAAATGTATGTTTGGATGTGATGCTTGCAAAGTTGAATTGACTGGTGTTGGGCAGACTGGTGTTGGAATTGGGAGGACTTAATACTGAAAAAGCGTGAAGCTATCAAAATATATAATTTTTACAAAGTAAATAAACATATATGTTTCTGTTAGTTAAATTGAAGATGGTGGTGTGAACTGTTTTTTCTCAGTGCAGTTATGCAAGATATGACTGACAATATTAAATGAATAAAAATAATGTTACCTTAAAGCTGCACAAATCAATACTTTTAGATTAACGATGGATAAATGACTATGCATAATGTGAAATGTCGGCCATGGTGATGAAGCCACAGAAGGTAATCATCCTCTCAGCTCTACAGAAATTTTTATCGTCTTTCAGCTCATTGTTTTGGTTTTTCTGGCCTGCAACTTTACTGTTTTGGTTCACTCTCACAGCTCTCAACAGTGTCGTTTCCAGCTGGAGCAGGTAGCTGTTTTTGGTGAAAAAGTTCTAATAATCCCACTGTAAGTTATCCACTACTTGCCCAGCACCAAAACAGCACACAAATATAGCAACTGGCTGGTGAACATAGTGGAACATTAATCAGCTAAAGAGCCAAACATTACTCCCAGGAGTTAGCTAGCTTGACTAGTTGTCTTGTCTACAGATAGGAGATAGGAAATAAAAAGTAACAGGTATATGTATTATATATTATATAGTAAGAGCATAGCTATGCAGAGATGGATTTAGCTCACATATAGGCAAACGTATAAAATATAAATACAGTATTTAGCTTTAAACATCAACAGAAGAATGCTACACAACTAGATGTAACATTTGAATTTGAACAGGAAGTTAAGACTACGTAAAACCACCATCTGAAAGATGTTAACTTACTTACTTACTGTTGATGCAAATTAAAAGTCTTTAAAAGTCCTTTGAACACATGAACAGTGAAGTTAGTTAGCCAGTATTTAAACTTTTCAACAGGTGATACTTCTGGTACAAAGAACAGCAATGGAACTCCTCTTGGTTGCTATGGATATACTGCAGTTCATAACAGGCTAACTGCTAGCTGCCACAGCTATTTTTCAGTTCTAGTAAACAAGCAATATAACTGCATAGGGACAATCTGTTTCAGAAAAGTCTGCTAACTTCTAATAGCAGGACCAGTGGTGCCTGTGAATGCTTAACATAATTGCTTAATATAACTGTGTTTCCCTGATGCTTTCATTTCCTCTATTATTTATGAAAATAAATGGCTGAATGTTATTTTGGTCCCCTGTGTTTACCTCTTGATTTGTTTTGCTCTGCAAATAAGCTAAATAAATGAGTTTGAGGCAAAAAATGGGACATAGTGAGAAATGATTTCGAAGACACTTTTCACTCTTCGATCGCGGTCAGTGAACAGTGACAGGAATAATGGGAAAGACAGTGGGGAGGCTGAGGGCAGAACGTGCAACCGAAATCGCAGGTTGGACTCCAGAGTCACATTGTTGTGCGCGGTATGTGCTGTGAAGGCATGAGCGACTGGGACCACCTCTGACCTGGAGCTCTTTCTCTTTGATCTCTTGCTGGAGAGACAAAGCAGCAGCTTGCTTCATCGACAGTTCCGCTGAGACAGCCATCATACGGTGACTGGTGTCAATTATATGAGCTCGGAGCTCATTCAGCTGGAGGCAGACGACACAGACACACACACACACACACACACACACATACACATACAGATTAGGTAAATCTCAACTTCTCACACTGATCTGGAAAAAAAACAAACACATTGTGATGCAACTTACAACATACATTTTGTGAAGCTGATGATTCAATATGAATTCCGCTACACTCTACAATGCAATTCAATCACTGTAGCTCTTTGCACACATCTGACACTATTTACAACTTATGAGACAAATAAAGACAGCCCAGGAGAGAAGAAGATAGACAGCAAGTGAGAGTAAGACACATTTATAATGGTCAGTGAACTGTTTCATGCCCACTCTGCGGGGCTCCTCACATGGAGCGCACATGCTCTGCAACCGACGTGTCAGTGTGTTTATAGAGGGAAAAACAGAAAAAGAGACACTAGTGTGATTGTAAATGGACAGAAAAATGATACAATTGCCTTTGTATACGTTAGTTAGTCTGAGTGTGTATTCTTTTGTGTGGAAGCGTGTGTTTGTGTCCGTATTGTCTGATGTGTGTGTGCTTGTGTGCTGAGCCTTATCTCTGTCTGTGTGTACTGTAAGTGGACCTTCTTATCTACCTTCTTTGCCAGTGACAGTCGGTCCTGTTGGCAGTTGTCTGCCTGCTCTCTGAGCGGCTTCGAGAGCCGGGTCACCTGGTCCATGAGGAGTTCTTTTTCCAGGCACTGTCTCTCACGCTCTGCTAGATTCATCTCCAGCTACACGCATAGGGACACACACATTTTCACCACAAAACTGTTGCGATATTTGCTTAAAAATGACAAAAAGAGGATCTAAATTCATTAAACAGACAACATGTATGTTGCTACGTTTGCACACACAAGCAAGCATTAACACATTGTAATGTTACAGTGTACCTGCTCGATCTTCTTCACCAGTTCCGCAGTTGAAGGGTCTGTGCCTTTTAGCTCTTTGTAATCAGCTGTTCGATTTAGACCCTCTAGACTCTGATCTCTGGCTTCTGACAACTGAGAGACACAAAGAATACGAGTATGAGATGGATTAACATAAAAACAAGGAAAAAACAGTGCAGATAAAGTATTCAGTTATATAATATAGGCATTTATACTGTAGATACAGGCCAGACTGTATTCAAGTCACTGTCATCGATGTCTCATAATGAAAATAATACAAGTTATTTCCCACAGGACAGCACTCTTCACTTAAATGAATGTGTAAACAAACATTAAAGCATAAAAGCAAAAACCGCCTGTGTTTCCAGTGTCTTTTCCTCCAGGCATTCAAGTTACTTACTGCTCTGGGGATTTGAAAAAAAAAAACCCAACCTGAGACATGTCTAAGCTAAATGTAGTGCCTATATAGGAGCCACTTCCCGCTAGGTGACAAGTAAGTGGTAGAATGTGATAAGAGAAACCAAAATTTAAAAAAAAAAAAAAAAACACCACAGGATCCCTCCAAGGGACTGGGGTTTTTATTCTTTTAATTTTCTGTCATCTCGCAAGACAGCAGAAATAAAATGTGAGGTAAGGAAAGCACAAAGGCGTTGAGTTAAAAGAGCGGAGAGAGACAAAAGGCGGGGTGGAGGATAAGAGAAGACATTAAAATTAAGTGAGGGGAGAGCGAAGGCATTTTAGATTCATGCCGTAAGCTGACATTCTTATTCTAAAGGAGTTTTTGATAGGATACTTCATTGAAGTACATTGGCTGTTGTGAGATTTGGTAATGCTATGAGTTCTTTTAACTACGCAGGCTGCCTTGCTGCCTTAAAGAACAGAAGAAATAGAGGCCACGTACAAACATCTAGTGCTGAAATGATTAGTTGATTAATTAATTAGATGAATGACAGAAGATTGATGGTTCAAAGCACAGAACTTTAGTTTTAATTCTTGAAATCCCAAACAACTACTTCAGGCTGAATTTTAGGGGAATCCTGTATGACTGCATTTGATACAATTGTGAAGAAATAAAAAGTCTTACAGAGAGGATAACTTAGAGTACAGCTAATGTAAGGTTAGCTGATGTGAAATATTCATGTGATACTGAGGGACTGTGTGGAATAAAGTTATTTTTCCCACCTTTAAAAGACCCTTAGGGAAGATTCATGGAAACTGTGTGTTCACACTACATTCACTTATTTTTTGCCACTTAGGGGCGAACGAAACAGCTAAACACAACACTGACATACTAACATTTTTAAGTTGATATAAATTGATATAACATGAGCGTTCATTTTGGAGTTGTGTTTCTGGCCACCCTATGAGTGTAAGTTTAATATTCACTCTCAGCACACCTGATTCAAATGAATGCGTCGTTATCAGGCTTCTGCAGAGCTTGATGACGAGCTGATCATTTGAATCAGGTGTGTTGGAAGAGGAAAACATCTAAAATATGCAGGACACTGATTTAAGTGAATATCTTTTTTTTTTGGACTGTTTATCCACAAAAAAGCTGTACACACTGGGAATTTTCAAACTGCTCCACTGACATTTTATAGAATAAACAATTAATCAGCCAATTGAAGAAATAAGCAACTGATTAACTGATAATGAAAATAATTGTTATTTGCAGCCCTAAATGAGACAGCTTCACTTTTACTGACCATGTCAGTCAAGATGAAAATGCAAATCATTATGCAAAATACAGATCATTATAATAAATAGTATTTCATGTAGATTACGAAGACACCTGAAAAGAGACTGCAGATGGAAATGATACTGTAGCTACGACATCTCAGAAGGGAAGTTAATGCAAATACCCAACGGACCCTTCACAACAAAATAAAAGTAGTCTATATATAAAAATATATGTAGCTGAGATGATCAAGGAGCCATGACAGGGACCATAAAAAAAGATGTAAGCAGAAAATAGAAAGGAGGGGAAAAAAACACACAGATCAAATGACAGAAGAAAGAAAAAAATGAAAAAAAGACACCACAGGAGAAAATATTAATAGATGCCTGAGGAGATCGGAGCAGGAGACAAGTAGAAAGTGAAGAAGAAGTGATTGGATAGCCAGCAAAGAGTAAAGACAGGAGTGAGGATGAACTGAGGAGAAAAACAGGGTGTGACCTGACATGACCTCGCTTATGAAACAGCAGCTTTTCTCCATCCAACCATGCAGCGCATACGTGTGTACGTACACGCACCTGTGTATGTTTACGTGTTGGTATCTAATGTGAAAGTGTGACAGCGTGGAACAAAGTGATGATTCCCATTTCCCCCTTCCCTTCACGGACAAGATTAATGAAGCCTCGCTCATGCAAACAGGCAGCAAGCCTGGTTAAAACAGACTAAAAAAGGGGTTCAGCCCCTTAAATAGAGCTGCTTCTCCCTCACCGTCATATGATTTCGGCTTTAACTTAATAGTAAGCCTGTCATGTGATGAATGGAGGTGTTTGTAAGGGTAAAGTTACAGATACTCAAGTAGAGGAAAAAAAACTCGAGAGGCAGAAAATACAGTAAAAGCAGCTGATGGATTGAAAAGCAGAGACAGAGATGAGAGCGGAGATGCATTCAGAGAGAATGATAAAAGACTGAGACGAGGAAGATACAGTGAGAAAGAGCAAAGCAAAGCAGAAAAGACAGCATGAGGACCAGCGTGAGAAAAGGAGGGAGCGATAGGATGTGAAAGCAGACAAGAAAGACTGAATTGGAGACAGACAAGAAATGCTGAAAAACAGGAATTGCAACAGACCAGTGTTATCTGCAGTTTTCACAGAGAACATAACTGACAACAAAAGCCCGACGCGAGCAGTCGAATGCACGATTAGGATCGTTTCAAAGTCAAAATCAAGCGACAAAGCCGGAAAAATGATTCTGTGTATTTTTTGAACATACGAATGAGGGCATGGAACTGTAAAGGATCATGTGTGATCATAGTGACACCACAAAACACTGGGGGGGGGGGGGTGTCAAGCTAGCATTACAGCTGTCTCTCCTTCAGTACTCTGTGATTCGGATCACAACGCAGAGTAACAGTCAGTCACAGGGTAACATCAAATGACATGTGGATGAAGCAACAGTCAACATGTCGGCCCTCCTGCTGGTTAAACGCCTGTGTGGCTGCTGTAACTGTAACTATATTTAGTACCCGCCCACACAGATATTACACAAATTAAACAAGAGCTGATATTGTCAGTTGGTAGAAAAATGTAAACCTCTTTGTCATGACAGAAAAATTAATTGCACTATAAATAAATGCCCTCTTTCTGGTAATAACTTTACACAAGTCAAAGTAAACATCAAGGATATATATATTGATTGCTTAGAAAAATTAATTTTGTTTACCTGTTCTTATGAAAGTGTATTAAAGTGTATTATGTAATGGTTGGAAAAAGAAAAAAACATCAGTGTCAAGAAACCTGTCACTGGCCATAAAGATGTTTTGATTAATTTCAACGCTTTAAATGAAGATGAACTTTGCAGACGTCAGACTCTGCGAATGCCCGACTGAGAGGAGTGTGTGCCCAGTCCTCACTTCTGAGTCTGATTGATCTGTGTTCCACCCTCATACATAACCACTCTAAGCCATTTAAACACTGCATGATGGATGTGGTACAGCGCGTCTCTGTCACTCTCCTTCTCCTCTTGCCACTCTTCAATCAATCTTTTTTTTTTTTTTCTCTCTGTTGTGCCCTTGCTCTTAACATTTTTATACCCGTCCTCTCTCTGTTGTTCGTATGCGCTGATGTTTGTCTTTCTCTTTGTATTCATCTGTCTCTGTGTCAGTGTCTCTGTTCTGCCTGCCTGCCTGCCTGCCTGCCTCTGTTTTCTTCATCTGACAGTCACAAAGAATAGCTTCTTTCTTGGCTCATGAATGCTGTAAAGCATTGTACATATGACAGCTTCCACGCAGAATACAATTTGCATCTAATTTACATTATTTCAGCTCAGTTAGCAGTTGACATGATGGCTTAAAAAGCCACATAATAGATGGCACACTGCGTGATTAACAGTATAATAATAAAAAAATAATGACCTTATTTATATACCACATGCCAAATTAGGTTACAAAGTGCCTCACATGACAAAAGACAAAGGGACAGATCAGTAAAGCAGAAAGGTCAGTAAAGTAAAACAGCAGTAAAATCATAATCATAATAAGGTTATGTGAGGTTAAATTACCAGAACATGTGAACAAATGAGCTGAACTTAAGCTTCCAGAAGCCCCAAATGAGGAATAAATTTTAATTTGATTTGGAAATGTGCATTTTTAAGTTGTCTTCTAAATTAGAATTTAACAGCACACAATATTAAAAAACACACATGTAATATTAGTAAACAGATTCACACTGTTGATGTCAAATTGATCCGTTCCAGAGAAAAACCATGTCAGCTGTTGGTTTTCCTTCGAGTGACAGCAATACCAGCAGTGAGGCGGATTTTCAACTAATTCACAACCTCATAAAATCGAACAAAGTCAAATCATAAATACAACAATTATAATGAATAAAAACATGGAATAAATAAATACAGACATTGCAAACACAATGTCAGATAAGGCAACTGGGGCACAAAATGATCACAAGTTTAAGGGTATAAAAGATCTTATGTAGGTATGTTTCTAGAGGAGATTTAAAAGATGATGGTGATTCTCAAATCATTTAACAGCCTTCAAGCTCCTGACAACCACTTCCCTCCCTTTCAGTCTCTTCCTGGGAGACAGGAATGGTTATAAATTAAGGCTCCTGCATGCAGAGAAGCTCAGGCTACACAGAGTCTCATAAGACATTAAAAGAAAGATAACTGAGGCCACGCGTAACCTTAGACATAATCAGTAATTGGATATGATTTGGAGTTACTGTTCCCATAATGTATTAGCAGTTAAGGTGGACAGTGCAAAAAATTAGGAATGCAAAGCTAATTGGGAATACTGTTATAAATAGAAATTTTGAATTAACAAGACGATATTCAGGACCTCAATAAAAGGATGGTAAAAGTAATCAGTAAGATCCTAAAATCAATTATAAAGCGGGCAACTAATGAAGAAATGCCAAAGCAGGCCTCGTCTTTTAGTTGGTCGTGGTAAAATATGTCTGTCACAATGTCATCTTTCTATTTAAGGTTTTTGTGCTTTAAATATGGTAAAAAAAAAAAAGAATATTTTGTTGAGTAAAAGTTGTTTTCCATTTGAGATCTGCTGTATGATCTGCTTTTGAGATCTGATCTCTGTGTGCTGAACTTTGAGCAAAGCTAATTTCTAGTCAGTCCTGCAAAAAAAGACAGTGTTTTAAGAGGTGAGTTAACGAATTACGAATTTAAGAATTGTAGCATGAAGTTTCACACACACACACACACAATTGAAATTACAGCATGTCACAGTATTATCAACCTTTCTGTTTCTGTTTGTTTTATTTTCTTGCTTGCTCTCTACCAGTCTGCCTTTAGTCTCTCACGTACAGTACAATTCACATACACTTCCACACATTCACACACACACACTGTCTTTCAGAAGACACAATTCACAGAGGGTTTCCCCATGGTAATAAGTTCTAGACAGGTTGGACAAAGATTTAAGAGAGGGACAGACAAACAATATGACTCACTACCATAGGGACGATGCAGTGTGTTATCATCTCCATCCTGTCATGAATCTCACTCTGTTCTGTTTGTGTTCTGTAAATATCTCACTGTCTGTATGTTTGTGATATTTTGCATGCATGTGGGTAAGTATAACAAGTGTAGCTAGTCATTAGAGGACTGTTGAACAATATTCAGTTGTTGCTGCGAGGGTATTATCACAACTTCACAAACGCTGCACTGATGTCAGTTTCTGTGCTCATGTGTACGCGCCTGTATGTGTTTGAGATGTCAATGTGCCAGCAACTCAAACAAGTTGTAAATCCTGAATCCAACAACAACCTCTGTTTATTTTGCGGCAATTAAAATTCCTCAGAGCAAATGAAAGCCTCAGAGTATATTGAACTTCAATAGTCTCACAGATGGTCCGATCTATCTTTGTCAAAAATTCCCCATCAAATGGAGGGGGGGGGGGGGGGGGTCCGTCTGCAATGAACAGATAAACTGGTCACAGATGAATACAAATATACAATATATATGATAAATTGACAGCAAAGCAGTTGCATGGAAATTGAATTCGCTTAGAGGATGAATTTGCAAAGAGAATGAATTGGGCTGGCAAGCCTCCTGCAAGAGGAGAGACCCCTGTGTTTCACTTTTTGCACCCAGGGGAGCTATACGGCTGTATGAGGGAAAACGGCGATTTAGAAGATGATTTGCTATTTACACAGGAAGGAGAATATACGGAATGACTGGGTGGATGAACAGACAGATGGGTTGATGCACCAATCAGGGATGTAAGTGTTGGTTGTTAGAAAGTTCCAGAAGTTGCATGTGCATCCAAACAACAGTAAGAGTCTACAGCCACGCTAGCAGCTCTGTGAGGCTGTACTTGAACACAGCTTTGAGCTAAAGACTAACATCAGTATTTTAACTTACCAATGTTTAACTTCATCACCATCTTAGTTTAGTCAATTTGCTAATTAGCACTAAACTAAAAGTACACCTGAGGCTGATGGCCTGTCTTTAATTTTGCAGGTATTCTGTCATAAACCAAAGTATTGGACAAATTAAAAGTTTGGTCTGATGCTGAGGAGGATTGCTCTCAATGACAAGATCTGCCTTTAGTCACAGAAGACAAAACATTTTCGGCTGTCCAGCCATCATCAGTGTTACAGTCATGCAGTGTAGCTGCCTTTTAAGTAGCAGACACACAGGTGATTCCCCTCAAGGTAATTAGCATTGCACCTGGTGAGGTAATCAAACACATGACAAGCAGTGAGCACCCACTCTAGAAACATGAAAGACGGCAGAAACCAATTATCCACAGGAAAATGTGGGATTGTTTCCACATCAAATATCAACAGACATTCCAATAACTACTAGACAACACAATTAAACAACAAACAATATATCTACACGTAACTTTACCTGATGATGATGCTACATGAAAAGTTAATAATCACCTAAGTTATTGTTATTGTTAGACTTTTCACTCAAAATCACAAACGTCAACCTCATGGTGAAGCTCAAGGAAAAATGGTCAACAAAGTCAGTAGAATTCATCTTCTGTGACCATGAACGTCTCTACAAAGGTTGGCAGCCCATCCAATAGTTGCTGAGATATTACAGTCCTGACAAATGTGGTGGACTGACCATAAGGCTGACATTGCCATCCCTAAATCCATGCTAAAAACAGGAGGAAGGAAGGACAGGAAAAAGGAATTTATGAATTTAAAGGCTGCATGTACAGCCAAATGCAAGGTCAGACAGAAAGGGGAAGAGGGAAATGGAGATAAACTTGGGAAAAAATGTGGAAGGGGGAAGGGAGGATGATCAGATAGAGTTACTTCCAATTAAACAAAAACCTTAAGAGTAGCTCAAGAGAATAATGGGAGGAAGTGCGGTCAGGCAAAGGCGGGGTGCGTGGGGTGAAGAGTCTAAGAGGGAAGGAATTTATGATGATGATGAGAGAAAACAATAGAAAATAAAAGTGAAATGAATTCGAAAGCAACACAGAGGCCCACTGTAGCAAAATGATAAACAGCAGAAGGAGTAAACAGATGGAGGAAAAAAGGGGAAAGGGGTGCTTTTTTTTTTCTTCCGAAAGCATCACATGATGAAGTCTGTTCCAACACTGCGTTCATCCAAAAGAGCACAAGGCTCAGATGAGAGGAGTCTGGTCCAGCAGCAACTCGAAACCAGTCACTCTGATCCTCTGCAGAAACACACCCAATCCCACCACGCAGCCGCTGGCAGGGAAACTGTGTGTATGCGTGTGTGTGTGTGTGTGTGTGTATTAGGTGTCGCTCAAATCTCTCTCCTTCTACGTGTCTGTCAATATGCATTGCAAAGTTGCTTGAATATGTTTGTGTTTTCATTTTATTTATTCATGTGTGTCTACGTCTGTCTCTGTGAAACTCGCAGCGGTGTCTGGTTGTTTGGGTTTGTCTCTCTTGGTTTAGATCTTCATCTTGTTTGTGCACGTCTGTCTTCGGAGTTTAGTTAGTGAACTCGCTGCTTCTGTCTGTTCGAACTTCTGAGAGTGTTCAACAACAGTTGGTTCACCTCAGCAGTGAAAGGATCAGCTCTGAAAACCAGGTTTGAAATGACCACTTTTGATAAGTGATCAAAGACAGCAGAGTACGATTTTTGCAATGTTGTTTTTCTAAAAACTTTGTCTTAGGGTTAAGAGACTTTTTTTTTGAAATGCACAAGTAAAATCACACAGAGGAAGGTCAAAAAACATACTTGTTGCTGAAATTAAGTGTAAGAGCCAAGTATAATATAAATAATGAGTCTATTCAAGAAAGTCTAGTCTCAAGTATTTCAAAAGAGACGTCTGCTCATTTGTGGTGATCTATGTGAATCTTTCTGTCTGTGTTGTTACACGCTTCACACGATCCTACAAGGACTCTCCACTGACATCACATGATCACATGAGGAGGTAGAGGAACACACACACACACACACATTGCAGGACAATGGCCTGCAGCACTGTTGGATAAACTGGTTTATGGACATGCATGCAAACACACACGTAAACACAAAAACTGCCAGAGGATTCCAAGGAAAACTTTGCTTAGCTTGTGTACACAAAGCCTGTGGTTAATCCTGTCTCCTGAGTGCAACTTTTTATCGTGTGATCACACCAGGAAGCGCTAATTGACAGGTCTAACTGATTCCAGATAGCGTTTTGAATCTGATGAGGCGAGTTACACCCTGACGTAGTTGTGGTCACACTGTGATTGGACGTTGGGGAAATGTGCGCAGCAGCATACTGGAGGCAAATTCTCCATAAATGAGTTGCTATATCAGCAAAGCTATTTGAGGGGAACTGTAGAGGTAACACAGAAGCCTAGAAAACGAGCTCCTGTCTGCAATGCTCATTCAGTACTAGAATATACCTGATGCAGGCCCTAAAACAACTACGCAGTAATCTTCAGTAACTATACAGTAGACTCTGTTCACAGCAGATATTAGTTAATCAACTTTGAAAAAGAAAGAGTTTCTTCTTTGGAAGAAATAAGGGAAAGAAACAAGAAGTAGACGTGGGTCTTGGGAGTTACTCGGGCACTGTCATCAGTGTTTACAAAACATTACGAATGATTTCCATGAAATCCACAGTTTTAAGGAAATCATTCTCATGAATACACACCAATTTTTCCACCTACAGCTAACAAATCAGTATGCAGTTCTGCAAGTTTGGTTGAACTACAGACTGCCAAGTGTGCTGGTTTATATGCATATTTTTTCCCCCACCTCTATCTGCAGCATGGCGATCTCTGCCTCCAGCTTTTTCTTGATGGGCACTTCCTTCTTCTTCAGGTCTATCTGTCTCCTCTCCTCGCTAATGGCCAACTGTAAGTCTTTCATCTCCTTCTCCAGGGTCTCCAGCGTCATGTTACCCTTCGTGATTGCTGCCTCCTGGATGTTCACCCTCTCATGGTAGTTGAATAACACTTCCTCGTGTTCCAGGAGCTGAATGCCACTGTAAGTGACACACACGGCAAGGCGCATATACACATTATTTGACATTAATAGTTAACTTGAACTAAGGCAACATTATGTAAGCTTCAAATTAGGAACATACAGGGAATTGCGACGCTGTATGGCTGTCTCGTGATTCTTGTTTATTTCCAGAAGTGCCTGCTCCTGCATGTTGTTCATTTGTGTGAGCTTCATCAACTCCAATTTGTTGTCTTCATACTCCTGACTGATCTGACGGTGCTTCCAAGCAGCCTACGAGATATGTTTTTAGACTTATAAGAAGACACAAATGAATGATGTAGGGATATGTTGGATGAAAAACAGTTAAATATAGATGCACAAACATGTATTTAAACCAACCAAACCATTCAAACCAACCACTTAAGCCTTAAGGCATATGTTTATTCTTTTAAATGGCTTTAGCCTTAAGATGTGACTTTTACAAGAGACAACACAAGAGTTCACAAACTGTGGTGAACTGTGTGTGGCTTGTCGTGTTATGAAACACACAAAGATAAATACAAGGCCTCAAAAACATTTAAGTACCCAGATAGAAACTTTTTTAGCTCACTGGAACCAGCTTAAACAAGTATCTCTGTTAAAATTTGGACCCCTGAGGCTTTCTCTGTAACATACTGGTTTTTTTGTAAACTGTTAACGTAAATGTGTTAGCTTATAGCAGACGAGATGGACCTTGGACATGTCGTTGTGTAGTTTGTCCCTTGTTTTGCAGCTGTTGGAGATCTTCATACGAGCCTTTGTGAGTGATCTGGAATGGGCACACACACAAAGAAGAAACTGCTAGAAGAGAAATATACTGACAGGTATGCTGATTTGGCACCACTGATACGTACTAACAAATGCACTGGTTGAGAAAAAGTATGAAGTTATTTGAAAAACTGAGCATCATCAACTTCACAAAGGCAGCATTTGTTGCAATGCTCTTAAAAGTATTTTGTTCTATGGATGTCTATGCCTTCTTTTTGGCATCAGGATGTATTATTTCATTGTACTAACATGTCATACACTCAACCTTCTTCCCACCGCACACATGCGCACACACCTGTCCTTGTTGATGACTATGCTGCGTTGGATCTCTGTCTCGTTTTCAAGGACCTTAACCTGCTCCATCAACTCCGTGACCGTGTGCGAGGAGATCTGCTTGAGCTTGACATACTTATTTTTTTCTTCCATGATCATGTCGCACAGTTTACAATACTGTAATATTCTGAAGGAAAAAGAAACACACTGATTAGCATAAACAAACTTGGTGCTCATTACAAAGTCTGGTTGCAATCAGAGCAGCTTTCTTTTCTACATTGTTTACATTTGTTTTAGAAAATGTGTCACCAAGAGTTTATTCAAATTATTATCATTCATGTAATACATTAGAGTTGTTAACAATGCTAGCTAAATATGAGATTTTTTTTTCATATTGCAATTACATGGTGAGAAGACACACAATAATGAACTACCGTCCCACCCTGTGGCTGCTTGACTAGATGAAGTTTTTTCGGGGCAGACTCCAGTGTGTGGTCGTGACCTAGCTGAATGTATTTTGAGAGCCTCCTGTCGTACTGGGTGGTACCAGATGCATTTGTCTAACTCGGAACACTGAAGTATGACCAATTAGTGAGATAAGGTTTTCTGCCCAGGCAACATGTGCAGATGTCTGAATTAATTGTGCTCCCAGCCATTACACACATCAGAGGAGCCAAACAAATAACCAGGGAATCAATTATCAGTTGTGAAACTGTTAACATCAATGTACTGTATACAGGCGTACAGCAATGTTAGCTTGGTAATTACTGCAGAGGATGATCTTATGAATTTCTACCAAATCAAAGACAGAATTTAATTTGCTTTACTTATTATACAGATACTTGTTGACATTGAATAATCTTAATATTAAACAAAGAGAAAGAAAAAGTAAGTAAAAGACAGAAAGATGGACAGGAGACAGGAAGATAGTGACAGAGGATGAGGTAATTATATTTTCCCTAACACTACCTATTAACAGCTTAGCAGCTTCTCTGTAACCGAAATCCTCTTTATCATGACACGCACCTTTGCTTTTCATGAAAGGAGGCTGACAATGAAAAGAGAGAAGAGAAAACAACAGTGACACCTGCGCTGCAGCACAGCGTTGAGCTTGTTGTGGTCCATGATGATCAGGGCTTTTTCTCGCAGTTCCTGCTGGATGTTTTGGTTCATTTGCTGCAGATAGGTTCACACAGGGAGAAACTACAGTATCATCACCTTTTTGCTGGTGTGTGTTTGTGTGTGTGTGTGTGTGTGTGAGTGCAACCTTTAAACATATTTGAGGGGACACGTTTTTCAGTATTAGCAGCTTCCCTTCCCTTTGATACTTTGCATAAATAAAAAAACAAAAGAAAAAAATATACATCCATAAAGTAGCAGTCAGTTTATACATTGGTGTTGATGTTTAGGAGTTTTCTGAAGTCATTAATTCATTTTGGAGCTGGATATTGATGACTTGGGTTTAAGTGTAGTCATTAGTGATATCATAACCTTTTCAAAAATGCAAGTTTATCTGATTTTAATGAAGTCCACAACCACTTATGAATGTCATGTCTGCCAAAGTTTGCCCCCCTTAGACTCTTTTTTTCCATTTGGCTGAACTAAAATTGCATGGTATTCTAAATATACAGTATTTTTTTCAAATCACACTGAAATGATCACTCACAGCAATACCGTTAGAGGCAATAAAGTCCTGACATTTACTCTCCATGAATTTGTGTTCTTGCTACTGTAACTACAAGAGTGCCCAAAATATAAAACTTCTTTAGTCCCTCTTTGATGTGTTGGCATATTTATGTGTGAAATATGCATGTCTGCATGTTATCAAATGCACCATTGAACACATCAAAACCTGGTGAAATTATATCTTTCCATACGTCCTTTTGCTGTTGTTTGCCTTAGTGTGTGTGTGTGTGTGTGTTGCACCTCAGCCCTGAGCAGCTCACGGTGCTTCTGGCCCCTCTCCTCAGCTTTGATCTGTGTCAGACATCTGAGGTTGTGGAGTTCTTCTCGGAGGCAGTTTGACTCCCTCAGCAGCTCCTGAATCATCTCATACTGCTGCTTCTTCTGGCTCTCCTCCTCAGTGACTGATAGCTAGGAGGGAACACATTTAGCAATGTTCTCAGTTGAAAAGTCTCCTGATTCCAGTTTGACTGATATTGATGTGCTATTGATTGTGTTACAAGGAAGATGGATAGAGGATGGATATTGAAACTACGGGGGCACAGCTCACAAGCTTTTCCCCCAAAAGATCATAAAGATCACAAAGGGAGAAATCTTATCTATAAAACTGACATTTATTTACACAAGATGCACACTTTGCAATCACAGTCTAAATTAAAATTAATTCACAAACTCCTTAAACATACTCTAGAGGGCTACGGCAGTAGACTGCATTGCATTTTGCAGGCGCTAATGATATTGTATCCACCCACGTTGTGCCCACACGTCCCCACCTGTTTTTCAAAGCTGACTTTGAGAGCGTCCACCTCTTTCTGAAGCTCCATCCTCCGCTGGATACTGGCCTCTCTTTTGGGAACGGCATCCAACTGGAAATACCAGGCAGAATGTCAAAAATCAAATTACCATTAGACTTTACATACTGAGAAAGGAAAGACCATGAGGATCCAGCACAAAGATCACCACAACTTCTTATTAAATTCAGTCAGTGCATAATCAATCCCACATCAAACATTGAATGCAAAATAATTAGTACTATATATCATAAATTTCTTCAGGCCTCTCTGCTCGCGGTTGGATCTTGTGACACTGAGAGTGTTCACCCAGACTAATAAAGAATGAATTCCTTTAGGCGGAGGATCGCCCCTCACTGCAGCGTTGCCAGGCTTTCTGCTCAGTGATAGAACTACGCTGCCACATATTTAAAAAATGTTAGTCACAAGAAGAAGAAGACTAAATCAATATATTTAAGATGTTTTAAAGACACGATGCAAGGCCACGTTTTTTTTACTTGAGCTACATGTATACATATATATATATATATATATGTATGTATGTAGCACTACACCAAATACCATCACTATTTCAAGTCCTTATTAGCTCTCATTCTGTGTTAAGTTCATAACAACATATTGTGTAAATAAAACTATCAATCACATCCTCTTTGAGATAAATTTTTGTGGTAAACTCATACACTGGTGAATCCTCATCTAAGCAGCCCTCACAGTCACATTCATTGTGAGTAATAGCTCATGTGAGAGTTATTAATGATTGGCAGTTTAATGGAAATGAATGAATCATTTCTTAGAGCTGCTTTGATTTCAATATTTCCTAAATGTGGGAAATCTCTAATGTGTCACAGTGATTTCCTTTCATACTGTTGTGTGCTTGTGAAATGTGCTGACACATTTCCCATGACTCACCTATGCGTCTTCTTCTTCTTCTTCCATCTGCTTTCTCTTTAAAAACTGCACACCAGTAAAATTACAGGACTTTTTATTTTTTTTTTTAAAAATGCTCCTGATGTAATGGCGATTATCGACTTCTCGATTACTGGCATGCTGACATTTACACTGAAAATGTTCCCACACCTGTTAAGCCTGGAATCTTTTCCGAACCAATCGCCAGTAGCAGTAAAAACATAATGTTGCAAACCACAAGGATTATATTTAATGTTTAACATTATGAGATTTGCCGGTAAAATCTGCATGTCTTCAGACACCCTACATGTAAAAAAAGTTTTTCACATAATTTGAGCAGATTTCCAGGAACTTAACAAAAGCTTCCAGATGCTAAAAAAATGCCGGATCACTCAAGAACACTCAAATTGCTTCAAATTTGAGCTGATGCTTTTTCTTTACGCATCAAAAGTAACATCACCATCACCTGTGCCTGTAACTCAACGTAGGTAGATTGCGTGTGTTGGAGCTGCTCGGCAGACATGGTCGACGCGTACTCCATCCTCTTGAGGGCTTGCATCTGCCTGAGGAAAAACACAGACACCTTTTGAAATGTGTATCATCATCATAAGGCTACACTTTTCTCAGGAAATGTATTTTCTCAAATTAGGCTCATTATACACAGATTCCTGTCAAATATTCATGTTTTCAACAGTAGAATGCAGCTAAAGAAATGATTTGAACTCTTGCTTGGGAAGTCTTTTGTTCAAATAAATAATAAAAGTGTTTAAAAAGTACTATGCACAGAGACTGAAGAGTGCGGCAACAAGTTGGCAAGAATGACATTTGGTAGTAATTAAGGTGTAAAACAATAAGCTCTTTTGCTGAATGTTTCTTGCCGCAATGTATATACTGTTTATTTTAGGTTTACAGTGCAAAACCTTCTCATGGACAGTGTGTAATAAAGTTTTATTGGTATGTGGGGACTCATTTAGTGGTGGGATGGATGCTCAGTTTGACATCATTCTGTACCTGTTTTTCTCCCTGAGCTGCAAAGATTGACTCTCATACAGGTACTTTCTGTCACACATGATGTTCTGCAGCTTCATTTCCAGGATACCCCTGGTGATGAAAAACACAGCGACATGAGTGAAAACAAAAAAAAGCCCAAAAGTTTATTTCATTAAATCACATTTGCCCTCACCAGTGTCTGTTTTTGACTGTGATTTTGTTAAGAGCATATACCTGATCCCCATGACTTCAACCTCCTCCTCCTTCTTGACCTCCTGCTCTTTCAGCAGCTGCCTGCACTCCCTCTGACCGGCCTCTACCCGGGCCCTGACACCCTCCAGCTCCTTCATCACCTCCTTCTTCTTTGATCCAAGGGAATGATTACGCTCTTCCACCTCCTTCACTTGCTGCTCTATTTCTGAAATCTCTGTGTTTATCATTTCCATCTTCTTCATTGCAGCTCTGATGTGTGTTTGTGGGGGGGAAAACAGAAGGAAGAGTGTCAGTATCTGTTTATTACTCCAGACTGGCACTGTCAAAGTGCATGTCTTATGAAATAACAGCATATGCATCAATCTTTTACATACATCCCCCCAGTACCCCTCAGCTTTGTGAATTTCAAGTTGCGTGGCTCATACAGTCAATTCCACTGCATCAGTTGCAACCCAAATGTTAATATGAAATAAACATAAAAGAGACTGCAGCCAGGCTGCACTTGAATGTGAAATGAATGATGGCTGATGCATGTGGTCGCAATTTCTATTAATTTAAAAAGGCTGGACATCTTCAAATCCTTGTGAATCATTTGAATGTTGAAACAAATAGTAGTCTGTTTTTTAGTTCCTCATTTGAACTAAAATACGCCTTGCCACAGAGTCGCAAACTCTACTGTACATCCAGAGGAGCGCAGAGATAATTTGCAGAAGTGAACAACAAGTATAAATCTGGAAAACGATGGTTCCTGCAGGAAACTGAATGAAAAAGATTGATCTTTTTCTTCAGATTTGCACAAATTCTATTTGTTTCATATCAGGTCTGACCTTAAGTTACACTAAGCAAAAACAAATCATAGCACATGCTGTTTCTGCTATGAAAACTACAGTATGTTAACTCAGTTCATCCATTACTTTCTTGTATTAGAGATCAAGATGAACCGGAGGAGACAGATTACAGAGGGATTTGAGCTAACCGACAGGAGGATTGTACAAATCAGGGAGTGAATTAATTTCCAAACTGTACTTCTGTTGTCTTTTCTTCTCAGTGTTGTCTCACTAAGGGACCTTAAGTAGCTCATTTTGGGCTTTTATCCCCAGTGTTTGGAACATTAACTTTCCTGCGCTTCTTAAATACAGATTGTTAAGGGGTTGAATGTACTTACTCCCTCTTAGAGCGTTTCCTTTCTATCTCCTTTGAAATCTGGTCAGGTATGCTGATGAGCCGTGCTTTCTCATCCTTGTAACACAGAAAGAGAGACAGAGACACACAAACATGTGAAAGAAAGCAGATGATTTGTTATTTTATTGATGGTGTGCTGTAAGCTGTGCTCACACACACACACACACACACACACACACACACACACACACACACACACACAGACCTCTCTGAGCTCTATGATCTTCTTCTTGTCTCCCAGCTCTTTCTGTTCCTTCAATAGCTGCATTTCATGGGTTTCCACATCTTCCATCAGACTTCTGTGCAGGGCATGAGTGCAAGATACACATTAAAGTACATTTGTGTTCTAAAAAAAAATGGGATTAGATTCAGCTGCAGTGCTTCTTATTAAAATGAGCCAGTTTAATAATTCTGAGGAATCACATAAATAAAGACAAAGCCATAAAGAGAGTATCAGTTTACAGGGCAATGCAAAAAAAAAAAAACTACATATGTGCTCCTTGTGCACCAACTGGATAATTGAAATTGAAATACCTGACTTCCACTTGTCTCTGAGCCACCTCTTTTCTCAGATCCTCATATTTGTCCTGCAGGGTCTTTGTTCTGCTCTCCAGCTCCTGGAGGATCAACCAGCAGTATGAATATTAGATCATATATCAAGAATATCGGGTCAATGATGAGAATTTAATTCAGCACAGGCTGCACAGCCAAAATACCATTTGTCCCCTCCCCCCCCTCTCTTTTCTTAGTATCTGATCCTAATTTTTCAGAGTTGGTTTCAACCTTTGCATTTCGGTTTTTATTTCTTGAAAGTTATGAACATATTTTTGTTCCAATCTGTCTGTATTGCTTGTGTCTGAGTGAGGTTTGCGTATTTCAGATTTTAAATCAGATTATTATGATGCTTGAGTCAAGTCCTTACGTTGTTTCAGTTTTAGGGGAATTTTACAGTTTTATAACAAGTTCTAGTTTGATTCCTGAAATTGAATCGTCATCACTCCTTACCATGAAACAAAGACTTGTTTGACACTAAAACATTGCTGGAAAAAATGTTGGATTACACTGAGATCATTTTACAAGCATGAATATGAACTTCAATTGCAACTGTTGTAAAGCAGCTGTCCTCAATTCAATTTCATAAATGTCATCTCCTTTAAAGCTAGTTTTTGTTTTTGTACCCTGTTAATCATGTCTGACAAGGCTGTATGTGTTTGTGTGTGACAGAGAGAGAAGAATGCAAACTCCTCCCGGCCGCCTTTGAATGACTCATTAGATTGAAGGCCCAATCCAATGAGACACATTGTTTCCATAACAATGGGAAAAGGACTTGTACAGAAAATGACCCTTTCATACATACACTCCATTACATTAACATAATCACTGGCTTGAACTGTTCTGTTAAATGCAGTAGCTTCTGTTAATACCTTCTTGTGTTTTGGTATTTGAATGTTATTTGACTGTTAACAAACAACAAGTACCACTTCTCTCTCTGTTGTAAATATTAAGTCTTGTTCATCCGTCTCCTAAGGTTGTGTGTTCTCATAAAGAAGTGGAAGTGAAATGTTTTTATCCACAAAGTACCTCTATAAATATTACTAAAATACTACACTGTGGAACTTAAGCAATTGCTGCAACTGGTTTACTGCAATAACGGCTCCCTACAGCGTATTTTGCTGATGTAAATTCACTTTTAATGATTACCTTTTATGTTACTCAACACAATGGCTCATGTGGGTCTACTAAATGATTTGGTTATGTTATAGCCACTGATAATTTAGCTTCATTTCTTCAAAATCACATTTTTTCCTGTTTGTTTGGTTTGTTGAATGTAACTAAATACTGACTCATGGACACTGTAGTTTTGGAAATGACATTAACCAGAGGTACAAAAGCAGAGTTGTAGCAAATTGTAGCAAATGGAATGTTTTGTAGCTGCAATCAGTAATAAATCCGTAGTTGCATAGTTGAGCCAAGAAGTATCCAAAATCCAAAAGTTCACTGATGCAAGCTGCTGGATTAATGAATCAAGTTCTACAAAGCACAAACTCTAACCTTCCCTTGCCATTAGCGGCACAGTCAACAGAATTTTAAGTTTGATAAGTGGATTATTGTTGATGCAATCCTCCTTGAGACAACTCTAACGTTGTTATGTGCATATTCTTGTTCCTCTAATCAGATTTTCAACACAATTTTTAGTGCTGACTTTTCATCAGCCACTTAAGTGTTCCATGTCTGTCCATGTGTTAGAAAAGCTCAAACTGAACTATATAATGTGGTGGTGCAGACTTCTGATTGAGTAAATAATAAAGTAATACAGTGCTGAAATTTCCTACAGTATTACAGAGTAATATAGTATTAAAATGACCCATAGCATTATAATACTGTAGACATCTCACAGCATCAAGTAGATACTGGGATTTTAGTGTGAATTGAAAATTCATATTTTTATTGTGTTTCCTTCTAAAGCAACTTGCAAAGATTCATGTATATTATTATTTATAAAATTGGTAGTTAACATCTCGCAATCTGATTGGTTGATAGGCATAGTATAATGAACATATACTACAGCTGTGACATTTAATGTACTTTTACAGTTCTATTTTTAATTATCACTCTATGGCTACAATTAAAATGTTGCCCGCCATCTGTAAGCAAGCAGGGACGACGCAGAGCTCCACCAACCACTGTCTCTGCAGCACCACGGCGCAAAAGCTTTCGGATGCCTTGTCAACGGGCACAAATGTGAGAGCTCTCTCCAGAACTATTGTTCACCGAAGCTCAGTGTCCAGAGAAGGTGGAGCAGCATCCTCGCCACACCAAGCAACGCCTCCCTTAACAAAGTTAGTAGGCCTAACTTAATTGCAAACACTTTGCAATGTGACCCAATGATGCTGGATGTTTTTCCATGGCTGTACAATTAATGGGAACATTCAAATTAATGTGAATAAATAAACTCTGGTTAGATTGCTGACTAGCTTGAACATTAGTTTAGCAGTTTACTAACGTTGCATAGCAACCACAGGCAGCAGGAACTACTTCCTTATAAATGACTCTTGTCATGTAATTGTTATTCAATAAAACTGTTTTTTATTGGATTGTGTCTATAATTTCTGTATTGTAATATCTGGTAACTGTTATATAAAAGCAATATCTCACGACTAGCCGTGGTATATTGTGATTATATCACAGCGAAGGGGGTTGTCGGCCCTCCACACAATACTCCTCCCACGGCTAGTCGTGAGATATAACTTATATATAGTGTGGGCACTACTACAGTATATGTAATTCTTTGAGTTGGAGTGGGAGTAGACATTCATACAGGAATCAAGTATGCTACCAACAGCTGCCCACTGACCAGACATATTTGGCTCTGAGAGTCTGAGTGTAGATTTTTATGATGTATTTTTTACCAAGTTTAAATAATATATTTACTTCCTTTGTTGTGTATTTCTATAATGTGAAAGTGAAGATGTTTTAATGCTATCAGTAACCTTTGTGGATGATTGCCAGCCACTATTGACTAACTTGATTTTCCTGCTTAAACAAAGGTTAAAAACCCCTCTCTCTATCTGACACAAGGATTAAAACTTGTTCTTCTGAATGGGAGACTGTTATATAAAATGTTTTAGCTTCACATTTCTTAACATGGTTCTATCCGCCAAGTGCAAGTCTTCATATTGAGGGATTAAACCTGGATGGAGGCTTAAAGTGAAACTCATATTTATCCTCTCTGAAAACCATTGTTGCAGTTGTAATCCACGTCCCCGAGACTAGACCGGAAAGGTGCAATGATGAACTTACAGCAGGTTTCGGCTGAATCTCATTTTCTCTCTCCAGACACCGCTTCTCTTCCCAGAGACTGCATCGGGGTGAGGTAAGGTGAGGAGAGGAGAGGAAGTGTGAATGAAATGTGAAAAAGAAAACCGAACTAATGAAGTTATGAAGAGAAAAAAAACAACATGTTTCAGTTCCTTGTTCGACAGAATCAGGAATGCATTCAGCGGAACGTCCTTTTAGGTGTTTAAAAATACATTGATGTGAACTTTCCTGTGAACCAAACTCTTGTTAAATGGTATAAATTCTTCTTACTGTAACAAAAAAACATTGAAAAGCCAAGGATGAAGAACCCTTATTATTTAAAAGTTCGAATGAAAAAAAAAAAAGGTATGAAACCTTATTAGTAAGTGAATTAAAAAACCTATATGCTCCTCATACATAAACACAGAAAATCACCCCAACACAGTATAAATGTGCATTTAAAAGCATAATTTCTATGAATTTTTCATCTCCCTGCGGCAGGCGCTTTTTAAACAGTCGTTTGCATGAAATAATTCCAAGTCAACTCCATCATTGTGAAAAACCTTACAATAGCAGATGTACAGTGTACAGCTGCACGTTTCACAAAGTAAATGATATTTATCTTCCTGACAAGTTGATGTATCGGATATTAACGGATATATTTAAACTGCATGAATGCTAAAGTATGTGAGTCGGGGGGGGGGAGCTGAATTTCCGTGTATCTGTTTGGCTGAAGATAAAGGACGCAAAGATATTTTTAAAAAAAACACATTTGCATGGCGAGCATCTGCTTGTCATATGCGGACTGTCAGCCATTTGGACAAAGGGAGAGGCGAAAGGGGGGCGGAAAAAAAAGAACAGAAGTCAGGAAGAGGGGGAGATATTTAAGCTGGAGGAGATGAAAGAGAAGAGGGAGAAACAGAGATGATGAAAGGACAAGAGAGCTCACTACTGTCACAAATAATATGCACACTCACCGTCTAATACTGTCTATTCCTGCATCCTGGGAGAATGCTCTGTAAGTGGTTTTCATTTAATATTTCAATTACTGCTAGGCCTCCAACTCCCTGCCTCAGCGTGTGTGCTCTGCACTAAAAAAAAAAAACACTGTATCCTACAGATCATATCGTTGCGGTACAGTCGTGAGCTTATGTGCAGTGAGTGGTTTAATATTGCTGAAGCAATCCAGGGTCAAATGTAATTCAGAGGAGATATTAAAAAAAGAGATCTGTTTAAAGGACTAAACTGTTGAGTAAATAGGGAGTATGAGGAATATTCGACTTTCTAGAAATGATCCTTGGGCATAGAGTTAAAGCTAAATAATTCTCCTCTCATTTGGACCTTTAAAACTCTTCTTCTTCATATTCATTTCCCATTTTTCACCCCGAAACTTCATTTACACTTTAGAACCAGTCACCAGATTAGCTCCTCGTATGCTTCCGCCTTTCATAGTTCTTAAGTAATCAGAGTTCATGCTCTTTTCAGACCCTCTCAAAATTTTCATCACGCACTCTCTCCCTCTTCCGCCCTCAAACTTTTCTCAGCTGTTGAACTGACTGACACTTTAAGTATTTACAGTACACTGCACGCACCTCAACTATTTCTAGCGCTTCTACTTCAACAGAGATTTCAGCTCCTCTCAGCCCTCTACACATCAGCTGACAGTGAAACAAATCATTTTTCTCTCTTCAACTGACAGCTCAAATACTCTAATTGACATTTCAACTGCTTTCATAACAACTGACACTTTAACTATTTACAGTTCACACCCTGAGACTATCTCTGGTGCTTCATCTTCGACTGACATTTCACCTGCTTTCATCTCTCGCTCTTTGAATGATAGTTCAACTTCATTCGGTGCTTAAATACAAAGTGACCACTCAACTGCCTACAGGGCTTAAACTTGAAACACTCCAAAAGACATTTCAAATACTGTCAATGCTTATGAAAACATTTGAAGACATTTTAACCTGTTTACAGAGTTTGTGCTTCCTGTTTGGGCTTCTGAAAATTGCTCTTTAGTTGAACTGCTTGCAACTCTTGGATATATGCAAGGGTACCAGTGTAGACATTACTTTGTTTTAAAAAAAAAAAAGGTCATGGTGTACGTTATCATGTTGCTTAGCAATGTTCCAACAAACTCCCTTCGGCCCTTGATAAAAAAGAGTTTGTGTACAGCATAGAGGGAGATACTTGAGTGAGTGCGTTCTTTTCCATTTCTGTGGGTGTGCTTGACCCTTTGGACACACAGATAGCAGTGTTGAGTGAGCTGGAGGAAGGAAAAGAGAAACCTGCAGCAGAAAGGAGGAAAATTGGTTCTGATGAAAAAAAGAGGCTCATGGGAGCGAAAGGAAAGGATTAGAGGAGAGGAAAAGAAACGAATACCAGTGCTGACGTCAGAAAAGCTCAGACAAGCAAACACGTGATTTTGAAGAAATGTGGCTACTGAAACAGAAACGACATTTATTTTACTTTAACACTGAAAGTGACAAAAGTTTTTCTGCTTATCATTGTGACTACTTTCAGTCATTGTGACTACTTTTTTCTTATTGAAAGAACTACTTTCAACGGGCAAGAAATAATTCTGCAGGGCCAAGCAATGCACACTGTGCCAATACAGTGTGTGTGCGCGCGCCTCTCGTACTCTTTCACCTTCACCTCCCTCTAAAGTCAATAAAAACTTGTGAAGATGCTGCCTCATGAAGCTCACCTCAGCGTTTGGTCCCTAGTTACTCATCTGTGACTGTGTGTGTGTGTGTGTGTGTGTACCCGTATACCCATGAGTGTGTATGTGTCCATGCACGCGTAAAATCTGCTACTGTACACAACTTTTCTCTTTGCCGCTCCTGTTTCACTTCTGTGTTTTGTCCTTACTCTCTTCTGTCTCTTGGGCTCTTCTTTGTGGTGTGAGGCACGTCTGTGTGTGTGTGTGTGTGTGTGTGTGTTAACTGGGGATGTTCATTAGGGACGGCTTGTCCAACTGGGGACAAAAGCCGTGGAAAAAGGCTGATTTTTGGGTCAGTGGTTAAGGTTAGGGTTAGGCTAAGTCTCTAGGAAATGAATGTAATTCTATGTAATGTCCCCAAAAGTAACCATGAGCTGATATGTGTGTGTGTGTGTGTTACATAGACAAAGCTACAGTTGTATTAGTTTGTAGTATTGTCAGTAACTATATGTTTGTAGTAGATATATTTCTTTTCTTGTATCAAATGCCATTTTTGTTTTGATTCATCTGACATTTAATTTAATATCTGTCTGAAAATGAAAGTTGTAGCATGAGTGAAAGCAATATTCATGATCGTTAGCTTCCTGTTTGTTAACATCCTGTACAGCTCACCACTTCAGTTCGTGTTGCATCTTGTACTCTCTGTCCTCGGCTGCTTTCAGTTCATTGTATGCCTGCAGGAGCTGTTGCCTCAGTTCATTGACCTCACTTTCAGGCTCCTCAGAGGTACTCTGCTCCTCTGTTCTCTCCACCTCGGCCTGCAGCTTCTCCAACTCAGCACGATACCTCTTTGCCTCTCCCAAGAGATGGATCTCTGAATCCTGAGTACTGTTGGATGGAACAATGGTTTAAGTGTGCGGTATGCAATGTACAGATACTAACTGCCCGGCAAAAAGCCACATATACAAATCCTGTAACTAGAAATAGTCTAAAGAGTCTTAACTATTGTCTGAATTGGATTGTACCACAAAGACTGTTGTATCATGCGTGTGTAATCATAGCCACTTATCTTTCTGACTCCTAAGCACTGAGCCAATGAATTTCAATGTGCACATTTAGATTTTTTTAGACTCAAGTTAATTTCACTTCTACTTTGTGCTTTGGTAAGGATTTTCAGACTCATTGTTCAATTAAGTTTAGACTTAAGTGTTAAAACTTAAAGGGAAGTACAGCTTGGGGCAGCCAGTTGAAGTGGTTCTAACTTCCTCGTACCACCTCAGCTACATCTTTGCTTTCACCCCTTTTTCTCAAATTAGGATTTCTCGGCTCAATTAACTGAGAAATAACCCCAGTCCAAGCTTCAAAATGTCCCCTCAGAAGCAAGTGGTTGACTGAACTGGATCTGATAAGAAGTCTTTTTCAAGGACACGTCAGTCGGACGGATTCCGGCTGTCACAAGAACTGAACGCAAGTCTGATGTCTCCCCACTTCACTGCTGCGCTGTGCTGTCAGGATCTTTGCAGTCAAAATATAGCTTGAAAATATAACATTAAAAAAATATAACTTTTGCACCAAGGAAAACTTACCTCTTCAGAGTGTTATGGAGTTGCCTGTAGCTGGCTTTCAATGTGGCCACTTTGGTTTTGCTGATTTTGCCCAATGACAACAACTGAGGAGCACAAAAAAGGAATATTACCAATTATATAGACATGAAAAACAGATTGTAAAAAAGATTATTCATAGTTTATGACAACTTCAAGTGTGCGGGATCTGTTTCTGTATGGTAGACAGACTTAACCCACATTTCCAAAATCCTATCAGCATGACTGGTGGCTGGGATTTACTATTTTCCCCTTTGTCAATCATCCACATCTAAAGAGTCCAGCTACAGCCAGACATCCTAAACTTTTTGGCTTTATTCAACTAAGTTGGCTACAAATCTTCCTGCATGGGTTTGCCAGCTCAGGTTTCACTTTGATCTGACCCAGAGCTGCTGCCTGTATAAAAAGCTAAAGATATTGATAGAATATCTCAGACTGTGGAAATCTCTTGTTGCCATTTTCCCGCCACATAGAATATTCAATAAGGCAACACTGCTAGGAACCAGATACAATTCTGACCAGTAAGCAGTTTTGTGTAATATTGTTTAGTGACAAAATTAAGTTCCAGAAGTTGAAAACTAAATCCCTGAAGACTCTGACAGAGTTTAAAATTTCATAATAGTCCAAACTTTTTGACAAAAATTGTTTTGTTTCTGCTGTAATTTGCTCAAATTTCAGTTACTGTTGTAACAAAAAGCTCTTTTATATCTGTCTTGACTTGCCACGACAAAGTGTGATCGAGCACAACAAAGCCCAACTCCCTGATGCCTGAAAATGGGATTTAACCCAAGTTGGTCTGAATAAACTTTTATCGTCACAGCACATATCACAGAATCAGAACACCTTATCCCGATCAGTATAAAAAACAACCTCCCGCTATCTGCAATCGCAAAAGGAGAAGAAAAATTGTTGACAATGGCCCATAAACAACAACTACAGTTCTCCAGATTAAAAAAGGTACCGTTAGCCATGAATGATTTATAAAAAAAGCTGATAAAGATACAGTATGCAGCTGTGAAACCTTGGCGAAAAGACAAAAAAAAAACAGCAAAGAAAAAAGATATCAGGTGAACGGCACTGCAACAAAAAAAAATAATCATCTGTAAGAGTTGTTAAATTTCTCTGTGGTGAGGTAGTTCTGTGTGTGTAACGGTGATAGAAACAGAGGACAGGTGTTCACACTCTTATCTTCAGAGCCAGGTTGGTAGAGCGGGGTGTAATGAGGGATAGCCTTGTCTGTATCAAAGAGCTGCAGGACTGAATATATCTCAGGTCGGACTGTGTAGCAGGTAATCTAATGGCAATGAACACACACAAACACAGACCGATATCTCTTCCCCTGACTTCAAACATTAGGGATAGCCGATTATGTTTTTAGATTCATTCCGTTATATTGTTTATCTGGGTTATTGTCAAATGTGCTCGCAAGTGCCTGTCCGACCACGTTCCAAGGGCTGAAAGGACAGAGATATGAATGTTGTGAATGATGCAGATTAGGGCTCTTGTTAATAAAAATTTATTCAGATGTTTGTGCATTAGCAGTCACCCAAGGTCACATCACTACAAGCAAAACACCTGACTAGTATTACACAATCTGTGCTTAAAATATTTAAAGTATGATTAAGTCTTACAGTACATCTTGAAGTGCTAAGCTGCTCATCTGGTCCTAATTGATCTCTAACGGCAACAATGATACAACATTAGTCATGTAATCTAATATTCACTCCTAAAAAACAGCAAATTACAGGAACCTGTGCAATTATCTCATCTTTCTGAAACAAAAATAGCAATGTGGGGTTAAATGAGACATCAAATCAGGTCAGCGTTGTGTTTTCAGCAACACAGATGCCAATACAGATGCCAAATCAGCGATGCGACAGACATCCTGAGCGTTGCGACAGACATCCTGGCCGTACACAGGACATTTATCCGAGAGAAATAGCCTGAAGCTGTTTCAGGCAGCCTCTCTAATTCTGGTGCCAAGATTTATCTTCAGCAGTAGAGTATTGGAAGCTTTTTATGGCATGGCTGCTTGAGGCTCACATGTGGCGGACCATCTTTGAAGGGAGATAGAGACAATCACTGAAATATATTTATGCAAGCACATACAGTAACTGTCTGTCTACTCCCCCTCCCTCCCACCCACACACACACACACACACACACACACACGCATGCAAATGTGACAGGTCTGTACTGCAGAACAGCACTAAAAACCTTCCAGTCATATGAGTGTGTAGTGCAGCAGGTATGTGTAACAAAGTGAAGCTCTGGGCTTTAATACTCTGCACCCTCAGGGAGAAAAATAATGACCATCGCTAGGAGGCACAGGACTGCATCACCATCTCTCCTTGTGTGTGTGTGTGCGTGTGTGTGTATCTCTGCCATCATGTCCCGATATTGACTGTTTGAATTGGAGCTGAGCCGACAGCCAGAATGAATCACTTTGTAAGGGGATGTTTTGTGCGGTAATATTTTCCTTTCTGGAGTGCTCCTCTATCAGGGCTGAGCGCCACTTCTGGAATGAAATCAATTATATGAAAGTGTGTCACTTCTCTAGAAATATGACATGTGTTGGAGCCATTGGAGCCCCAGAAAAAAAAACGAAATCTAATTAAAGCTGCTCAAGCAGCGATGAATGGGCCCTCGCACCTAACGTGCGTCGGAGGGAGCGGCAGCCATAGTTTTTCTTTTAATTTTCATGATTATCGAACACTGTGTGAATGGGTAAAATATTATTTGCCAGGTGCCAGTATGTGGTGCTGGAGGTGACATATTGGAATTTGTGTATACATTTGATGAACTATGACATGTAGCAATACATTTACCAGAAGGCAGCTGACATGGATATACATTTTTATGAATATTGGACATTGCATGTTGGAGATAAATATCACTACCTGTGTCCACTATGTGGTGCTAGAAAACACGCACCAAATGATTATTATTATTGTACACAAATCAGAGGAAGTTTGTAACATAAGGCTTGCTACCTGTTACCAGTAGGTGGTGCAATGACTATGACTCCGTACTAAAATGTAGAAATCCTCAAGCATGCAAAGCTCTGTGAGTCTTCGAGCACCCCTAGCACCTCAAAAATCCCGGAACTAATTAGGGGGCACTATAAAGCCAATGTGCGGTACAAGACTGTCGCCCAAGCCCAACTGCGATATCAAATCGAAATATTTACTAGTGTGAACATGGGTGCAAGGTTCTGTGAGTTTTTGCGCACTCTTAAGGCTTAAAACGTGTTCGTAAAATGAGAATTGACACACAAGATCCAAAATGACTTCCTGCCAGGTGAAAAAAATTCAAAAGAATTTATTGATGATGAGAACAATGATCCCACTGAATTTCATGAACATCAAGTAACATTTATCCCAACATAGCCCTGCGTTTGGGGGCACTATGGAGCCTGCTGGCCACGCCCGAGCCCAGTCACTACAGAACTTCGCAATTTTCGCCAGTTCTGACATGTGTGCCAATTTTCATGAGTTTTCGAGCATCCCAAGCCCTTAAAAATGCAATGTCGTACAAGAATAACAAAAACAATAGGTTCCTCGCACTTTCGATGCCAGGGAGCGTCGGCCTCCTAATTACGTGACCCATGGTTATGAATCACAAAAGATTCTGTTAGCACACTGAAGTAATAACTATGCCCCAAAAACAAATCATCAGTTCCAAGTTAATGAGCTTACTGTGAGTCTAAGTAGGGTAACATCCAGACTGCAAAAGTCACTGGGTGAGGATCCAACTCCAGAGAATAAACAATTTTAATAGCTTGTATGGCTTCAGACTTTCTATGAGATGCTCCATGAAATTGCATAATGTTTGAATAATGTTTGTGGGAAAATATGAGTAAAATTTGAATCCTGCCAATCTAAAAACCACAAAAAAATGACCACATCATCATCAAATGCAAAAACAACTGCATTGTTGTTGATTAATTATGTGTTTGGTTGTTAAATCTAAACAAAGTGTAAAAACCAATGCAGACTTTAATCTCTGGTTAACCATTGTGCAACTTAACAGCTGCAGATGTAGAATGGAGTAGCGAGGATGAGCCTATTGTCACTCAGAAGACTTAAATTATCCTGTCAGCATACATCCGCCCCGTTCTGTGAGCAAGGCACATAAAGTTCTTCATAACGTCTGCTGAAATGCCAAAACAAGGCTTTGCTGAGTACATTAGCGTCCGATTTAGGAAGCTTGACTTCCTTATAATGTGTTTCTTGTAACAATTTGTGCTGCTAAAATATCCCATTTCCCTTCATTAAAAAACACTAGAACCCAGTCCTAGCATACAGCGGTTAAATGCAAGAGAATCATTAAGCGGCACAAGTAAATAAAGAGCAGCCAGCAGTTTCAATTAATGACTTCCACACTGACAGCAAGTGAGGCGAGTAGAACCACTCTGAGGGAAAAAAAAAAGGATTGTTTTTCAGTGACATGTTGCAGGTGTACCTCGCCTGCTGTTGCTTTAAAATTGCATTTGAATTTCCATATTTTGTTCATGTTAGAGAAGAGAGGCTGTCTAAATCCAGCCTGAAACTTTCACTCCTCTCTCCACACATACAAAAACACCAAAGGACATCATAGCAAATAAATGTAGACCACCATGAAAGTAAAACTAAAATGCAAGCTTTGTTTTCTTAATTAAACTGCTATTTAACTGTCAAAACACATCTAATTTTGACTGGCTTTACTTATTTTAATGTGTGTGCTACATGTGCACTCTGTAGCTGTATTACGTAAAACATAAATATTGGAGTGGAATACGTCAGCAAGTGCTCAATGTCCAAGGACGTGGATCAGGATTAAGGATAAATTTGCAACATCCTTAAGCAAGCCTTGTACATCAGAGACATTTGGAAAAACAACTTGTTAGTGCTAATTCAAACAAATGTTTTCTCATGTGGCTGCTGCCTAATCATGGGTTTTACAGTAATTGCACCCACGTAAGTGACTGGTAGAGCTGCTCATGTGTTTTCAGTAAGGCTTTGGAAACTGAACTGGGTCAGGGGATGAGACTTTTAAATTTTGCGGGAATTGAACCCCCCGAAAACAAAGCGTGAATGAAAAAAAAATGCGTGGAACAAAAAAAAAAAAAAAAAAATGTCAGCTGAGTGAATAGTTCTTATGTACTGAGTCATTTCACTCCTCAGGGAAATGAGCCGACTTCAGAGTGAGGCAGGACGGCATCATGCACCGACTGCAGGCGAAGAACCAACCTTTTCTTTCTCTCTCCCTCTCTCTTTCTCTTTCCCCCCCTACTCATACACATAATCTCCGTCTGCATCTCTCTAGTTTTTCACAGTGCTGCTGATATGGTGTTTTGCATTACGCAATAGTGCTGCCCCTCCCATCCTCATCCTAACTCAGCACCCTCCCTCTCTCTCTCTCTCTCTCTCTCTCTGCCTCTCTCCCTCACTCGTCCTGATATTAATGACACAGCTATCTGAGGCAGCGGCAGTTTCCCTGCGCTCTCTCCCTCCTGCAGGCAGCGCTCATACACACACATACATACATACACACACACAAACACACTTTTAGACCAGTAGGATACTGGACACCCATTCACATACTCCTATACTTACAATCTGCAGCTGCACACACACACACACACACCTATGCATCCTCTTTAAGTTCACATCAGAGGCAGTTGCGGACACTCTTTCACTTTACACACACTTATTTCTCCTTTACAAATCACACGCAGGAAAATGAGGACAATTGTGCTTTGCGTCTGTGCCAGTCTCCTGCTTACAGCCACCTTGGTGCCGCGCACCAGCCGGGCAGCGGACTTCCCCGTGAACTCGCACCAGAAATGGGACGCTAGAGGAGGATACACGTTGGGATCTGAATCTGGTACCCCCGTCTCCTGTCCCATGAAACTAAGACCCTCAGGTCAGTGCGGGAGTTCCGGAGCAGAGGAGGGTGAGGACTGTCCCTACCAGCTCACCCTGCCTCCTCTCACCATCCAGCTGCCCAAGCAGTTCAAGCTGCTGGAGAAGACGATGAAGGAGCTGCAGAGCTTGAAGGAGGTGGTGAACAAGCTGAAGAGCGGGTGCCAGGAGTGCCGCGGTGGACGGGGCAGTGGAGTTTTTGGACAGCAGCAAGCTGACCAGGGACACAAGCAGGTCCCGATAGGTGGACAGGACCTGACAGCACAGGAGGTGCAAGGTGGCTCCAGCCAAGAGCGGAGGGGAGATGGGATGGTCCCTGGTGCTACTGTGGACAGTACAGGACTGTCGCATGGTTCTAATTTTGGGAAAATCACACCAAGCCCGAACAGTATGCAGGATATGCAGGTAAGAGGCACATTTCAGTTTAAAGAGGCAATTTTTTATAAAATCACATTTAAGTGGAAATTTCAGGATTTTACCAAGGAATGAAAGCTATTTTTCTGAAAACACTTAGTTCAGTGCAATGATGAAAATTCCAGGTGGATATTCAGGAAACATTTTTAGAATTTCTCATGACTCAAGTCAGTAATAGTTAAGGGTATGCTGTGTGAGCCCAGTTTAAAATTGGGTAGGCAACAGTCAGATGAGAAGAGAACATGGCATATTTATGTATTTCTATCAAAACCTTGTAACATTTCCAGTAAACCTGCAAAGCTTTGTGAAAATCCTAGTGAAATCTGGTCTAAAACAGATTTAAAATGTGCTTTATAAACACTGTAGAAAAATTGCACCTAAATATGCCCATGTCAAATTTAACCAGCTGGAACGTAAACTGAACAGATGTTTAAAGACCTGGAAAGTCCTACCTGGCACCAATCCACCAGGGAAAATTCCTGGTACTGTAAACAGGGTGGGGAATCAGCATTAGACACCAGCCAAATGGCGGTAAATTTTTGCTCTGTCTGGTAAGCGTGTTGACTCTCACAGCTACTCTGGCAGACGGCCAACCATCACGCAGACTCTTTCTATTCTAAAATTCAAATTGGCTGGTAAAAACGATGAAGGAGGTTGGTGACTTCGGTAATCCACCTGCTTTGTATTCTGTGCACAGAAATAATTTCCTTCCCCCGGCTCTGGCCCTTCCCAGGTGAAGCTGAACAGGATGTCAGCCAGTCTGCGCAACGCCAGGAGCCAGATAACGTCTCTGCAGGGTCGTCTGGAGGGCCTCAACCTGCTCAACATGGACAACGTGCAGGCTATAGTGGACAGGCGGGTGGAGAACATCACTGGAGTGGTCAACAAACTGAGCTCCTGCACGACCCACTGTGCAGCGCAGAACAGCCCTCAGTGTGAGCGTGCTTTTACTAAGATTTTTTCTCCAACTATTTTTATTCCATTTTCTTATAGTGTCCTTTGAAATTCTCTCTCCATCATCTCAGCTGCTTGTATAGAGTATTTCTTTTTTTGGCTGAAAACCTTTTGTGTTTTCTATTGTATGTGTAGAATATTCTATTCTGTTCCATCTTTGCTATTTCAAAGATACCTCTCCTCTTCTCTTCTCCTCTCATGTATCTTATTTGCTGTAATCTCTCTGAGCTTGATCAAAAAGTCCCTTCTCTATTCTCTTCTCTTCTGTTCCCTTTAACTCAGCACAGATGAAAACAGCACATACACACACACACACAAAAACACAATGCATCCAGCGGTTTAGGTCGTTGTGAGGTGAATTTTCTGGCTTAGGATCCATCCAATCATGCCTAAGTGGACATGGCGAATTTTAATCACTACAAACAACCCAAGTCTGGGTGGTCACCTTCACCCAGCAGGGCTTTTCTTTCTGGGAAATGGGAAATGAAATCTTCCAGGGTGACAATGACCTTGCTGACAAAACGCAGTGGTTCTGTTGCAACATGCCTCCTCCCTTACCAACATGAACAACACTGTGTGTTTTGTTGAGATTTATGTAATCATGAGAGAAGGGATTTTCCATCACCTTTAATACAAAAGGGTGCTCAAGATGAATCAATATGGCAAATGTTTGTAGTGAAAGCACTGTGCCAAATTTTTTTTTTTTTTAAAAGCTGCCCATGTTCACTCTATATGAGCCTCAGCCTCAGTGTAGCTACAGCAAAAAAAAAAACACCCCCATAGCAGAATAGTTTTAGGTTGAGATCATGTTGTACATGAGTGAAGCAATATGAAAACTACGGTCAAAGTGAGAATTCAAATGACCTCTTATATAACTAATTCAAGTGCCCTGGCATTTCACTACTCTCCATATGCACAAACTCAAAAAAGGGGAGGAGGGAGTTAAAGATGGACACATACTTGGCGTCTTTACTTCTAGATAGCATGAACATTTAAAACATAGGCTTAAAAAGGCAACAGGTTCATACGGAGACTATTAGGGGTTATGGAGAGTGTAATCTCATGATGGAGGCTGAAAAAAAACGTATCAATGGGGACTGCAAACTAGCTAAGCATAACAAACATTCCACTTTACACTGATGCATAAGCTTATGCGGATGATGGCACAGTTGAAATGCGGGCCACTTTTCAGTCTGAAACGGAATTTTATCCCGATATTGCATGAGTGAAAGAGAATGTGACACTGTATTGGGGCTTTTATGTGGAAAACAGATGTGAGCTTAGTTCTAAGTAGATTAGCTGGGACAGTGGTGTGAAGGGAATCCCAGATTTTTCTCTTCTTGCCTCTTTCTCCTTCAAATTCCACATCAATCCCGTCCTCTTTCCCCCATCACACATTTATCTAGAGTGCATCTGTACTTCATCTCTCACAGTAAGTCCTCCATTCTGTTTAACAGTTCCCCCCCCTCTCTTTTGCTGTAACTTTTTCTGCCTCCCTCTCTGTTTAATCCCCTTTCCCAGTGCCTTCTCTCCATTTCTGTCTGCCTTTCCCCCTACCTCTCTCTTCCTCTTGAGGTCATGCTCTTGAGTGCTCATTCCTGCATAAAACAACTAATTCTTATTATCCCTTGCCAACAACACAAGAAGTAATGTAGGCGGCTTTCCTAACATTAGTCACGGATGGCAGATGAGGTCAGTAACACTTGTCTTTGTACATCAATCTGTCATGTCAAGCTCAAGAAGCAGCCGATTATTCTGGTGCAAGTTAGGAAATTGTGCCTGATGGTGTCTGAATTGAATCCAAAAGAAACAGACAAGTCACAGCTGTTGTTACCATGGCAATAGACCAAAACCTGATACGACTTCTTTCCCAACATGGGCATGAATAATGTCTTAATTGTTGTTTTAATCAAGTGATATTTGTTTTTTTAAAAAGAAATTTAGAACTGATAGATTTTTTGGAAAGCTTTCCTTATTCTTATATAAACACCAATCCTATCCAAATTTAGCACTTAGTGACAATACTTCTATGCTACATTAATATGGTCCTTCACTTGTTAACACTACTCCTAGTAATAAAAAGGACTTTTAGTGAAAAACATGTTTTCCGGTTGTTTTGACAAAGTCAAAAGTGCTTTGTGAAGCAATTCATGGTTACATGGTTCCCTTGAGTGCTGAATAAACTATCCAGCTGCCAAATTGTAAGTCACAGAATAATTGTTATAGGTTTTTAAAAAGGGAAAAGCCCTGATGATATTTTCACGAAGAAAATTCCACTTCTGCTTTCAACCAATGCAAAACACAGACTTGTAAGGGGACCACATCATCTGAAAACCTTATCAAGATGTGTATGTTGTGTGTTTGTATCTATATAGAAGCTGTGGTGATTGGCAAGCATTGGCAAGCAGATGTGAAATTCTCACAAGTGTGCAGGGATTTAGAAACCAACCATACAGGACTGGTACAGCTCATTAGACTACACTAACTACACAGTTACATTTATACCCTGTGGTTTAGAAAAAGGCATCTAAGGACACTCTAAAAGTACATTTTCTAGTTTTTTTCACCATTTTTCCCCCCCAAATTATTGTACATACAAATAATATTGGAAAAAAAATATACCCAGACATTATAATCTAATACAGAATTGCAATTTCAACATCAAGTAGCTTTGTTTAGATGCTTTGATCACTTGCAGCTCACAGTGTAAGCATTTATTTCACCCTCTTTGTCAATGTCCATGTCTGCTGCCAGCACTAACCTTCACTTTCACTCCTGCAAGACGTATCGGGGCCTCGAGGTGAATGGACAGAGATTCATGTAGCTGTTCAGCTACATTAACTCATTTATAAACAAAAAGAATAGATGCCTAGTCCTCTGTTGTCAGGAACTGCTTGTCTGCGATATAGTAACACACAACTTCCTAAAGGAAGAGTGTTGCTTTTTGATGAGTTATTTTCTGTCAAAACTGACAGCAGTAAGCTGTTTTTGTGGGCAGAGGCTATCCTATCACTTTGGAAACACATTTCCTTTCATCACAGGTGCTAATCTTACATGAGGACTGGTTGTCACGAGGCACACCATTCTGTGATAACAGACATCTTCCTTTTATGCTGATAATTTATCTAGCTGCAGTAGGTCAAAACAGGCACTGTGGTATTCAAGCAGGTGGTTGTCAGTCAGTCAGTCTGTCATCTGACTCATCAGCCTATAAGAGAGCAGGCTGCCACTTATGGAATCAGTCAAAACAATCAGCCAGATATAAACGGTTAATTTGACTCAACAGTCAGACAGCCAATCAGCCACCAGTCATTTTGACTTCAGTTAAGTGACTGATATTAGAGTTATTTAGGTCAGGCACAGAGCCAGAGGTAGTGAGATGAGAGAGATGGTTCTTGTCTGTCTAGGGACACTGGCTGCCCAGGAAAGACAGATTGGGACAGACAAGGGGGGGGGAGGATGGGGAGGAGGAGGTGGAGGAGGTGAAGTGGAGAAACTACACAGCCGCACACTTAAAGTGAAGGAGACAGTGAAAGAATTTACAGGTCAATACTCTCAATGCCAAGAGCAGACAGAACTGTTAACGTGACAAGGATAAATTTTGACCTCACACTCTACTCTCACTTCTTTCCATAGGGAGTGATCTACCATTTGCAGCCATTTTGCACCTGAAGGATTCCGTGTAATTTGACAGGAAAATTGCTTTAGAGTCAAAGCAACCGACACAGTGTGCACCATCAAGCAAGCAAACATACGGCTAACTTTGCGCTAATGGTACCAAGAAGTACCATGAGTCTTGAAAATTTCTCCACTCCACTCCACAGACACTATTCAGTCTAGACTTCCCCTCCCTATAGCTCAAGAAACCTGATGTCCGGCCCTCTGTACTCAGCATGGGTCTCCCTTATTCTTTCTCTATTATAATCTACCAAACCACTAAAAAGATTTAACAGCACAACAAGACTGTATCAGCAATGGAGTGCGTCAAACAAACTCAGGAGGGGTCCCACATGCTGCCTGCCCAGTGTCAGGATGATTTAGGCCCCAGGTGCCGAACGTGCAGGGAGGGGGTACGCCTCTCTAATCCAGTTTTACACTTTCCCACGTTTTGACAAGTCTGTTCCTTTCATTTCCCAAATGCTAACTGGCAGAGGCTTTCGGACCCTGGTTTGGGTTGGGTCAATACACAACAGAGCTCTATACAGCTGCATGCAGTGCAACACGGGGGACTGGAGAAAGCGTTGGAGTAATAAGTGGGTAGAAAGAAATGGGGGGGGGGGAGCTCAGAAAGTATTGGAGCTGGATAAAATGGGCTTGTGGTGCAAGCACAGAGGAAGGTCACTGACTTATCCTCTTGACAGTGGCCTTTGTCCTTGGAGTCCTGATTCTCAACATGATTTCCAGAATAGAGGACACATTGTTGAGAAGCAGGTATTCAGTGATAAACACGTGACTGTTGTAGATATCTCATGTTTTGTGCTAAACTTTAGTTTTGGTTCACATGAGGAACTGTTTTGTTAAGTTATGGGAAAACGCCTTGTAACAGGTTTGCTTAAGAATACCGTGAACTGTTTTGTGTTTGAATACACTGCCCCAGAAATTAATGCAGGAATGAAAACTTCCACGGTGGTTAAAGCCGAATTTCCCCACTAACTTATCTCATTTTCTTTCCCTTTCTTCAGCCTTCATCAGCCTTGGGGGCTGTTTCTATTACAGTCTCTTGGCTGGGTAGAGAGACAGAGACACAGAGAGATAGACAGACAGAGAGACAGACAGACAGAGACAGAGAGACAGAAAGCGAGAGAGAGAAAGCCAGCCACAAAGTAAAAGATTATTGAATATCATTCTGTGACATCCCCTTACAAACACCCTCTCTTCTTTTCCCCCTTTCTCCCTGTCTCCCAGCAGTCATCTTAGCCCCTCGGGACTGTTCAGACTACAATGTGCTGCAGACGAGGAAGAACGGTGTGTATCGCGTGACCCCTGATCCCCGGAACGGGACATTTGAGGTATTCTGTGACATGGAGTCCTTTGGAGGTGGATGGACGGTCATACAGCAACGACTCAATGGGTCTGTCAGCTTCAACCGCACCTGGACAGAATATAAGGCGGGCTTCGGAAACCCCAGGTATTGGACATCAATCTCTCCTGGGTTCCTCTCTAAACATGTTTTATTGTCTTCCTCATACAAGATGGGGACATAAAACATCTGCTGGAAACTAAAGCCTGTAAATGCTCGGATGTTGCTTAGAGGGTTGCATAGACAACCAGTTATAACTGACTGGTATTTCTGGGTCTTATCTGTGTAAAATAGTGGAGATGACTGGGTAATGTATGGATTTATAAGGAGGTTAGTGAAAGTCAAAGTTGAGTGAAAAAAAAACAAAAAAATCCTGCCATTTGGTATACAAGATAAGAGGGTTGAATTCAATTACCACCACAGAGAGGTTATATCAGAGTTTCATCTGTTCATGTAAAGGGCAGATGTCATGCGCCACTGAAAAACTTTAAATTGGATTTTGAAAAAAGCAGCACTGTAGACAGGAGTCAGTGCAAAAAAGTCGGGCAATTTTATATATATACATACAGATATAGACTAATAAAATGCAGGCAAAAACAAAATGTTCAACAAAAACAATTCAAAATTGAAGAGTGAAAAGACTCAACAGCCAAAACTTGCAGCCTCGCAAGAAACTGCGATCTTCTCTGCCATTACATTACAAATAGACTAGTGACTGGCCTTTTACCCTCTCTAGTTGGCACCTACCATCTGCTCAGTTAACCGCGGGGTGAGTTATACTGATGCAAAGCTTCCCACGAATACACAAGAAGAAACAGAGCATTAATTCAGGATTCCTCTGTTACTGCTGACATTCGCAATTCATCAACAGGCACCCATGCACGCCCGTGAGTGTGCCAACTTTAACAGAATTTAATTTGCTACAGAATAGTTTTATCCCTCCTTCCACCATTTGAGAGTGCCCAGTCACTCTTGTTTAGTGGGCCTAACAATACACACCTGCTCTCACTATCACTGATTGTTCACCACCTGTTTTTACTACATGACTGAATGTCATGTGTAAAACAACTAAATAAACATAAGCATCCCACAACAGGGATGGTAATTTTAACAGATTAGAAACTTTGTGGGCTGAAATTAATGATTTAAGGCAATAAAAAAAAGTTAATGTTGGAAGACGCGGGGAAGCAGCCATTTCACAGTGACAGTGTTTTAACACAGCACCTCCACTATAACTGGGTTCAAAATTCAGTTCAGTTTCTCTCATCTCCTCTCTGCGCCTGTAGGAATGAGTTTTATATGGGAAATAACCATGGTTACCAGTTGATAGCCAAACCTACAGATCTAGTATAACCTCCCACTGAAAGGATTTCTCCTCTCGTCCTACATTTATTGTCTCATACTCTCCCCTAGCATCTCCTCCTTTCATCTCCTCCCCTGTGGGGATATATAAATTCAGTTAGAGTAACTGTATCCCATTTTCTAATCAAGTGAACAAGTATATGAGCCTGTTTATAATCTATCTCTCATTCCATTTCGCTCCAATCCGACCCTCTTCCTCTATCACCACCTTCTCCTCTGCTGTAGAGGTGAGTTCTGGCTGGGCAATGACCATATCCATCTGCTGACAAAAGGCAAAGACATGGTCCTGCGTATCGAGCTGGAGGACTTTGAGGGTGTCCGGGAGTATGCAAAGTACGACCAGTTCTACGTGGCCAATGAGTTTCTCCGCTACCGGCTGTCTGTCAGTGGATACAGGTATATTCGTTTCTGAGTGTGCATGCGAGTATGATCAAATATTTATAGTATGGTGCTACTGCATGTTGAATTTGAACATTACATTGAATATATTAATGTGTCACTGTAGCGGGACTGCTGGGAACGCCATCAGTTTCAACAAGCACTTCAACCACGACCAGAAATTCTTCTCCACGCCTGACCGCGACAACGACATGTACCCCTCTGGAAACTGCGGCGCCTACTACAGCTCCGGCTGGTGGTTTGATGCCTGCATGTCAGCCAACCTCAACGGGAAGTACTACCACAAAAGGTACAAGGGAGTCCGGAACGGGATCTTCTGGGGAACATGGCACAACATGTCGACAGAGTACTACCCCACCAACTACAGGCAGGCCTTCAAAACTGTCAAAATGATGATACGGCCCAAGAATTACGCTCCTTAAGAGGACAGGTAAATATTCATGATTGTAGAGAGATGGACAGATAAACATAAACACAGACAGTAGACTCAGACACACATGCACATAGTCATGCATTTGCACACATTTACACATGCATACGTGTACACAGAAAAAGACTATAAGCCCTATAGACAGTTTGAATGCAGTAATAATGAAAATAATTGTGAGAAAACTTTAACAGTGCTATTGCTTTTTCCACTGTAGTGAGTGCGGCCTTCAAAATGTTGAATTTAAATGATCACAATAAAGGACAATGGACTATGAACAATGACGGACTATAAAAAAAAATCCACACATGCAATGTAAAGGCCAGCCTCCTGCAGTGGCCATAATATTATACGGAGGGTTACTATGAGAGATTTTTCACTGTTTTTCTGTCATTTCTCCACTTTCTGTCCTGCTGCCTCCTGCTATAAAACCAACTGAGACAGAGCACAGCACACAGTGGTAGTAAAAACTAATGAGCTATCATTTCTCTGCTCTAAGTGGTTTCATAATTAACAGCAGCCACTCAAGTGGGGTATACGAGAGCTGATGATACAGTTTTGAGTGGGTCTGAAATTTATTGTGAAAGACTTCATTGCTGGGGTCACAGTCAAAAAAATGTATAGGTAGTCATACATGTACACATGTTTTGGGCCGGAGTGCACAAGTAATGGCTTCTGTGTTGTTTATTTAATTAAATTAATTATACTCAGACACTTTGGTAATGTATCATCATCCTATAAAATATAAAATATCCCTGCATAAATATGCAACCTGAGATAAATTTCTATTGGGTCGTACCCAAGTGTGTTGAGCATTATTGATGCTTTCCTAAATTCTACCTGACAGCAGCGAGGAAGCAGGACACTGCTGCAAAAAAAAAAAAAAAAAAACTCCAATTGTTTTTCCACCCATAGCTCTGGGTGCACTGGACTACTGCACATCTCTTGATGCCATACACAGAGGAAAAAAAAAAAAAAAAAAAAAAACTCTCTCTGACTCACCACTTGTACAATACTGCTACCTAATGTTAAAAAACTGTATTGCATCATTTAATCCATTCTATACACACTGTGAATGGGAAGGATGGGGAAAGAAATGTTTCACTTTAAGGACGTGTACAGTATTTATTTTACTTTGTGGAGGTATGATAGCTTTTATATAATAGATAGGTCATGCAGTACCAGGTCTGATGATTGTTGATATTTGAGCAATGATAAAGACTGTGCATTATTGTGACCATTCATAGTAATTATGTGTGTATTTGGAGCTTTGTGTGTGTGTGTGTACAATATTGATCTTTTCTATCATTCATATTCAACTGTCATGCCAAATGATGCACTTTTTATATTGAAAAAAAAAGAATAAAGTTCCAACTACATGGCTGTGTACATTGCAGTGTTTTGGCCCTTTTTAAAATCATACTGATGCCTGCTCATCTTTAAAAGCATCTTCTGTATTTGAAGCACCTTACAATGAATGTATACAAAACTGTATACATGTCTCGCATACAAAGTAATACGATAATCACACACTCTGAACTTTATGCCACTAAGGTCTACAATCCAGGGTTATTTGATGCCAGTAAAATAGAGGGACAAACTGCCTGCCCATAATAAATGGGTTAATGAGGTGTACATGTAATTCAATAGAAGAATGAGATTCATATCATGCTTACATAAATTCCCAACTTGTGACTTATTGTCTGTTTACTGTATATGATGATTAAATTAATAAAAAAAAACATTCATGCTCATCCACATGGCAGTTTCAAGCTCCCAGTATTCATTTGTATTTGGTTGTAAGGCACACAATTCATCTACAATACCAATTTCTAATCAAGAAAACAGTTTTCCTGGAAAATAGTATAATAAATAGTGAGAGTTTTTTCCTTTTTATTACACAAGCCTTTGTTGATTGAAGATAGAAACATCAGATCACAATAGACTCTATAATCGTTTGAAAGCATTCATAATCTTCTCTTGTATGTTTTAAGCAGGTAGAGTAAATACTACCACTGCAATTTCTAAATATGACATTTTCCTTTCCGATGAAACCTCTAAAATGCCACCAAGAAGCCTCGTGCTCCTGCACAAGATATATGATTATTTAACAGCCTGGGAAAACACTTGACATTTATGAGTCTTACCTCATCCAGGCACTGGAATGCAGGACTAGCAGAAACATCAGTACCAACAGAGGGCAGCTCCTCTATGAGTGAAGCCTTAGGTGCAATGGCCACTAGAGGGGTGTCCCCCTCCATTCCCTCCTCCTCCTCCTCGTCCTCCTGATCATCTGCCTCCACTTCTTCTCTGCTGGGAGGTCTGCTGGCCTGCTGCTCCTCGGGTAGACTCATACTGATACAAAACAGAGAGATACTGTTTGCACAACAGATAATCTAATGGACTAATAGACAGATAGTTGACGGATGGAGCAAAGAGAGACAGCAGGGGTAGAAAGACCTTTTCAGTAGATAGGATGTGTGATAAAATGGTACTACTCAAAACAGAGGTAATAAATGATAAGGTTTGGCCTAATGTCAGTTTTAGCTGATGGTAGATTACAGCTGTGTCTAGCAACCCTCCCATCCCCATCGAAAATGAAAATTAGGATAAATTTTGTTTTTATTAATCTCTCACCCAAAATAACCTGATTTCTCGTTTACATTTAAGAAGTTCAGGTTAAATTAGCTCACTTCAAAAAGCCAACAATAACCAGGTTAGCTGATTAGCTATAATTACACGCGATTAGATTAGATTAAGCTCTCTGGATATGGTATAATATGCATACATACGGTTGAAATATCTGCTGAAGACGCTAAAAACATCGCCCATTCATACAACCTACGCAGAAGCTAACGAGTTAACATTTACGCTAACACTTGGTTAGTTAGCTAAATGATAAGTGGTTCTAGTGTCAGTGTTTGTCTCCTAAACAAAGAAACAAACACATCTGTGAAACTGTCCTACCTTTTAAAAACCTTCAGTCTTCTCTCGTCTTTCAAGACTTCCTACGTTTATCCTGCAAAACAGCAAAAATAAACGTCACAACCAACTTAAAAACTGCTAAAGTGAGCAAAACCCAATCACAGATTTCTCTCCGATTGGTTGAATGGCGTGTTGTGGTTGCCATAGCAACCACGCCTTACGTCCTCAGTAAAGCCAAGAATAAATATTTATTTTCACATTGTTTATGTATATGTTTATATTTATATTTAGCTTTTTAAAGTTACTCAGTTAATAATATACAGAAATGTAAAGGTTTTAAACATGTTTACTCACACAGGCCAAAATCATATTTTACACTTGCAGTGATTGTCCAGCAGATGGCGGGAAATAATAATTTACTGCAGGTTTTACAGCAGATAATCATCATCATGCATTGGACGTTTTCAATGCTTTCAGTGAAAGCACTTAAATGAAACTGGGTTCAACTGACCTTAATCCAGGGTAAAAAATGATGGTGATGGTGATGCAATGCTGCTGTTCTGTTATAAGCTTGTTTCTCACAATGCACTCTGGGAGCTGGCATGGCCCATTACCTTACTCTCTCCCTGGAACAGCTGCCATACATCCATGACAGCTGCAGAGATGGGTTATCTCAGTAATGTATATGCACACGCTCTCTCTCACGCTCTCTCTCTGCGCCTCTGTGTGTGCACAAAATCTGTATGAACATAGTGTTAACATTAGGTAGTAAAAGTAGACTTTAACATGACATAACTCCTAAAACACTACTCAGGGGTCAGCTGAATAGTGTAAAGAATGACTTTTAACCCTCTCCTTAATCGTACAGTCACTGCATCTCAGGCACTGAAGCTCTGTGTATGATGAACTGTGGGAGACAATTTTAGATTGTGTGTTCCTCTGTGGTATGTTCCTGATTCACCTTTGTGGTTAACTCACTGTCATACAAATAACTTCCTCCTCAAAGGTTGTTTTCAGTGTTACTTAACTCTTGTACAAAATTTCACAAAACCATATAGTTTAACATGCTGTCAGGTTGGGTACCTTTTAATTGGACCAGGAAGAAAGGTATGTATATTTGTCTTTATTTAAACTCAAACATGACAATGATGTTAAGCAAGAAAGAAGACAATCAATTGAAACAAACATATAGATACAATTAATAAATAAAGTAACAACAAAATCAGTTAAAACAGATACAAAGAGAAGTCAAAAGATTTGAGATTGTGGCTTTAAAATGATTAAGAGTTACTGATGAATTCATTTTTAAAGTGCTTTGTAGTGTGTTCCAGGTGGACGGTGCAAAGAAGCCAAAAGCAGTTCTTTCAAGCTCTGTATGAACACAAGGGACATAGAGCATAAGCCAGTCATTAGTCCTAGTTTAATGTGGTCCAGTGGACCAAACTAGTATGGAAGTAATATAAGAAGGCAGCTTTCCAGTAAGGGCCTTGTGAATAAACAAATACATATGCAAATCCTGCCCTTCAGAGAGAGAAGACCACCCAATCTTTTTGTGAAGGATGCAGTGATGAATGTTATAAGCATCACCAGTAATGAACCTAAGTGCAGAATGGTAGACAGCATCAAGGCGCTTTAACGTCACTGCTGACGCATGCCTGTACAAGATGTCACCATAGTCTAAAACCGATAACAAAGTTTAAGAAGTTAAAAAAACAAGGGTTTTTCTACAAAGCAGGATTTATTTCTAAAGAAAAAGCCAATCTTTTGCCTCACCGAAAGATATCTTCTCATCAATCCAAATACCAAGGTATTTGTATACCATGACTCTTTCGAAAGTGGTTCCACTTTTAGTGGTGATGATGAGGTTATGTAACTTTGTATGCAAAAGCTATGACAGCACACATGCTCACACAACCCCTACCATACATATGCATTTGTATATTCTCTGTATTATTCAGCTCTATGCCACTCTAACCATTTCTGGCCAACTGACTCTATCACGTTATTTTGGCAGAGGACATTAATAGTTTTTGTACATAAAGTCAATAGCTGAAATTACCAATTTTTCCAGTGGGAGCATCAGTCACAACATGATAAGGGTACATTTTTGAGATCCAAAGTTAATGTGGGATGGAAGCATAACCCTCTGTTTTTCCATGTGAGTCAGGATGAATAAAAAGAAGGGGTAGATGAAGGCCTATCCTCCTTGTAAGAACAAATGAGGCTTTTTAAACTGACTCTCTAATTAAACCTGTTAATTATGTAGATCTAATTTTACCACCCCTTGTTAAATCTGAACAAATCCCCCGGCGCCTTGGGATGGATGTATTTGGTGGAAGCCAGATTCCCAAATTAACCTTGAATCCACTCCAACAGTCTGGATATGCTGACTTCTCAATTCTGGCAGACTCCAGTTTATTTTCTGATGAAAATACGCCTCTACATGTGCACTTATTATTACCATTTTTGGTTAAATAAAACATAAGCCCCAGTTTCATAGCTATTTTGGGGGAAGAGCAAGTCAAGATTGCTAACGTATGTGTGAATCATGAAGCTTTGAGAGTTAAAAAAAGAGATTTTATTCCCTCTTAATGTTTGTTGCTGAGTCAGCTGTTATTATGCAAACTGTGTCCATCATGTCCATCTTCATATTTTGCAGATATTGCTTTAGCCTTTCATCCCATGCAAATGGATCAAATCTGCTGAATCTATGTGGATAAAAATCTGTTTCACCATGTCTTCCTGTCAACCCAACCAGACTTTCTGGCATGCAGAAGTTCACAGTAAGTGTTGTAAAGTTTAACAATCTACAACAGATGTTCATAATGCATTTTGAATCACCCTCCAGGGACAGTTAGCAGGACAGAAAATTGGGATCATACAATATGTTGATTGGTTGGTGGGTGTCAGTGGTCAAGATCAAATTAGACTCATTTGCTTGTTTTGTTTGATCTTGGAATAAATGTTATAACAATTTGCTCAAGTTCTGGTTGACTTAAAATTCAGCTGCACAAATACTATTATTAGCAAATCATTTTTGGGATTTATGTGGTTTTATGGTTTGGGTTAGTTGGGTTAGTAGTGCAGTAGAGCAGAGATCCATTGAACTTACAAATGAGTAAATGGATATCCTCCTTTTAAAAATGTGAAATGTACCCTAACAAAATGATTGCTGACAGTAACAGAAAACACATTGTATTGTACTGATTTTAATACTTGCCCACTATGTGCTATTGCAACCATTTATCTCTATAAAGATGTAGATTTCAGGGGTACCCTCTATACTGCTCTGGTTGTGACCCTGGTTTTGTGAACTCAGTGTAAAAAAAGGTCAAAAACCCCAGTGACACACAGCGTGTGTGAATGTCCATCATGTGTTTGTTGCTTCACCAGGCCATGCACAAATCAGGCCTTTGGAAAAAGTTACTGTATTCTCTGCATGTAGTGTCCAGATCTCTGTTTTTACTGCTGTATTGTAGTCACAGCAAATGCAACTTGGGGATTGTGGGTAAGTTTACAACTCCCCCCCCCCACCTTCAGGTTCCTCTCTTTCATGTGTGGTTGGGTGTTAGGAGACTGTTTTAATGCTCTAATTAAAACGCACGCACACACACACACACACACACACACAAACACACACACACACACACACACATTGTGCTGTGTTGTTTTTCCATACACGTAATCTGCTGTTACAATTTCTCCCGTCAAAGACTTTGTCCTTCAGACGAAGTGTCTGGAGACAGTTCATAAACAGATGTTTAAAGTCTCTTAAAACCCTGAAACCAGCTTTTATGCAAGTTCAGGCTGAATGCTTTGTGCACTTTTAAAATCAAAAGTGCATCCTTGAAATATTTTACTTTTCATTCAAAAGAAAGAATGGGATCTAAGAAGAGTTAAAAGGAGACTCCGTACTGTTCAGTCGACTTTCTGTATAAATATTTTGCACGATCAAATCTGAGTTATCTGAGTTTAGTGAACTACTAAAACATAAATCACTCATCAGAAATTGAGAACTGCCTTTGGCTTATTGTGAGTCATTCTTCAGAGTCTCTACATGATCTCTGTGGGGAATCCAGGGCATTGTTCCTCATTGTGTCAGTGTACACACCAGAGGTCCAGAGGAAAACTCTTTTTACATTAATGCTGACTGTAGGACCCCCTCCAGCTTGGCTCCTCTCACACACACCACTGTATGTGTTATTTCAGACAAAAAACCAAACACACTGGGTATCCATGTCTGTGTTTTCACTAACCATGTCTCCAAGAAATGTCAACTAAAGCCATATGTGTAAGCCAGCAACAGCTGTGCACATTTTCTGAAGGATCTCGCCTCATTTGGAACATATCCTGATCTTTGAAGAGTGTCTAAATCATCAATAACTTGAACAATAGATGTTTGTATTCAAAGCAATTTATTCAGATGCATATGCTTGTGATAAATATTTCATATTTTAGGGTGCAAAGTCACAGGATTACAAGCCTGACTACAATGAGGTGTGTGGAGCAGTGGTTCTTTTTTGTCTGATGTACTCCAATAGACCTGTCAGATTAACTCAAGTACCTGTCGCTGGCACCACGCGTCATGTTCCAAATGTGTTCAGTTGAAAATGATTTTAAACTGAATGTTATTTAACAGTATTAATCATATAAAAGTGGATCTTGTTAACCCTGCTATATTTCATACAATTCAACTGCAGTATTTAGTCTGAGTCTTTTCCGATTTTAATTAACTATTTCAGCTATTTATCTGTCACTTTAACTATTTCAGCTGATTATCTGTCACTTTTAGTTAACTATTTCAGCTATTTATGGGTCACTTTAACTATTTCAACTGTTTTGCAATTGTTATTCACACTCTATGATAACATTACTGTGCATATAACAATATGTCATGCAGGATGTACTGGGGTCCATTCTGGTTTGTTTGGGTCAAACCATGCAAGTTAATCAAATTTACAATCTGCTCTACTGCTTTCCTCAGGTTTATAGACTGATATTCCTTTCACCATTGTTGGAACAACACCTGGTCTAAATAGGGTGTGTGTACTTTTGTGACCATGTGTGTATGTAGGGGCAAATTCTTTGGCTGACGTTAGATATTTGAAGCCTTTGATTGTTGCCAGGGCAGGCCTCTTGGATGAAGTAATGTTTTCATACTTTCCCTCTTTCAGGAAATCTGACAAGGACATAAAAAGAATCAGAGTCTTTTATCTAAAATGTTGGGGTAGTATTGCTAATGGTATTCAAACAATACATAGCCGTGTCCTAAAAGGAATATGAGAAGAAATAGGTGCAAAGGTCATGAAAATGATTACATAGTAGTATAAAAATTCTGATAAAGTTGTACTTAACTCATATCTCTCTCTTTCTCCATGGTATCAGTGGTAGTTTTGTCCCAAGTTGGAGACCAAACCATTTAAAAAGGCACCTTTTCCTGTTTCTAACTTTAATATGGTCTTTCTTCTTATTTTGCAGAGCTGGACCCATGTGCATGTCGTGCTGCTCATGTACCAAGTAACTTATCATCTGTGGCGAGCCTGTGCACCAGGCTGATGTCCAATAAAATGAATAACATGCTGCATTTATACTTGCACGCTGAGAGACAGTGAGCCCCTACAATACTTCACTGTCAAATACACAATGAGCGCTTCAGCTGTTTCAGTTACAATTACATTTTATCATGTACTTTTAGCGTAAGGACTACTTTAAGAGCTCTAATTATCTTTACAGTATGCTTTAGCTTATTCGAGATATTTAAGTTTATTCTTACTCTTGACACATAAAACAATGACTGTATTTGTATCCAGAGTCCCTGGAAAAAATAAATGGGAAAAAAAGTTCTTTAAAAGATAATTACAAATCATTTGGGAAGAAATACCGGCAGTTCCATGCTAAATGAAACACTGAGTCAACATTAGTTAATGTTTTTCACCTTCAACGCCCAGTCCAATTATACTTTACTGGAACATACTGAATCACTGTCTTTGTTCGCATGGATGATATTGGATTGCCACTATTAGAAGAAAGTTGAGCCATAAGTAGTAAGTAGAGCCCAAAAGTCTTTAGAGAGGAGAATATTGTGGCAAACACCAAACACTGTTAACAACAAGTGAGAAACAAAGTATTTTATAAGTTTGAATACATTCGGATAAATTCCTGTTGGTATCTTTAAAGATTGAAAACTTGTGGGTTAAACTCGGACTACAGTGAGTTAATTGATTCCAGGTATGTGACCTTCCAAGACCTTTCAGGTGGAATTTATCCAAGGACACCCAACAAATGTCCAGGGAGATTAGAGTTAAATTACCAGCACCTTCCTGTTTCTAGTGATGAAAAGATAGAGAGTCCTGTATCCATTTTACTGCTTTCCACAAACCTCTGTGGATTTCATGGTCGAGGATTTGGAGGTAAATTGGAAAGGTCGTCCAGGTCACATTACTTTAAAGAGGGTAGTTAAAAAGTTGAATCCAAATAAACAGGCCAGGTCAGGTTGTCTTACCGCACTCCTGCAAAGGCAAATCAGTCTGTCACAAGTGATTCTCACAGAGACAAACTCAAGTTACATAAACATCTTTCAGTTTGATGCAGCCTTAACGGAAATTGAATTACTATGACTGACATTAGCTGCATTTTTCTGTTGTAGCTGCTCAAGGCGAAGCCAATTTTAATCATTTTATATAGTTTTTGATAGTCTAACCTACAGAAATTGATCATATACTGCATTTGCAATCAGCAAAGTAGCAACTAAATATGAATATATATAAAAAATAAATATAAAAATGCAAGTTTCAGTGTGAAGGGAACATGTGGATCATTGTCTGTTCACTACAATGTAATGAATAAAAGAAAACACAGAACAACAGAAAAAAGAAAGTTATTGGAAAATAAAGACATGCATGCAGGTTTCATCATGTCACAGGAGATTTAATCATCACCAAACATCTGTAGCTGACCCATCTTTGAGGGCGTTAACCTATTTTATGGACAACACTGGAATGTCTGGTAAAAGAAAGAGAGGAAGACAGAAAAAAGAAAGAAAGAAAGAGTGGAAAAGGAAAAAGAAAGAAAGACTCCTCGATGTGTGTCAGTGTGGTGCCATTTAATTTCTCTGAGAGTTGCTCACTGCCTGCTGAGAAGTATGGAAACAATTAACATCATCTGTTCACCAGATCCAGAGGATAGCCTCTTATTTACATACATGTTCAGTGAGTGTGTGTGTGTGTGTGTGTGTTCACAGATTCAGGAAGGGATCCTCCAGGGCTGCCTGCTTCCGTCCCTTTCATCCCAACCACAGTCATCCACGGACAGCCACATCCTTGCAAACCTCCCTTGTAAAGATGGTTAAGACGAGACGAATATATGAGAAAAATCAAATCTGACTTTCTCTGGTTTGGTTTCTGTCTGTCATTCTATTTTGGTCTACTATGTTCTGTCTTTTTGTTATCTTTAACCTTCTATCTTGTTTTTCTCTCTTTTTCTGTGTCTTTGAACATATCATGATATATCATTCTCTGTCTGTCTGTCTCTAATACACACACAGACATCTGGTGAACTTAGTCACTCATCACCACCAATAAATGATAATAGTAATATAATCTCTGAGGGAGAGAGAGGCATTTCATATGAGTAGCTATATTAGGCTCACATTAAAAAAACCCATGTTTTTATTGGAAAACTGGTGCTCTGTGGAAATATGTGTGTGTGTTCAGCACAGTGGCTGCACAGTGATACAGTAATACCTCTCATTAAATGAAATCATAGTGTGCTATGAGGTTTTTTCAGTAGAACAGCATTAAATAGCCCTTGGGTTTTTACTGAACCAGTGACATCAAACCTTCATTAACTGTATTTTGGCTACTTGGGGGCACACAAGACTGACTGACATATTCACCTTCTCAGTTGATATGTTAGCAAACAGTTGCCTATGTACACATTCAGCAGAGATGAAGCAACATTATCATTTGGAGTCGGGTGTCTGGCCACCAGACAAATTTAAGTCTGAAATTCAGTATCATTTTGCCTCTTTTTTAGTCTCCACTAACTCCTGAGGAAAAATATCTGGCTCTTCAGCTGCTATGTGCTTCACTATGTTCACTGGCTAGTTGCTAACTTTGTCCGTCTGCTGTTTGGTGCTATGACAGGTAGCGTACATTGGGTTTATCAGAGCTTTTTTGCTGAAAATGGCTGCCTGCTGCAGGTGTAAATGATGCTGATGAAAGCAATGAGAATAAAGTTGCGGGCCAGAAAACCAAAGCAATGAGCCCAAAGATGCGAAAGCATGGGGAAACTGCAGAGCTTGGTGATAATTCTTCATGGGTTCATCACTATGAGTGACCCCTTTCACATACAGGTAGTAATGCAATGATTTTTATATGAAAATATTGATCATAGCAGCTTTAAAGGAAGGATACCATCATATGATTATAATTATGTATATGTGTATGATATCATTTTAATCACAGAATAGCATCTTCCCCCTCACCTCCTTTTACTACTTCTACTACTACCAATGTCTTAAGTTTAAAAAAATGAAATTAGAATATTTTGTCATGTTAAATTTTTTATACATTATACCTTTAAACAAAATACCTTTAACTTGACCAAGTCATAGCCGCTCTCTCAGGTGTCCAGTGTAACAGTGTGCAGTACACGTTTTTGCTCACTTTCTTTCACTTTCCTAACTAAATACCTACCAGCAACCTTCTTCTAGCACTCAGCTTAACTTAAATTATTTTACATCCAGAATCCCCAAACTACTAGTTTCCTTTGTTTCTCTTTCTATTTTACTAGATGTACAAACCACAGAGACAGGCTATAATTTTCCATGGATGGTGGTGCCATCTTGGACACACAGTTCAGTTTTATTGCATGATATGCTCTATCCACAACTTATTTTTGTGTGTTTTTTTCCCCCGCCTGTGGTCAAGAAAAAAGGCTGGAACTGTTTCTATGTAGTATGGAAGGTTTTCTGTTTGGTCCTCAGAGAGTTTTGCCTACACCCCAAAACCAAAATTACAGAGCAGAGAGCTCAGACTGAGGGAGAGGGAGAAAATGTACAACTACAGAGAGGCAAACAACTGACCTTCTAAAGGACAATTAAGGTCCTTAAACCATCCTAAATTCATGGAAAATAAAATCAGATTGGCTTCAAGAAAGTCCCAAACTTCTGAACAAAGAGAACGAGAATTTGCCAGAATGTTTGTTAAGGGAAGTCCTGACTCACTGTGTCTCTCTGTCTCCACGGGTCTCTGCACCATTACAGTTTAGCTGGAAATCGACCCCCCACAGTGACCCAGTCCTCCCTTAGCTACATGCATTTTCAAATCCTCCAGACTCCACTATTTAGTTGCCAGTTTAGTGAGGTCTTAAAACTTCTCCACAGTGAGAGGAAGTGATGAGAAATGGAACAGAGGCACAGACCTGCCACTGGATCAGATGATTTAAACCAACAAGACTTAAGACAGTGATAAAGACAGAAAAAATGTTAACGGAAGAAACACAGCTTATGTGTGAATCAACAAGTTAACACATGTGCTTAGTAAAGGTGAGTGAGGACGAGCAGACGCTGAGATCATGGTGAAGATATGCAGCTCTAAAATTGACCACAGGCTCTCTTGGTGACCTTTGAACCCTCAGTCAGCTGTGTGGTATGTTGGCCAGTGTAAAAACAAATTCAAGCATGTCTAGATCTACATTATTATGGCATTATGTAAAGTCTCTGGAGAGCATATCCGCTTTTCTGACTCACTTTCTGTCCAGTTTACCCTTGCTGATCACAGGTCCACTTCTCTAACTTTTACGGTGAAACTCTACATGTCTCTTAAGGACAAAAATGTAAATCTTATCAGGTCTGTAATTTGAGTCTCAGAGTTATAGATGACATCACACATCTATGAACAATAACCTAGTTTCACTGCTTCAGCAGATGCAGACAGAGGTTATAAACTTTTACTGTGTGCATGTGCGTCTGTTTTTGTGTATTCACAAATTCAATTAAATCTAGCAAGACTGTAATTTTGATGACGTTGTCAGAGGATATGAGTTTGGAACCAACAACTCAATAAAAAACTCTTGAGACAATGGGTCAAATTCTTGGAATCTTTGTAAAACTGTTTTTCTTTGTAGTGCAGATCCTCTGTGAAAACCGTTTGGAGAATCCAACTTTCAACTTCTCTTCATCTCTTGGCTTGCACTCTCGGATCAGAGACTTTATAGAATCATTTCAGTTCTTAGACTTTTTAGGCTGCAACCTTATAAAACTATAAACAGTGGTAGTGTCTGTTATGCCTCTATAGAACTGAACACATTCTATGAGTTACACTTTTTATGAGTCTTGTTTAACTACTGCTACTAACCCTCTGAAAGATTGTTTTGTAAAATTAGCTCTCTTGTTTGAGGTTCATTCTTTTTTTTTCCTTTTTACTCACATGAATAACAGTGACACATGAATAAGAACTGCACACTAAATGACGGGGCCTCTTTTTTAAACAATGATGACACAATGATGCCTACAAAATGAGACTGGCGAAGAAACCAAGAGGACTGGTACTCATCACCAGTGCTCTTGGTCTCTCTTGCTCTGTTCCTCTTTATATCTCTTTCCATTGGTGCATGTGGAAAGTCTGGATAAATCTCAGCGCCTCCCCTGGAACATACTGGACTTATGAACTGACAGCACTTTATTGAGGATCACTGGACTTCATATATAGTTGTTATTTGTTCTGAAACTTGCGTGATGGCACAGTTGTGACCTTTGACCAATCAGCTGCTCTGCTGTGGTGTCTTTGATCGACCACAAATATGGAGGCATCTGTATTACTGTATAAAGGAATGTTAGGTCTCTCTGACCCAGCACTGTCTTTGGACTGTTTTGGCTTTAAAGAACAGTCTGGGCCCAGTCTGAACACAAGGTTGGGGGGATTAGAAATAAAGTGCCAGAATGTTATTTGCTTACCAGTCTTATTAAAATAGAAGCAGAAGAGAAAAACCTGCTACTCAACCAAAGACAAAAAAAGTAGCTGGGATGCATGTAAGAGTCAAAAAGTTAAAAAAGAAAAAAAAGGTGGCGTGCAACCTTTATGCTCCTTTACTTCAGTTTTCTGCATGTAAGCTCAGCACAAGGGAAAAACTACACAGATGTTTCCGCTACGCCTCGAGGAAAACATTAGTAATTTTACTACCTTACTTGATACAATAAATAGGAAGTGAGCGTGCATCAGCATCAGTCATGAAAATCCATTCCATGCCATTTCTAATCTTGTGTTATTTGTTGGTGAGGGTAAGGTGAAGTTTGCGTCCATGATAACAACGTCGTTTGTTATTCGTATTCTAATAAAGAACATAATCAAAAGATTTTCCCATCAGTGTCATTGGTCATGTCACAAAAAGGCTCAATGAATGTGACAAAGAGGGGAAGCAAGTCAGGTTCAGGTGCCAATTATTTGTTTTATTTGAAACTAAAACAAACATAACTATATACAAAAGGCGGGAGGTGTGGAGAGTAACTGCATCAGACGTATATGTAGTGTGTGGATGAGTGAGACGTGTATATGCTTCTGCTGAATGTGAAAGAAAAATGCCAAAACAAACCAAAACCAGGAGAGATGTGGATCTTAGGAGAGAGAGAGAGAGACAATGAATCAGAGTGGTATTTATAGCCTTGATGTCCAGGTGTCCCTGCATTACCCTAACGACCCTCCCTGACTGCCAGCTCCTGCATGAGGTGGCCAGGTAAACCATTGCAGGCAGAAAGGGAGGGGTCGTAGCAGGTCATGATAGCATTTTAGTTACCAGCTGTATAACAAATTCTGTCACAGCAACACCGCAGAACACGTAACATGAGCAGTCAGATGATTGCAAAAAAAAAGAGGTAATATTCCTTTAAATACTTGTCAAGGATGACATCACAGACACAGACACACACACACACACACACATGTCAGGTCATGGTCACTTTTGGGGACATTACATAGACTTACATTCATTTCCTGGAGACTTACCCTAACCCTAACCCTAACCCTAACCCTAACCCTAACCCTAACCCTAACCTTAACCCTAACACCCTAACCCCTAACCCTAACACTTACCCTTAATCTAATCAAACCTTAACCACTGGCCCAAAAATCAGCGTTTTACCAACTGGGGACATAGCTTTTGTCTCCAACAAGCCATCCCCATTTAACTGGTCTTAAGTCTGATGTCTGTCCCTGAAAATGACTTAAGTCATACACACCCCCCCCCCCCCACACACACATATATATATATATGTCTTTATTGCAGTGTGTGTAGGAATTTGTAGGAAGCAGATGTTCCAATGACAGCTTACCCTTCATGGTAAATCACCATCAACGTTTTTCATTCCAACATTTAAACACATGGTCATGCACACTTACACTGTACAGAACACCATAAATCACAAAGACCTGGATGTATGCTTTATGGTCATTATGAAACAGCAAGATTTGTTAGCTTCACTATGCATTTATTCAAAGATCAACTATCAAGAGACTTTATGACATAGATGAGAGTGTGTATTTATGTATGTGTGAGCAGGAATGCGTCCAAACGTGTCTGTATATTCTAAACTCTTGTCTGTTAGAAGATTTAGAGGTACAAATTTGTAAATTGGAAAAGCAGAAGTATATTGTTCTTTTAATGAGGTCCTTGCAAACAAAGGAACTGGGATTAAAGGATGTTGTGGGAGGTTGAAGGAAATTTTCTCATACAGGAATTGAAGAATAAGAAAAAGGAGAAGTAGCTGTCCAAACCTGTCTGTATATTCTAAACTCTCGTCTGTTAAAAGATTTAGAGAGACAATGTAGTAAATTGGAAAAGCAGAAATAAATGTTTTTTTCATGAGGTCCTTGCACACAAAGGAAAAGCAATTAAAGGACAATGTGGGAGGTTGAAGGAGGTTTTCCCACACGGGGATTGAAGAATAAGAAGAAGGAGAAGAAGGAAATAAATAAGAAGAATAAAAGGAAGAAGCTCCTGATGGATGAGAATCTGTGTGGTGGATGCCGAAGAGGAGATGGAGGAGGAGCTGCAGCAACATCAGACTGAACTCTGCAGCTGCAAACTCCAGAGAAATTCCCAGCAGCCTTCAGTGTGGGGCAGAATTGATATATTCCTCATCCTGGGATCAAAGAAGAACAAGAAGAAGGGAGGCAGTCAGGAGGACAACAGCAGCAGCAGTGGTGCATGTTATTGGGACAGTGACATGGAGACATGTAGACATCATTCAGTCCAGGAGAGGGATACTGTCAATTACTCTGCATATTTAATCAAAATATCAATACATCAATCAATAAATAATAATAGTGTAGTAATAATAGTGAATTTTATAGGGTCCATTACAGTTATGATATGAAATTACAGTTCTTGTTGTTTGACAACATGATGCAGTTGACTTTGCCTTGGTGGCCAAAGAGGATTGAGCTGCTTTTCTAATGGTTTGTATTATTCTCAAGCACATTTATCATCATGCTCATTCAATAAACCCTCATGTGCAAAATACTGTTCCCAACCACCATAACCTTTCAAACATAAATGTTTCACATGTCCAGGAATGTTAGCAACATGTTAATCATCATCATGTTCATCATCGTTCAACATCATCCTCCGTTTTTAGTGCAACTCATCACATGTTGTCAAAACAGTTTACACAAAGTAATTTCTGGATTGAGGTACAGATATTATCAGTATCTGATCTACATTATTCAACTTACATTGAATACTTGCCAATCATTTAAAGCATTGAAATCAGTGATGTATTTTAGATAAGTTTGACAGGTGAACAGCTATCCATTATGACAATATGATCTGTTAGCTGGAGAAAGTCAGTATGGATCTGCTTTGGCAGGACGGTGAGGGCAGGATCAGATAGACCGTTCAAACACAGCATTCACGACATACTTTTTAAGATACAGCTGCAGCGTAGAGCTGTGGTTCCAATGCAAAATGTCACTGAAATATATTAAAAATGTCACATTATTCATTCAAACCGCTGGCTGCTGTTCCTGTATTTTGCGGTTGAAATGGCCACCCACTTGCAACTCTGTACTGTCATTGTTTTAATGGAGTGCAATTGGACATTTTTGGGGGCTGTAATTCCCAAAGCAAACTGGTTTTATAGTCAATACCATATAAAATGAAAAAATCCTGGACAGGGATCCTTTCATATGCTCATGCATGGGTTGAAAGTATACTGTTTCTTTTGATTTGTTCAAAATGGTGAAATGGGTCCTTGGGATGTCCCTGTTCCACTTACATTTTCATTCTAGTTTGTAGATAATCATTTATCATCCTGTTATTGAACTAACTACTACATTACTTGAATTAAGGATGGACCTGCAGACATACATGTATAATATGCCTATTTGACAAAAACTTATCTTGTCTCTTTGTAAAACTTTATCTTTTCCAGAGAGCATGATGAGAAGATGGCTGACAGATGAGAGACATGTGAAAGAAAAGGTGGAGGATAAATTGTGAAAGAAATTCTGGAGGGTGAGAAGGAACATGGGAGGTAAAGGATGGAAAGCTTGGCCAGGGGAAGGGACTGGACTCACTCTAATCCTGAATCACTATCACAGTTTGACAACACAGTCAGTTAATGCACTTAATGTCATTAAGGTCAGAGACATTATCAAAATGAAAGGGCACCGGAAAGTTTGACAGAAGACATGCATATCTGTCCATGAGTTCATTTGTATCTGTTGGTGCAGTATTGTGTGACAGCTGCTATAAACAGCTGCCGACAATAATAACTGGCCCACAGAGTGGCACCACATCAGAGCAGAGTGACACACCGCAGCCTCTATTAGCGGCTGAGATTTATGGGGCTGTCATCCCATTAAATCAAAGACTGCAGCTTTAAAGAGAAGATCTAATTAAAGAAACATGCAGTAAAATGGATATTGAACTTTGCTTACTCGTAATTCCAAGGCAAGTGGTCATCCCAAAGCTGCAAAAGAAATTAGGAGACACTCTATTTGTAGGTTAAACAGGTTAAAGATAGATTTAGATGTGAAAACTCATCAAAAGTAGAAGATCTATGAGTCTGTAATGAGTTTTCAGTGAAATAATGCAACCTTTCCTTGCAATTAAGTTATTAAATAGAGTTGACCAGTTAACCTTAGTGGAGAGAGACTTTGTTTTATTTGATCAGATTAGTATTTCTAGATTTAAAACTATCTAAATCTTATCAGTCTGAAACACAAACTGAGGCTGCAACAAAGAACATCCAAGTCATTGTAGAAACCTCGAGATCCTTTTTCTTTTTTTAAAGAAATAACACATTGAAACTTAACCGCAAAATATAAATCTTTCTCCCAAATAATAACTAAATCTCTTCTCCATTTACACCCCCAACCACTGAGAACAAGAACCTTGAAGACACTGATCCTTCAGATGATGCTCTCTATCTGATCCCGACATTTGACCTTAAACAAGCCTCCCCCACTGCATTTGTTTTAGCACAGAAAGTCTTCTTCTTCAGTGTATTAAAATAGATTGAATCATGTGGATCCTTAAACAACTTTCTCAAGTCAAAGGATAGGTTCACATTTTTCAAGTCTATCTTAAAACAACTCACAGGCTCATATGTACATTGAAACAGGTATTGGTCGTTGTAATTGATCCTCCTCCTTGTTTGTGCTGGTCCTGAACAAATCCCTTCTTATAGGTATTTCAGTGTGAGAGATCTGGGACAAAATCCACAGTCCTCTTTTTGTGCAGAAATGCATGACACAGTTCAGCTGTAGCTAATATGAGGCTTCAGCAGTCTGAGTTAGATAAATCAAATGGGTATCTTCCTAAGTTACAGTTGTTTTAATTTGAAATTCCTTGTTTGTTTTACTATCCCTCCACTGTAGCTCTGCAAGAAAACACTGTCTGGAAAAACAAAGAAAGAACTTTGTATTTCTTTGTACTAAATTACGGTAACTTTGGAAGATACCCGCTTGACTTGATCAGTTTAAAGCTTAATAAAACTGACTACAGTATTTGCTTTGTGAAAGTGAAGCTCAATCGACCATCATTTTGAAGCTAAATATTGTTTTATTAGTGCTGTACTTGCTATGAGGATAGACAAGACTATGAAAATGTTACTTGATAGTCACAAACTAGAATAAACACATTATTAGGTGTTATGTAGTTTAAATGGTGAACACTGATAGAGCTTGTGTACATTAAGGCCAAAGAAAAAAGCTAGACTGTATTAGATTTTTCCCTCATTACCCCTTCCTGCATATCACAATGGATTGCTAAGAAACATCTGTCAAGGTTAGTCTTGCTTCATTTCCAATAAACAGGCTTTACACATGTGCAAAATATCAAGTGTAGTTTTTACTCCAGAAACTATAGTGCTAGTTATGATTGTGATATTACAAAGAATCTTGTTACATTTGCAAATGATTATTACTGCTTCCCTTCCAAAAACTGTGTGTGTGTTTGTGCGGATTTCCAGGAAAATTCAGGTAAAGATGACATATGAGATATCTTGTACAATAGATAATTTTCTCCAGGGCAGTGATACATCACAAAATATTTGCTACAAACAGAGAGGGAAAGAGAGAGAGGCCTGAGTCTGGTCTGTTATTAGCAGGTCAGTGCATGCATGCATATTTGTACGTGATCTGTGATTATGGGGACACCTGGTAGTTCTATATTTATGTGTTCTTTAATTTTAGTCCTGCAGAAGTCACTACGGATGTATCATAACTAACTTGTTGAGGCAATGGAGATGCAACAAATGGAGATTTGATTTGGAAAATGGGGCAAAACCAGAGCCCAGAGATGTCTGTGGGGATTGACAGTATAATGGAAAAGTACTGGTAATGGTGACAGCTGCTAGAAAAAGTTCCCGTGACATTACTTCCAAATGGCAACTAAGGAAAACACATCAAATTTGCTCACCTTTATAAGCCAAAAATATCATAAACTTAGACATTTTTATGGAATACGTCTCAAAATACAGTGCTTTGCAGAGCTAAAAGGCGCAGATAGTGACGTCTTTTGGTCAGGAGACAAGATTTGGGAATGGCCAGATGGCTCACAGGATCAAATATGGACATGCAGAGATATGTAAAGGTGTGTTTAATTTTTTTTATCAAAATCTTATATTCACTTTTCAAACTCACAGACATCCAGAGATGGGAAGCATTTAATCAAAAAATGAATCCAAACTAGTTGCTCCATTACTGTCACTCATGAATCAAATTACTATTTAACAAACAAAATAGTTCCATAACACAAGGCTGATCAATGTTTTATCTGAGTAGACAATAGCTTTCATCAACACTTCGCTCTTCTGCCAAGCCCAACACCATTTATCAGTACTATTCCCTGACAGACTTCTGTGGTGACAGTTTCTTCGCTCCACTTTCATTACAGCAGTTTTCTTCCTCTTTAAGTCTCCCCCTCTGTCCATTAATGGCAGGGGGTTCTGAGGAGTCTTGTGATGTGTGAGCAGCTGTGGGCAACAGTTTTGGAGAGTGGTAATAATAGTTTTCACATTACGGTCTCCTTAGTAACAGGAGAGCTGCTGGAAAAGGTCTTAGCCCTGTCAGTAGCTGCGGTTACATGGACAATATTTCTTAAGCTTGATTTAAATCATTCTAATTAGAGATTCCAACTTAACTGTTTATATGGACGCTAAATCAAGTGATCCGATAAGATGTGCGTTTACATGCCCCAAAGCATTTAATCAAAATGACTTTTTTGACATATACAAAGTGGTTCTGCCTGCTGTGTAGCGTCTAATCTGCTTGAAATATAACAGAAGAAGAAGAGGAAGTGGTTCCGCCATGTGTTCCGCCTGTTTTCAAGATGGACCCGCATCGTGTCCTGGGAACAATATTTGCATTTCTGCTGTTGTTTCTAATTAAGCAGCACATATTTCTCCTGCAGGGAGGAGAGTGCAAGAGGACCTTTACAGCTCATCAAGCCATGTTTCTGTCCCTGCCAGAAACTTGTTTACATCATCTGATGTTACCCCCACTTGAGGCAAACATGTGCAGAAACAATATATTTACTCCTACCAGAGAGAAATGTTTGATTAAGTGTTTACATGGTTATTAAGTGCTAATATTTTCCTATTGGATTATCAAAGGTTTACACCACCCCTCACAACCCGATGAAAATGAAAATTCCTACTGATTGGGCTGGATGAGGCCAGTCTCTTCCAATTGAGGTGGTTACATGAGGCCTTTTTATTCTGATTGGGCTTTTATTTCAATTATTACTGGAATATTAGGCTCCATGTAAACGCAGCTAATGAGCCTTGGCTAACTCCAAGAAGAATTAATTATTATTAATAATTATTCACATTAGCGATAGTTACAAAGAAGTAAGAAAGAAGTAACGTGAGAGCTCTTATCATAAAGGTAGCTAAATGATGTTGGTTGTGATGAAAGCAACCATAACATAGTAAATCTCCAGGTATGTGACTAAGTTTCTGATACCAGTTACTCAACATTTGTCACACAACTTTGAAATTTTTGAACCCGTTTTCTGTTTTAACGTTCAATATTACCTGAAGTTTCCATTGGATGCTCTGCTCTACTTTGTTAGCTTACTCTCTCCGTTTAAACATCTATAAATCCACATTTTCTCCATTTAAACAACATGATTTTATTACTTTTGTCTGTTACAAGCCACTATAACATGTCACAGACTAGTCAATGCTGTTGTAAATTATCTGAAACCTAGTTCTTCCTTTAGTCAGTGATAGAGGTTCATAGAAGTCAGAAATGGAGGTTTACATTATTCTCCAGGCATCCTGGCCAAAAAATAGGAGTAAGTATTACAACAAAAAAGAGATGATTCCTCACTGGCTTTCCACTCCAACATGCTGCCAGTATATTGCTTGATTGTGTTAGGGATTAAAAGGCTTTTAAAGACTAAAGAGTACTTTGAGTCTCTTTTTCATAACTATCAGAGGATCCCTCTCTGATCCAAACATTATCCAGCTTCAGTTTTGGTTTCCAAGATCCCAATTAGTTGTGTCTTTCTGCTTTGTAACATTTACATAGAATTCAATATTTTAAATTTGTGTGTCATTCATTTTCCAGTCAAAAAAAGAAAAATGACATCACTTTCCATTTGTTGCACTGCACGGGCTCAGGCAAATGGTTTAGGTTCATGTCTCTTCTAATGGGTCACACGATTTCTTTAACTGGATCCTCACAAACAGTAACACAACTGACAGTTTGTCGTTTGCTAAATTAGATTTACTCTTTGGAGACGAAACAAGATATTTAGCACATAAAGTTTAGGATGCTCAACGTGACTGAAACATTTTCAGCTTAATTGTAAGACAATTTAGTGCCAGAAAGCACATCTGTATATACTGGATACTCTGTAGCCTGGCGCTCATGACTACAGGTAGCGATAGCCAAATCCTGCTTAAATCCCTGGACATAGAATACCTAGCAACCTATCTAGCAACACATTATTTCAGCCAGTAGGTGACAAAGACTACACTGTAGATATCCAAACTAGTTTTGGATACATTTAGTATAAGTACTATGGGTCGTGGGATGAAAAACTTGAGTTATTGGAAATTTTTATAGATCTAATTCAATCCAATCTACCCCTGATATTCTCCATACAGACTCATACCTAACGAACACATCATCTTTTGCTGCAGTGAGGGATTGAATATTCTTTAGTCAAAGCAATTATGCTTGGGAGAAACTGCCAAGATGTTACAGTTTCACTCTTTCCAGAATGTTGTCATGTGGGTTTACTCTGTATGCAGATGTGTAATAAAAGTAATAGGGGCTGATAGGATATTAGCAATCACACATTTCTTTGAGACGGAGCTGCTGAAATAATCTGATTTTTAAAGTTAATGGGCAGAACCAGGTAAAGTTTTCACAGTTTAGGTCAGTAAACTGGCAGGTTTAAGGTTCTTCCACGGTCTTCATTGGCGACTTGTGTACTTCAGCTCTCTGTAATTTCACACTGGGATGATAGTGCACATTGAATTCTTGTGAGCTAGTGTGCTAGGAATGAAATGGACGGTGAGAACTGATAAGGCTCACCCATTCCAGACCAGCAATCCAAAACAAGGATTTAAAAACAACAGAAAATTGCACAGTGGCTTGTTGGTTCTCAGTGGGATCAGCAGTACTGGCAACCATTTCACATTACAAAGAGTCAGCTGAATAAAAGTTAATATTTACGCTAAAGGGCAAAATGGACAGCATTCTTTTTCATTCAATAATAAACCAGCTATTCATGATCCACATGTTATATGATACACACATATTCTATTGCATACATACTCAATTTAATCCAGACTGGGAAACAAAATTCCCCCGCAACCTGATCCAGCCAGTTTTTGAGTGACACATTGCTATCACATCACCTCAGCTGTCATCATACAACCCCCGACTAGTTGCCACAGTTAGCAAGGTTATTGTTGGATGTAGGAGCTCCGGAAGAAAAAGAAAAATGGCTTGGCCAAAACTATCCAATATAAAAAAAGAGAGGCTGACGGCGCAAATCGTGCAGTGCATACACGTTAATTTTGCCTGAGGGAAGCACGAGACTTATCTGCTTCATTGGCAATGAAACAGTGGCCATAAAGAGTTGTAACGTAAAACGCCACTACAACACCAAATGTGCCCAATTTAAACAAAACTATCCAAAAAACACGAAATAAGAACCACAAAACTGAAACATTTGAAGTCGTCCTATCAAGCCTTCAGCCGAATAATTGTAAAATCAACTAAGGTGTCACTTCTCCCATTAATACAGAAATTCTGTCCATGTAAATGGTTCTGGAGTGTTTGTACTGAAATATCATCACTTAAAGCACCCTTACTGGACCTTTGATGTGGTGGAAATTTGGTAAGTGGCCCTCTAAAACTGGTATTTGAGTACCCCTGTTCTATTGTGTGTCTTGCCTACTTTCCTGATCTTTAGTTACCTGTGTTGAGGTCTAACATGGCGTATTTGTGCCTTCAGAGTACCTCTTTACCTTGCTGGTACAATTAAACTCTGGCATATATGACATCTTTTCTTTCAGCATTGGAAACTATATCTTATAGCATTTTAATACATGGTAAATATTTACAACACAACCCATAAAAACCTTCAGTAGTGTCATCTTGAGTTACTCAGGGCCACAATACTTACACTACGCAGAAAAGCTTGTATGAAACTACTGTGTCCGGATGGTCAGTTTATCAGTTTTGTGTGAGTAATTAGATACGGAGAAAAATAATTTTTATAAAACAGATGGGACAGAAGGACAGAGGAGCAACACAGAGCATGATATAAATGTGTTTTTGTTGGATTCATTCACTTGCAGTCTCTGCTCTCAAAAGAATCTCCTGTCTCTTTTCTTTTTTGTCTCACAGTCTTTCAGTGTATTTTCTGTTCCATTACACAGAAAATACATAAACTATGCAAAAAGTATTCCCAGCAGAATCATACAGGCTTAAATCTTGAGCTAAAATGTGGGTTACACATAATCCTCATAGAGATATATTTTTAAAGTTTAAGACAATTACAAAGTGGATTGAAGATTGTGTGGCTGCAACTTTCATTACATTCACAACATTAATAAAACATGAAGACCACTCACAGGCCAGGCTTGTAGAGACTCTACAGACTCTACAAACGTTCTACATACACAAAACCACAGCAAATAATAAAATCTCAATAATATTTCCACATTCATTACGCAATGTAAAGGGTACTTAAAACACAACATGAAAGCAACATTTATCCACTCTCCTACTGATTAAAACAATTTAATGTGTTGTAATTACACTAGACAACAATGCTGAAATTTATTTCAACATCTTTAAGCAATTGACCTGATTGCCTCAAAGACAAAGCCATCTATTTTCAGAAAATTGCACCACTGGATTCATCAAAAACCCAGTTGTTCTTACAAAATATTAGATGATTAGATCGAGCCAACATAAGCATCTTCTTCTGATTTTTTTCTGTTTGAAAACTACAGTTATAAAACATAGAAGAAACGGGACAATAAAGACAGCTTATTTCCAGAGTACACATTTGCAATTAATTGTAAGTGCATTTGTTTTCCTGGTTGATTGACTTTGATCTCTGATGGGGAGTTGATACAGTAACAGAAGACAGGTGATCATACTACAGCAAATGTAACTTGTTACACACTTGTTTGTCTTGATTTTAATTTGTTGAGCAGCTCTCTCACACTCATAAAGTGAATTAGTTTCACACCCTGCTGTGTTGCAAAGTCTCCTGGTGGGCTATTCTTAAAGAAAGCTCCTCCAGACTCAACAGCTCAACACAAAGTCCCAGAAGCTGCCAAATGTTCTATGTAAATGAGTTTTACATGAATACATCTCTGTTTTTTTTCCAGCCACTGAAAACACTGTGCTTCCTTAGACTAACGTTTCCTTGGCAGGGGAAATTTCCGGTGCAGGATAACTTGTCCTGGTGACCTCACTCTGCACTCCCCTCAGGGGCAACAGCTATATAGCCTCTGTCCGCTAAGGGTTACACACACCAGTAGTTTGTTGATTCAAATATTGAGGTCAATGTAGAAAACCAGGATGACATCTAATGCTAAAGAACTGCTGTACAGCAAAGCTGGGCAGTAGCCAGAATTTCCTAGAGGAAATTCCTTTCTACCCCCAGTGCTGCCTTAAGATGTTGCTATCCATGTGAGCTTGTTCTTGTTCTGCATAATTTTATCACTTTAGTAAGAAAAATGTCTAAGCACAGGGAGACAGATAAGACAGATGAACACATTCTCTCTGGTTTATTTTTTATCGCAGTAGGGAGAAGAGCAATCTAATGCTGACTCTGAAATGGAATATGTTCATGAGGCACAAGCAAGAGCATGAACGGTTTAGTCACTGATTTATTTGAACTGCAATACAGTGGTTGATGGCAATGGATATATTGTAGGACACAACATTGACATATTTCTTTATAAGGAAGAGATGGTGAAAGTGTTAGCAAATGGAGCAATGTTACTATCAGTTTGGGATTGTGCTTCTGCCACCTGATGAATTTTCATGATGATGTCATTTTCCTTTTAGCTCTATTTTGGTCTCAACCAACTACCGAGGGGATCTCTTTAGCACTTAAATGCTCCACTTGGTTCACCAACTACTGTATTGCATAATTTGTCTTGGTGTTCTATGGGGTTTTGTTTTTTTTCTGTGATGAATGAAATGAGAGTGAATGAAAACAGTAAAGTTGTGGGTCGTAAAACCAAAACGAGGAGCTGAAAGATTCTAAAAGAGAAAAGGGTTGGGTGACAATTTTCTGTGGGTTTCTCACTACAAACAGTCTCTTTAACATAGTCATTAGATTCATTGTTAATGTAGAAATATTGTTTTGAGCAGCTTTAAGTTTCGAAACACAACATTTTTTTGGCCAAAAGCTCATCTGATGTTAGACAAGTTCATCTCTCCAATATAAAATGCCTTTTAAATCAACTGCAAGCCTTACGGTATGTACATTTCTCATTTACATGGGCTTACGCAACAGAATCACTTTTGTTCCATTCTTATTTGTTTATTATCCTCCTTTCCACCCACCTGTCAGCCTGGAGTAATGGTCATTATTAATCTAAACACATAGTTACAGTAAAGTCTTAGTCATCACAGTTGAATGAAATACAAGCAGACATGTGGTATTCATTCACTGACATCTATTCAGATATATTTAATGTCTCCTTCTATTTATTGTTTCTACAACCAGCCTTCATTTGTCTTTGCTCTTCACTGTAGTCCTACGCTACGATCCTTTAATCCACCATGACACCCTGACAAACAGACTGTAATACACACCCATTTTATTATGTGATACATAATTGATCCTGCAGACACAAAGATAATTCTGATTGTGTCCTCATGTATTTTTTTCTTCTCATACTTCCATCCTTAATTTGTCTATCCACAGACACATTCCAGACATACATTAAATTCCACAGTACACAGCGTAACATGAGACTCTGACAGATTGCAACACAGTTAGATGATAAACTCTTATTCCAGTTTGCATCTTTCACAGTGTCTAGTCGTACTTCTGGAGCAGAAAAGCAGAGAAGACAATAAAAAAAGAGAGACAGAAATCATGAAAAACAAATAAATTACCAAATGGAGTGGAAATAGGGGGGAAAAAAGACACACAGACAGCAAGATCGAACACTATAAACTTCGAAAATATTAGAGCAAGAAGAAAAAGGCTGAGAAAATACAGCATGACAAGAGAAAGGAAAAAAGATGACATGATTTCTTGATCTTGTGATTAATGCTGGTTTTCTTATGTGAGTAATTACCTGTAGAGCATGGATTGAATCAGTGCTGTAGACTGATTCAGGGATTCAGTGTACGATGCTTTGATTAAAAAGGATTTACGTTTAGCAGATGGAGGTATTGGGGTCATCTGGTTTGTCTAAATAGTTGCATCCGTATGGCTGTGTTTGTGTGTACATGTGCTGTTCCAATGCTTTTCCAGTCTGCTATGGATTGTGGCCATGTAGAAAGCCGCGGGGACGCAGAGAAAAAGAGATGCAGACAGACACGACACAATCAAAGAGACAAGAAAAACAGGAGCAGACTTAGACATATGATATGATAAATAAAAATTTCTCATCTCATCTCACTCAGAACAGTCAATTTAGATTCCGAGATCAGCCTGTAAACATCATTTCATCCAGTGTTAATACAAAAATACGAATTATATCAGCTTTAAGGAGGGTTAGGACATCCATAAAACTGCAAAATGTATATAAAACCAAGAATTTGGTCCATTGTGTTCCACTTCTGACACCAAATCTGCAGTACATCTAGTCTGCACACACCCATCTGCTCTCATTTCATCTCCCTTGAGAAGAAATGAGAACAGAGATACCAAAAGACTGAAGGAATGATGAAGTATACATTAAGAGTATTTAGGGAGTTATTCTTTGACTCTTGGGGCAGGAAAGCACTGCAGCCACCATTCACAACTTATCTTCTCTGTGATGAATGCAATGGGGTAACGGTTGGAAATGGAGGAAATGCATCTTTAGCCTAATTAAAGTGTTTCATGTTTACATTACAGCCAAACAGTCTCTGAAGCATGCAATTAGAATGAATTAGTATGGCATCTAGATGGGTTTTCTACCTCCCAGGAAGCCATTGTTTTTCCATACATTTAAATGCAGGAACTTGCAGAGACTTCACTTGCTTGAGATTGTTCTTTTGTCAAAGATATATGATCCACAATCGATATTGTAGATGTTTAAAGATATAAAAAAGCAAAAACAAGCATTCAAACTGACCAGTCTGACAAAATTAGACATGTTCACACATTTTTCTTTCATCAAAGATTAAATTAATCAGATCAGACATTTATATCATACAAAGCAGCTATAAAAATGTCTAAAAGGGATGCATTGGGTCTAAACATTGACCTGGCTCTTTAAAGAATGTGTCTGAAGCATTTTAACAAGGCACATCCTTCCTCTCCCCGCTAGCACCACAGCTGGCCTGACATATATGAACAGCCCCTCTCATAAGTCAGCATTACATGTTCACACACTCAGGAACATGCATGCTAGGTTTGATAGAAGAAACTGCATTTTTAATGTTCTGTTTTCTATCTCAGTCGTACTGAATGTCTGATGTATGTTTGTATACAATAGGAGTTTGTATGTTTCTAGGGGGTTTGGGGGTGGCGCTACTGTATGTCCATTGTTCCATTGTCTGCTGCTAAGCAGACAGGTTGACTGTTTTATAGTGTTTGCAGAAAAGCCCCAAGGTCTCCATCCCAGCGCATCCTACTTACTTAAAACAGCTGTTCTGGTGTAAGTGCCCTTAAGCCATTTGAAGGGTTTGGCAGTAAACAATCCATTTAAGACAGAGCAGAGTGGTGGTCCTAATATGGAGCTGTTTACTCAGTGTTGACTCAGAGGAAAGGAGAGGAGAGGAGAGGAGAGAACAGAAGAGAAGAGGAGAGGAGAGAAGTGAGGAGGAGGCAGCATTGTGTTGATTAGCAGGGATGTCCTCTGGCACCATAAAATTACACAGGATACCCCTTACTAGTAGATGAAACTATTCCTTTGGGAGCTGTTTTGTATCAGTAACACCGAATGGTTCACGTTAGCAACAAGTGTGAGAGAGTATCCAGCCACTGTGGGAATCTTCAGTGCTACATAAGTAATTATGTTATCCAACATGAGACCTGATGGTCAAACCTGATTTTGTCAAAGAAATCAAACAGCACAAAACTAATTTACATCATTCTAATAAAAAATTTAAAATGATTTTTTAAGATCGAACAAGAGTTGACAGCCATGGTATAATGGTGGTGAACGGTTATAATGTTCACCATCTTAGTTTTGCATGTTAGGACATTTGTTTATTAGCACTACACACAAAGTATAGCTGATGTTAATGTGAATGTCATTAATTTTGCAGATATTTGGTCATGAACCAAAATACTGGACATAGTGAAATTTGGATCTAATGATGGTGCTAGATAAAAAGTAAAGGGATCACCAAAGATATTACAATTCATCTTGAATGGGACATGAATGAGATATTCCACTGAAATAGTGATCAAAGGCAGATGTTGGAAGTGGACCAAGGTCATTTGGGAACAAACCTGCTAAGATTCACATCTCTGAGGCTCTCCAGTCTGCTCGGAGCATATGACAGCACACAGAACCAGACGGACAGACAAACAGACGAGTACCCAGGTGGTGGTGGTGGTAGTGTTTTGCCTTCGTGCCACCCAGATGTCCAATGTTAGCAGCACATCCTGGAGGAGGTCCACTGGTTTTAACAGAGGGGACCAGTGCAGGGTTGCAACCCTCCTACATGTGTGTGTGTGTGTGTGTGTGTGTGTGTGTGTGTGTGTGTGTGTGTGTGTGTGTGTGTGTAATGCAAAACCAGACACAGCCTTGTGGCTCTGTTGAGAATCAGTTTTACTTTGCTCAGTCTCCATGTCTCTCTCTTTACACTTCACACTCTCAGTGTGATACAGCTGAGTGGGTGAAAAACAAGGGAGGGAGGGAGAGAGAGGCAGCTTGTATAAGGCAGTAGTCAATCACTCAGTGCAGAGAGAGAGAGAAAGAGGGGGGGAGAGAGAGAGAGAGAGAGAGATTGGAGAAGCAGCTAGTCGTTTTTCCCTCAGTCCTGGCTCTAAGTTTACAGGCAGCCAGGCAGATTTTCTTGGCTTGGACGCAGCGCTCATGACAGGATTAGGAGCCGGGGACGCGGGACCAACCGGAGATCTGCAGGTCCTAGTGGACGAGACCGAGCCAGATTCTCTCCCTGCACAGGTAGGACTGGAACCTTCACATCTGATGCACTAAAGTAGCCTACATCAGTTCCATCTATCTACAAAAGATTATTCAGACGAAAGCAACAGCAAATCCCTAATCCGCCTTGACACAATATTCAATATGCAAGAAGTATTTTGGCAAGTATAGTTTGGCACCATAGTTCCTTGGTGATAAAAATCTGTTTCCCTGAAGACTTGGAAAAGATTACATCATATTATTTTTATCTTGCTGTGAGGGTTATAAGGTTACAGAGTGCGCTGTAATAAACTCCACCAAAGGATTATTTCTGCATTTAAATTTTTTTTGTTTTATTTATGACTTCCCCCCTTTTCTTACTCCTTTGTTCCGTAGACATTATAGGCATGCGCTGACAGTCCAATATATAGAGAAAAAGAGTGAATACAACATGGTCATGTAAAACTTGCTAAGTGCTTTATGATGAGTAATTGAAAGAGCAAAAGCAGCAAAACATCAGAACATATGGGGTATTATTTTATTTGCAGCTTGTACGTCTTTTGCACAAGTATGATGACACTGCAAAGATGTGCTTGCACACACATGTATGTACAGTAGATGTATGAATGGACAGAACAGAGCTACAAGATAGGAGGCTTATTTACAAAACATGTAGAAGCTTATTAATTCATCACACACATTGGCTTTTTGGCACTTATTTGAAGATGCAAAAAACTTCACACTATTCTTTTGTTATACTGTGTTGAAGTTGAATATTGTTACAGTTCAGTAGTTGAGGAATTGCTGAAGTAAGCTTTTTGGAGTTATTGGACCCTCACGTTGATCCTGATTTCCTCTTAAAGGCATATATACATTCTGCAGCAATGTAAACATTCAACTGCTAATTTTAGACGCTTCCTTACTGCTGTTGTTATGTAACGGTCTGGTGGCCCCATGCACCATAACTTATACTGCCATGATGAGGCATTCAGTTCCCTACTGTATGTAGTGCACTGGATCGAGTTAAGCAGCACTTCTGCCAGAGTGAGGGGCTAATTTACCCACTTGGACCCGCTATTTGGTGTTAGCTGTGAGGAAAGCAGGAGCAGCACAGCTTGTGTACAGGTTGTGTGTATAATTGCTGCTGGTTAAGGCATCTGTATTATATGTGTGTGCAGCTATAAGTACATCTGCACAAAGAAGTGTAAGTTTCAGTAAAATTCCTCAGACTCACGCAGTGCAGAGCGGAGCGGAGCGGAGCAGCGTGCGGTTTCCCTCTGGAATCCTGCACCGTAAAAAGGGGAAGAAAAAAAAAAAGCTTGACTTGCAAGTTTACTCTGATTACAAAGTGCATGGGTCCCTTTTACTTAAATTTCTGCTGTTTCAGCTTGCCGCAGTTATGTTTAAGTGGAACACTTTGTAGTCAGAGGAGCGAGTGTGTGAGTGGGAGGATTGCTTGTGTGTGTGTGCATGTGTGCATGTATTTAATTTGTGTCTGCTGCCAATCCAAGCCAATCAACATAGCTGGCTGGCGAGGGGGTGGGTTACACATCTCATGAATGTTTTTTAACCCCCAAGTTCTACTGAGATTTGTGAAAATTTGTGTGAAACATGGAACAGATGCAGAGAAGAATAAAAAACTGAAAACAATAGAAAATTGCATAACAGTTAAATGAATTGCTTCCCCATCTCTTAATTTTTCTGTTTATAAACCTGGTTCAAGTTTATAAACCTGACACATTTCAGCTCCAAAGTATTGTTTTATGATGGGGCTGAGTGTTTCGTCGTTCGACGTTTCAGGACATGATTAGATGCAGACAAGAAACAGGGGGAGACCACACTGATGCCTGCATGACGCCATCTAAAAGCTGGCTGGAAACACATATAGGACTTGCATGAGACAGTGACCTTTTTTTCTTTTTTCTCGAGTCATTGTTGCTATTCTGGTGGTTTTGTTTGGACTCTGGAGAATAAGAAAAACACTGATTTCACATGCATACAGCACACACAGAAATGCACAGAATTTGGCTTGTTTCCAACTGAAAGGTTCTCTTTCTAATGTTTATTTTTTTGAGTTCACCACCTCTGACCCGCTCTGACAAAAAAACTCAAGTGTCATTTTCTCTCTCTAAAGTCCTTCATGCTTCTCCTGTTCTGCAGAAATGAACTGGTCTGGTTTCAATTAGGCTCTCAGGGATGTGTGAGTGTTCTCTCTCGCTTGCTCTCTCTATACACAGTCTCATCCTCTAGTTTAGGATTTAAGGTTTGTGGTTAGACTATTTCCCCCTAAGTCTCTTTACATTCCCATAGTCTGAACTGTCACTCTTTTCTTGTATTCATCTCTGTCTGTGTTACAGCTGGATGGTGGAGCTGTAACAAGCCACAGTTCTCTAGACACACACACACACACACACACATACACACACACACACACGCACACACATACTGGAAACTCAGCCCAAAGGAAACAAAGTAAGGTCAGTTAACTGGAAGGCTGGCTGGCAGCGGAAATAAAAAAAAAAGGGAAGTGGCTATTGGTACGGATTCCTCTATGTCAATAGTCCATTTATTATTGGTACGGAATTGTTATGCATGCACTTTGGTATTGATTATGCAAGATCACGTGATCAACTTCAAAATGGAGGAACATTATTGCTTGCAAGTGATACGCCAATCCTTCCAATGGTTTGGGTTAAAATGGTTAGGTTTAGGCACAAAACCACTTGGTTAGGGTTGGGGAAAGATCATGGTTTGGGTTAAAACAGTAAAATGAGGTAAAACTGTCCCATTTAATTGCCCTGAAATGCCCAACATGATGGTAAAAAATGTCTGGTAAAAATTTCCCGTTTAATGGCACTAAAATGCCCAATGTGACAGTAAAAAATGTCCAGTAAAAATGTCCCATTGAATGGCACTAAAATGCCTGACGTGTTGGTCAAAATGTCCGGTAGAAATGTCCCGTTTAACGGCACTAAAATGTCCGATGTAATGGTCAAAATGCCCGGTCAAAATTCACGTTTAACGTAACTAAAATGCTCGACGTGACAGTAAAAAATGTCTGGTAAAAATGTCTTGTTTAACAGCACTAAAATGCCCAATGTGATGGTCAAAATGTCCGGTAAAAATTTCCCGTTTAGCGACACTAAAATGTTGACGTGACGGTAAAAAACATCGGTTAGTGGTCTACAAGAGGTCCAGCAATAAATTCCTGAAGCCCATTCAGTACCAATAGAACAAACTACTATTGGCATGGAAAACCAGTCCGGACCAACAGCCTGGGGACTATTGACACGGAATCCAGTTCCGTGTCAATAGTCGGTAAATTATTGCACCGGTTCCGTAGCCGGTGCCATAAAAACACCCTCACCTTTAAACTTTCCCTGCTCTCCAGCTCTCTGTTACAGTTTTTTCTGTAATTAACTGCCTGCCTGACTGACTGACGTTCCACCTCTATCTCTACATATAAATGCATGGATGGAAGCTGAATTTTTCAGATGTTTCTATTGAGGAGAAAAGGCTCTTTTAGTTTCTCGCTCTTGTTTTTGCAGCTTCTCTTGCTGGTTCTCACTTTTATCCTGCAACAGAGTGGCCCTTGTGTTCTTCACTGTTTCCTCTGGAGGTCTGTACTCTTTCCATCCCCAGTGCTCTGTCCAGTGTTATTGGAGCATGAAGAGCCTCTGTGGGCAGGTAGAGACTGTGCAGCCTCATGGCTTTTTGGGTGAGAGGCTGTGACATTGTGATGTATGGATAAGATTTGCTTAGCTTTTGCTTGCTTATTCCTCAGTCTGGTTTATTGTACATCAAACATTCACTCCCCTTTTAGCTCTGGTAAGGCATGTTCACCAGCTAGTTGCTAACTTTGTAAGTGTGTCGTTTGATGCTGGACAGGTTGCATACAGTCAGTCAGTTTTTAAGAACCTTTTCACTAAAAACAAGGTAATGAGCCGTGAGAGTGAATCAGAACAGTAAAGGTGTGGGCTGCAAAACCAAAACAATCAACTGAAAGATGCTAAAAGGTTCCATAGAACTGAGGGGAACTGAAGAGTTGGATGATTCTCTTTGCGATAGTCCCTGAGTGACCCCTTTTACATTACACATAGTCATTCAATGCATTGCTAATATAAAAATATTGACTAGTGCAGCTTTAAGCCAGGAATACATATGTTTTAGCTTGATTATGTAATAACCTTGCAGTGGTTGCAAAAATAAGGGAGGTCACCAATAGTTTAGGATTCATTCAGCTTTCAAATCTGAAAGTGATCGTGTCTTTTTTAGATGGACCCCCAACTGTAATTTGAAAGGGGCTGTTGTTTATATGTGGTGCTGCATCTTCCCCCAGTTCGATAGGACTTAAATTACCTTAAAAATAAAAATATTAAAAATATTCTTGTGTGTTCCTGGCTTTGCAGAAGCACAGCAGCGACACCTCCAATTAAACAACCCGTTCTATTTGCCATGTGGAATTTTTGCTGACATCATGATATTTTCTGTCTCATTCAGGTTCATCCTCTGACATTAATCTTGTCTTTCTACCTTTAATAGCTCTCTTTTGTTGAAGCCAAGACAGTCTGAAAAATGGTTTGAAAATGGTTTTTCAGATATGTAAGCGTCCTCCATCTGTACTTCTCTTAATCTTCGTCACTGTCTCTTTACCACCCCCTTTTCCTCATGTAGGTGGTATGTGATGGTGTTAGAGACCATCCTGTCTTTGTTTCCCCTGGTCTGCTGAGGTCAAATGACCCATTTGAGCCCACAGACATTTCAGAAAACATACGCAGACGCGACGTGTGCTGGGATGTCTGTTTTTGTCTTCTGTCCCTGTGTGGGTGTTAGCGTTCCTGCAGTATGCATGTATGTATCTGTCTTTGGGTCTATCTGCATAAAAATCGTTATAATGTAATGTTTTATGTGTGGTTGCTATGTGGATGTTTCTGCTGCTTCATTCACATATTTGCACTCTGACCTCTGGCTCTTTGGCAGAGCAGTAGACCTTCCTAATTCTCTGGCTAATGTTGACACTGAACTCCTGCCAAGCCACCTGATTAAATTATACTTTCCATTTCATTATGTAACACACACATTACCCTGAATTATATATGTATTATACATGTGTTACTGTGCTACTGCATGTAGTAACTAAATCAGTTATATTTCTAGCATAAACGTTAACTTACAATGAGTAATTACAAAAATTACAACGGCAAATATAGAGTAAGGACTTAAAAGAATGAAAAATAGTTGTTTTATTTCGACATTAAGGCTCGTTAAAGATGGTACAATAGGGAGACACGCACTATTAAATTCAGATGGAGAGGAGTTTTAAGTCTTCACTCCCTGCACACTGTTTCCCAAAACAAATTCCACACAGAGAAACACCACAGATTTCAGCATTTATTCAGTAGTTTGTTTTGATCGAGAACACACTTCTTCTCAGCACTCAGTCCTTTATTTGTCTTCAAAGTTTGTAAATTGTTTTGGTTTGCACAGCCATCAGAAAGGTTTAACGCAAATGACCAAATAATGATTCTTCCATTTGCTCAGCAGTTTCAGAAACAATGGTGCAGTAGTAGTCTGCTCAGTGCATGCTGGTAATTTAATATCTATCCCAACTGTATGACATAATCATACTCTTGCTGTTACATTTCTCTAAAGAGTTTTTACTGGCAGTGTTCTCTGATTGTTCTCTGCGAAAAGAAGGACATGCTGATTGATTTTAGAAAAAACCCACCCACTCCTTCTCAGATTGTCATAGCAGACAACACAGTTGAGATTGTTAGTACCTACAAATATACCTGGGCACAATCACTGATGACAAACTGCAATGGGAAGATAGCACAAGCACCATCCACTCCAGTGCACAACGAAGACTGTTTTTACTGAGGAAGCTTAACTATTTTAATGTGGACAAAATGGTTATGACTCTGTTTTATAGATCTTTTATTGAATCAATTTCAACTGTCGTCCTGAATGGCTGGTTTGGGAATCTTAAAGTGAGAAGTAAAACAAAGCTACAGAGGGTGGTGAACACCTGCTCTAAGATCACAGTGGTGTCCCAGCTCAGTCTCTCCGCTCTGTACAACAGATACCTGGTCAGAAAGGCCACCTCCATCTTGGCCAACCTATCCCAACCCCTTGCACGAGGAGTTCCACCTTTGCCCTGTGGGTGGAGGTATTGGGTCCTTTGGCTCAGGAGCTCCAGAGCTCAACGCTCCTTCATTCATAAGGCAATTGCTGGCATTAACCATGAACTATAGTCCACCTTTTATTGTTGCACTTTGTACATTCTACTGCTTGCACTTCTTTACTCATTGCACTTTGTAAACTTGACATTTGCCGTTGCTTGTTATTTATAGCCTAGTATTTTTTTGTTGCTGACTGTACAGTATGTTTCTTGTTACTTGTTGTTGATAGTGTGTTTCCCCCATGTTTTTTAAGCTGCACCAGAATTGTCCTCCGGAGACAATAAAGATTTATTGAATTGTGGTTACGCTGTAAAATTCACCTAATGTGGTTGAAATGTGAAAGTATTGAGTATTGAGCCAGGAACGTTAACAAAAATAGAATATCTAATGATTAGCACCCAATATAAAAACCAAACAACATACCATTAACTGTGTTACCCTGAGGCATATAAACTACTGGTTAATATGCAGGACCTTCACTTAACTGTGAACAAACTGATAAAACTGACAAAAATGTGGCACTATAAATCTCTTTGACACACAGGAGTAACTTTCACTTTTTTCAGTCTGGTCTATTTAATTTGGAGTCCAGACAATGAAAACATTATCGAGTTTAAGAAACACCTACAGTAGCTAAATGATGACTATCAAATGATGGAACTAGGATGGTGAACATGGTAAAATAGTGATAGAAGCTTTGTAGTATTTGTGAGATAGATCACAGCATTCAAAAGAACAAGACTAGAGTCTACAGCCATGCTAGCATCTCTTTGAGGCTGTAGTTAGGCACAATTAGCTTTAGCCTTAAGCTAAATGCTAACATTAGCATGCAACAAGCTCACAATGACAATGCAGACATGCTGATGTTAAGCAGTTGTAATGTTCACCATCTGAGTTTCCTGTGTTAGCACTCTAACATTTGATAATTAGCAAACACGGTGGATCAATGGACAACATTAACATTAGCATCCTGCAGCTAGCATGGCTAAATAGAACTCAAGAGGAGGAGAGGATTTTGATCATTGCAGTAGTTTAAAAATTTTGTATAATTCAGTATACTATATTACATCGTTTACGTTTTGTGGACATGTATTTCATCATCAAAGTTATTTATTCTGCAACCCCAAAAAACACATCATGCGGAGACAAATCACTCACCATCTTTTCTTCAAAAAGGCCTAAAATTCTTCCTATAAAATTAAAATTATATTTCCATGGTCCAAGAGGAGAGACATGCTGCCACCACATTTTATATCCACACTGAACTTTGCGCTGGTTCAGGCCAAATGTCATTGGCAGAAAAACACTGTCTGTATGATATTTAGGGCAATGCCCCCAAGGAAATAACTGACCCAAGTAAAATATTTGCAGATGCTGGGGAGACAGTTTTTCTTTGAGACTTCTTTGGGTTGGCATCCGGACTGACCAGAAGACATAATACTAGACTGGAATGGCTAATTCAGGCCGGTATGGGCATGAGGTGAACCACAGGGTTGGGTTCGGCCTGTGGGAGTTTGTTATGGTCATAGCTGGAATTTGTCTCCTGACCGTGGCCATAGTTTTCTACAGAGCTGGACTTTTCCTGCTTAACAGCTATGATGTAGAAAAGAGCTGAGGAGTACCAGCACCGATTTCCTCTCACCTCAACTACTGCAATTCTCAGCCCTATCTTGCCTGCATCTGGTTCAAAATGCAGCAGCTAGACTCCTCACTGGTATCAAGAAGAGAGACTATATCTAAAGGCTCATTGAATGGTTTAATCAGTATTAAAATTATGTCAATTAAATGCTATTTCCTTCGCAGTGGCCAGATCTCAACCCATCTAATTGGACCCAATTGGAGTAATATGTTTTTGGAGTGCTCTCCCTCAGGTGTGGGAATCCTTGGGACTCTCATGATCTGAATTGATTCAGATTATTGGTGTCACGACATGATTCAAAATAGATTCTAAATTCAATAAAATAGTGTGCCAAACTATTCACTCATATCCATTTGCAATATGAAACAACTCACAAAACACAACAAGTGCTTAAATTGGTGCTCAGTTTTATGAACATTAGTGTCTAGGCGATAGTATACAAAGTCTTGGAAAAATGCAAAGCTGATTATGATCCTCACTGTTGAATTCTGCCTTTTCCATTACACCAACACAACATTACTGTATAAATGAAAACATTTCTTCATTATCATCAGACCATCAAAATGAGGTCATATATTTTGGAGGAAAGGTGTCCATCCCTCCAATAGAATTCCAGATACTCTGAGAATCTTTGCAGAGGAGAATTGAAGCTGTTCAGGAGGCTTGTGGTGGCCAGTGGTGGTGTAGTCACCGTGATGTCACCCATTGGTTTGTGGACTGCTGTTTTGAAGCCTTGAGTTTGGCAATTTGACCTTCACCATCTTGGATTTGACTGTTGCCATCTTTGATTTTTGGAGCCAGAAGTGACCAAATTTGGACAAGAAGATGGAGCTGACCCTAGTGCTAGCTGCTAGCTTGGTTAGCACAGTGCATTTACAGTCGATGGTTAATTGCGATGATGCTAATGCTAATTTTTGCTGGCAAAAAAACAAGCTTAAAACCATTAAAACAAAATGTCCTTAGAGGGTCTTTTAGTACAACCAAATGCTGAACAAGACTTTTTTAGGTGACAGCAGCTATGCCTACACTCTGTGAATCTGGGGTTACGCCATGGTTACGTTACGTAATAAATGTCGCCGTAATTGTGACTTGTCAATCACAAGGTAGGCACCCTGCATACCCTGCTTTATTGTCTATTTTATTCTAAATGGGACATCATTTACAAAATGAACATCATGCTGTATTGAAGAAGACTTGAAACTAGCAATTGAGACCATAAACTCATTAGGAAAGTGTTTACTGGGGTAATAAATCAAGTGAGAAGTGTTGTCATTCTCTCATACACTTCCATACAATCGGACTTCTTTTTGGAGCCAGTGGAGTCACCCCCTGTCACTTTTCAGACTGGGAGCTACCCACTTGGTGGTGGCTCAATGCCTTACTAAGGAACTTTATGTTGGTTTTTCTTTTAATTTGTCATCCAGGCATTCATAATACTTTTTTCATTAATGGTATTTTGGAGGATGTGGCTACGCTGCTCTGGAGTGTGTGTTTGCTTTGAGCTGAATCTCTATGTTAGTGCCATGCCTCACTCAATGAGGTACACAGGACCAAATTGGCACAGGAGGATCCCAGTGTTGTATATCAACCACCTTTATGAGACAAAAGTACTTGAACTGAGAGCAGGTTGTGTCTGGGTCTACTCAAGACCTCTCCCCATGTTTTCCACCTCAGAGTCTGGTCTAGTCTGGTGTTTGGGCTGGCACAAGTATCGACCTTGTGTTGAAACATGTCTCTCATCAGCTGCGCAAGAACATGCACTTGCATTTCATGTACCGTATCCAAGCATACAAAAAGACGACAACACACACGCAATCTTTAAAGGCATGCTTGAATATAAATAAATATACACACCCTGTCAGCTACAGTAGTGACTGAAAATAACATATTCATTCAGTTTCTATTGGGTTTGGAGTAACAGCTCGCTAGAAATGTTTTATTGCGTGCGTCAGCTGCAGTCAAGTAAATCGAACTTTCATGTGTGCTTCATTTGAGATGATTGATCGCTGGACAGTTGAAGAACGCACAATGACTGGAAAGTGCGTCCCCAGATACATTCTCAGCTGTTTCTGTCTGTAGTTAGCTAACATGCCCAGTCTGTAATTTCAATGGAACGACACCATCTGCATTGACAGGCTTGTTCCACTGTGTGAGACACTGGAAGACTGTAAGGGGGCTGCGGTTTGGTACAGTTGGAATGAGTCAGTGTGCACATTGTGTCTCTGTGTGTGTGTGTGTGTGTGTGTGTGTGTGTGTGTATGTGTGTGTGTGCTCAGACTGCAGGCCGGAGGACTCGTGTATTGTCGTGGCAGTTTATAGAGCTGAAGTATAAAAGTGAAAAGACTCCCCAGAGGAGGAGAGCGCAGCGCACCAGAGCTCCTCTTCAGACTGGAAACGCCGCCAATCCGCTCTAGAAGCGCACCCAAAAGGCCTAATCAAGGAATTATTAGGGGGCGGGGGGGTTATTATACCACGTTCATCATAATAAGTCAATCACCAATAATTAACATCAATGTTTTAAACACACATCGCCTGCGTGGATCACACTAGCGCGTCCGTCGTGTCTTTTTTTTTTACTGCACCAGGTGTCTGCAGTTGTTCAGTCTGGTGAATTCACACTGTGATGAGTCTTTCTACAGAACCATGTCACATGAACGTTGTAGCCTCTACAGCTGCACTTTTAGAGCAGTTAAAGCAACCTGATAGCCGACAGCACATGCGTTTAATGTCTGGCAGATATAACAGAGCATCTAGAGGGAAACATATCAGGTTGAAAAGCGCCTGCAAACATCTGGGAGCTGCAGAGATTTATTCCAGAGAAGAGCAACATATTTGTATTTTAAGACGCTTCTTTTGTAGAGAGGAAAACCCTGAAAGTACGAGTACATTTAGCGCGTTTTGCATAAAAACAAACGTAATAATAGCTTATTTTTTAAATGTTGCACCTTTAACTTTTGGTTTGGACATAATCCTCGCACGTTCTGGACTCAAATTAGGAATAAATATCAAATACATTAAATACAACCTCCCTTCTAACGTCATATAAAGCGTAATGAGATGAGTTCAACTGCGTTTTATATGTAAATATGACAAACAAACATCATAAACAGAATATTAGATTACAGTCTGAAGGCGATTAACTTTAAGTGCAGAAAATATGAGAAAAAACAACTAAATACAGACATAACTGTAAGGCTGTCACACACACACACACACATTGTTCAGTGAGAGGTGTGTGTGTGTGTGTGTGTGTGTGTGTGTTGAGCTCGGGCCTGTCGTGTCTCAGGAGACCAGCAGCAAAACTAAATCTCTTCAAGCACGAAGCGATGATTGAGATCGAGTCTCTCTGCGTCTTTAATCCTGTAAAGATTCTCACACCAACAAGGATTTTTTCTTTCTTTTTTTTTTAACTCTCTGAGTTTCCAACCAATGAAGCACAAAGCGAG